>NC_088647.1:24236835-24464335 GCF_964019385.1 Sycon ciliatum
GTCTGGATACGTGCATCACGCTGAAGCCTAGATGAATCAGATTGTAAGTCAGTCTACTCTCTAGCTCAAGATTTTGCGAACATGTTATCAGTGAACAATAAAAGCAAAGGACACAGTGCAACAAATGGAAAATGCACGTCTCCTTCTTTTCCTTGCCGTGCGCACTGCACTGTCACAGTCTGCAGTTCTGACTGGAAGGTGTCTTTCGTTTGTGAAAGAACCAGCGCAAGTCGCGCGTGGCGCGGCGTCCTTCAAAACGACACAAGTGAGCTCCACATGAGCCGATTTTGACAATCGATGGCTCAAAATTTTCAGTAGGAGATGCTCCATACTTTGACCGAAGCGAATTTCGCCAAAACGATCCTAGAGGTGGGACACGTTTACCGAGTTTGAGGGTGTTATTTGAGGTCTAAATTGCGAAAATCAAAAAATCCTTCGGTGAATCCCCTTGCCCACATCTGAACTCGGTGCCTGCAAAATCTCAGCCTGCTAGAGAGAACTGTGGCTCACTTGCGTGGATTTGAACAGGCCAGAGACGACGCGAAGTACGGCAAGATTCCCTGTACACAGCATGGTGTGACACATGTCACATGAACCAAAATGGCGCCCACGTGTTTCTGTACAAGTACTAGCCCTGAATTTCCTTGCCGATCCAGCCAAATCGAGACTTTTGGCTGCCATCTTGTTAAATGTCCAAATTTCGCGAAAAAAAAACAGCCGTGCGGGGCGGGCGGAAAAAAACAAAAAAAAAACAGAGGAAAAAACAAACCTCCATTCTATGTGTACTGAGCCATGTTGCACACACACTCCTAAACTGTCTTTTAGGCCCCACCAAGTTAGTTCGATGTTTAGCGTCACAGCGCGCGTACCTTTTCGAATCCTTGACAAGAAAAGAAAGAACCGAGATGAGTCAATCGATGGCTGTTCTGGCCAACATTCTCTAGCCAGTATGGCAGATCAGAGGTTATCAGTTTCTTGATAATCTTGCATTCCAGGCGATGGTACGTAGAAGGTGCAAGCGATGAAAATTTCTATTTTTTTCAAGCCATACGGTAGGGCCTGCTCACCAAGCGAGCGGAGATTCCAGGTGTCAAGGACTTCCAGATTTTCCACGATCGTGATGGCGCGGAATTCCACTCGACTCACGTCAAAGTGCAGAAGGAGCTATCCATGAAATCTCATGTAGCGCTCCAGCCCAGTCTGCCAGCTGTCCTGTGGCGACTTGTTGTCGTTTTGGATATGAGTGGCAGTTTAGTACAAAAGTAGTGTTATTCTGTGTGCAACAGTACGTATAGAATGGAGTTTTGTTTTTCCTCTGTTTTGTTTTTGTTTTTTTTTGTCCGCGTGTCTTCTCCAGAGAATGTCTGATGCGGAACATAGAATTAAACTGGTGTGGCCTTATGTCCAAAATGACAACAAGTCACCACAGGACAGCTGGCAGACTGGGCTGAAGCGATACAATAAAATATTTCATTGATGGCTCCTTCTGCACTTTGACATGAGTGGAGTGGAATTCCGCTCCATCACGATCGTGGAAAATCTCGAAGTCCTTGACACCTGGAATCTCCGCTCGCTTGGTGAGCAGGTCCTACAGTACGGCTAGGAAAAATAGAAATTTTCACCGCTCTCACCTTCTACATACCATCGCCTGGAAGGCAAGATTATCGAGAAGCTGATAATCTCTGATCTGCCATACTGGCTAGAGGATGTTGGCCAGAACAGCCATCGATTGACTCGTCTCGGTTCTTTTTTTTCTTGTCGAGGATTCGAAAAGGTACGCGCGCGGTGACGCGAAACATAGAAATAACTCGGTATGGCCTAACCAGGAAATGACTGAGTTGCAATCAATTGAGAAATAGAAAAGTTCCCATCCCAGGGGATCGAAAGTTGTGCGGCTGATCCTAGGGTTAAGTTCAGTCTTTCTAAATGTAGTTATAGTTAGTTTGGAGTTGACAGAAGGGCATGCACATCGAAACCACGCCTTGTCAACGACCCGTTCTTTCTCAGAAGTTTTAACGACCACACTCAGCAAAGAACAAAAACACCAACGAAGCACAACGACACACCAACGCTGATGTGGCATCGCAAATCCCGTACCGTGCACGCAGGCACTGGGTTGCAACAGAAGAAAGACGCGCTGCAAGCGTGCCAAGCAGCGAGTGAGTACGCAACGCTGTACTAATGCCAGTCATGGCAACGGGAGATAAATATTATTATGCATGGAGCTGGAGATCGATCCGCGCATGGTTCAATCGAGAGCAGAGTACGAAAAAAGCACACATTCAAAGTTAGTTCAAACTGTGCAACAGAAGCAGAAGAGGAAAACGAAAATGAACACTTGTCGTGAAGTGAAGTGCTTCTGTCCAAGGGTGCTTGCACCCGACGGGGTGACAGCGCCCCTAGTCAGACAATACAAGTCAAACGAAATAGAAATTAGCTGAGTCACAGCGCGGGACTCCGAAACGAAAACCGGTGAGTATGTAAATATTAATTGTTCGTACCTGCTGTACAACGTAACAATTGCTCAAATTCGTAACGTATTTTCAAACTAGCACTCGTAGAATTGTAGTGCGAATGTGCCACTCGATTATAGTAACAACGACAAAGAGATCCTCTTCTAAACATTTCTCTCCCTTCTCACTGTGCCGAAATTCACAGTGACCAAAAAATTCGAAATTGATTATTGTTCTGAAATAGGCAAACAAGGAGCTACTCACAGAACAGCTTACAAAGACGCACGATTGGGCGGGTGTAGGTCTTGTCGCCCACCTTGACCTTCACAACTCGCACGTGTCCGTCTGGACCAGGGTGGACTTCGGTGACGCGACCCATTGGCCAAGTGCCCCGTGGGTTGTCTTGGGATGTCACTAGAACGATGTCGTCGACCTTGAGGTCTGTCTCGGCCGTCCTCCACTTGAGTCACCGGTTCAGCTCTGGCACGACTTCCTGCATCCATCTCCGCCAAAAGTGCAGCACGAGGTCTTGCACTACACGCCAGCGTTGCCGAGGGTTGAACTCGCTCTCGTCCACTCCTGCAGGTGCGAACCGAGTACCGATTTGGCCATACATGAAATGATTGGGCGTTAGCGGAGTCGGGTCACGACCATCTGCCGACACGTAGGACAGTGGCCGTGAGTTCATGAGCGCCTCCGCGCCGACGATAGCAGACAATAGCTCCTCGTCTGTGACCTCCGCGTTCTTCAGAATCGCCGAGATAGCACGCTTTGCCGATTTTACTAATGCCTCATGCACTCCGCCGAAATGTGGTGCTGCTGGAGGGTTGAAACGCCAGCTAGTCTGCTGATCCGCTGTCTGCCGCTGAATCGCCTCTGCATCAAGCTGCTTGACTAGCTGAGCAAGCTCGTTGGTGGCGCCGACGAAATTCGTGCCATTGTCGGAGATGACGTCGATCGGTACTCCCCGTCGATTGGTGAAGCGTACGTACGCCTGCAGGAACGAGTCTGTTGTCAACGCGTATGACAGCTCGAGATGCACTGCTCTCGTCTGCAAGCAGGTGAACAAGCACAGGTACCGCTTGTGTTGTGTCTTGCCGCGACCCTGCTTCGTCATAAACGGTCCAGCGTAGTCTACAGAGACTCGGCCGAATGCGCGTAGCGGCAGGCTGACTCGGACCTTAGGTAGTGGCGCCATCACCTGCATTGCCGGCTTCGTACGGTTCCGGGCGCACCTCGCACACTTGGCTTCCCAAGCTCTCACCTCTTCGCGGCCAGCGACGATCCAGTAGCGCGACGAGAGTTCGGCTAGCGTATGGCTGACACCGAACGTGTGATATCCTCGTTCATGACATGCCTTGACAATCAGCTGTGTCACATGATCTCCTCGTGGTAGGACGATCGGATTGCAATGTTCTGCAGTCAAGAAGTCTGCATGCTGTAGTCGACCTCCGACGCGTAGCAGGCCGGCGTCGTCAATCATCGGCTTGAGCGAGACTAGCTTGCTGTTTGCAGGGATCGGCTTGCCTGCCTTAACTGCAGCATACTCTGGTAGCGACTGTTGCTGCGCTCGCTTGATGTAGAACTCCTCAGAGTCTCGGATCGCTTGTGGCGATAATTCATCAAACTCTCGCTGTGCGGGTGGTACTGAGCAATTCGTAGCGAATCGCACACACCAAGCATGAACACGGCACATTCGTACCCAGTCGGAGTAGCGGCTTGGCTCTAGACGATTCAGCTCGCTGTGGCATTGGTCGACGGTCACCGCAGTCAGCTCGATGGACTCGTCCTTTGGTTGGTTGACTGGGCCGATGCAGGTCCAACCTAATGCCGTCCGACGCGCCACGGGCTCATGGCTGTTACCCGAGCGCTCTTCATACGCCATGTGAAGCTCCGGATAGTCGGCACCGATAAGCACGTCAATGTGGCGTTTCGACGGTAGCGGCGGAAACTCAACGTTGGTTAGATGTGCGTACTGCTTTCCCAGGTGGTGCCAGTCTACAACTTCCATGTTGCCTGTTGGCTGCTCGATTGTGCACGCATGGAGAGTCGTCGACGTGGCTCCGTCAACACTTCGCAGAGTGCACGATACTGGGACAGTGTGAATGGTCTCTTGCTGTCCATTCAGCTTGCTGATGGTCAGCGACATACTTGATCCAACCAGGCCGAGTTCTGCCGTAACATTGCTCGCTATGTACGAGCGCGTGCTGGCGTCGTCCAGCAGCGCGTTAACAGTTAGCGACCGCTTGCCATTGGATAGCTGAACGGGAACTGTCCGAATCGACGTCACCGTCCGTACTCTATTCTCCTCTCCCTTCGTGCTGTTTCCGAGGGAGACAGCACTGAAGTTCTCCGGCTGCATGGCTCCAGTCTCTCCGGAGGCGTGGGTTGACGACGCTGGAGGCGGTTGACGGGGCTCACTGTGCAGCAGGCGATGGTGATGCTGCGTGCACCCGTCGATACCGCACTCCCGGTCCCGTGGGCAATCCTTGCCGCTATGTCCAGTCGCAAGGCATCTATAGCATGACTTGCTTCGCTTCGCTGCTGCCCAGCGCTGGCTTACAGTTTGTTTCTCAAACTCTGGGCAACGCCAGATCGGGTGCCCGCCGCCATTGCAGCATTGGCATGTGGACCTTGCGGTCGGCACGTTGCCAGCGGTGTTTGTAGCTGTCACGAACGTGGTCGTGCGCGGTTGCACAGCGTCGTGAGCAGTTGCCGTCCGAGTCGGCTGATTTCGACTTGTCCCGCTGGTTGACATTTGGCTTCTGACGTGATGCTGCTGGCTGATGCCTTCGATAGTTTCCGTGGCGGCAGCAAGAACTTCTGCCTCGGCATTCAGCCACTCCAGCAGCACCTCGACCGATTCGTCCTTTTGGTGGTGTACTATCCAGCGGCGATACTGGGCCAACAAGTTCACCGGCAGCTTCTGCTGGATCCGCTGGTAGAGAATGCCGGTACCTAGCTCGGTGTGCATACCGGCATCCTTTAACGTCACCACTGCCATGTCGAGCACATCGGTAAAGCGCTCCAGGTCCTGGGCTCTACCGGATCGAATAGGTGGAGATCGTTCCAGCTCTTCCATCCTAACCGCAAGGCGCCGGCGACTCCCACCGAAGCGTCGCTCCAGCCGCCGCAGAGCAGCATCGTATGCTGCTGCCGAGTAGCCGAGACTCTCGATGGCATCCAGTGCCTCACCCGCCACGTACTGTCGGAGCTGCAGCAGCTTGAATTCAGCGGAGAGCGGCTGCTGGTCCACACAAACGCTGAAAGCGGATTTCCAGCGCTCGTATTTTCGCTTCTCTCCGGTGAACACGGCAATTTCGATCCGCTTCAACTTGCTGGCGATGTTGATCTGTGCAGCTGCCGCTGGAGCAGTCCGTGGCGCAGGTCGAGCTGCGGTGCCTCCGACATATGTCGGAACTGGGGCGAATACTGCTGTCCGGGGTGCTTGCATGCCAGCACTGGGTCTCGCATCGTACTGTGACGCTCCGGCAGAGATGGTGTGCGACGGTCCAGTAGACACAGGTGAGTTGTACACGACTGCACTATTGCTCGCACTCCACTGCGGTTGCTGTTGTTGGTACATGTATGCCTGCTGCGGCCTAGCACTATTGTTGCCATACGTTGCATACATCATACTAGGTGTTTGATCAGCAGGATCGTGGATCAGGAAGCCTTGTTCCTGATTTATAGCAGGAGCGTTGCTGCCCGTGGTCATAGTTGCAAATGACGCTGGCAGCACTGAACTACGTGGCTGGTACTCTGCGGCTGCTGCAGATAAAGCGGTGCATGCATTGCTGTTGATCATATCCGTTTGCGGTGGCGCGTGTGCTGACGCGGTTGCCATGGCAACGGTCGGGAATGGTTCGGCAGGTTCCCCCACACGCTGACCACTGAACATTACAACACGACTGTCCGGCTCTACTTTGACCCGTTCTCCATAGTCTGCAGCCCTGGGCAACATAACCCGCGTACCGTCCTGACGACCAAGAAACGGTGCATCTTGGAGCGCCGCACGCAGATCTAGAATTTCTCTGCTTTCCTCGCGCACTGACGCCAGTAACGGCGTTGCCCCTCTCAGTGGCGATTGCTTGGGACTGGGAGTCTGCGTGGTCGACGCTGCCAGGCTCGCTCTGCTGCTCCTGATGAGCACACTCCTGGCCAATTCCATGGCATCTGAATACTGGCCTTCCAGCTGCTTGTACTGCTTCTGGAGACCAGCATGTCTCCTAGAGTCAGTGTCCACCACCGCTTCCATGTACTCCATGATGACCTTCTTGGTCTCGTCATACACTGTCGTCAAGTGGCTTCTCCATGCCTTTACGTCATCTTGGTTCGGCACCTCATTCGTTGACTCCACTGTCAAATTTCTCCTCGTATTTGTGAAATCCGTTTTCAGCTCTCGCTTTTTCCGTGCGAGGTCTTCTAGTTTTACCTCCATGATGGCTCCGTGAAAATCATCCTCTGCTACCAATAGTTTGGAGTTGACAGAAGGGCATGCACATCGAAACCACGCCTTGTCAACGACCCGTTCTTTCTCAGAAGTTTTAACGACCACACTCAGCAAAGAACAAAAACACCAACGAAGCACAACGACACACCAACGCTGATGTGGCATCGCAAATCCCGTACCGTGCACGCAGGCACTGGGTTGCAACAGAAGAAAGACGCGCTGCAAGCGTGCCAAGCAGCGAGTGAGTACGCAACGCTGTACTAATGCCAGTCATGGCAACGGGAGATAAATATTATTATGCATGGAGCTGGAGATCGATCCGCGCATGGTTCAATCGAGAGCAGAGTACGAAAAAAGCACACATTCAAAGTTAGTTCAAACTGTGCAACAGAAGCAGAAGAGGAAAACGAAAATGAACACTTGTCGTGAAGTGAAGTGCTTCTGTCCAAGGGTGCTTGCACCCGACGTATCGAGAGCAGAGTACGAAAAAAGCACACATTCAAAGTTAGTTCAAACTGTGCAACAGAAGCAGAAGAGGAAAACGAAAATGAACACTTGTCGTGAAGTGAAGTGCTTCTGTCCAAGGGTGCTTGCACCCGACGGGGTGACAGCGCCCCTAGTCAGACAATACAAGTCAAACGAAATAGAAATTAGCTGAGTCACAGCGCGGGACTCCGAAACGAAAACCGGTGAGTATGTAAATATTAATTGTTCGTACCTGCTGTACAACGTAACAATTGCTCAAATTCGTAACGTATTTTCAAACTAGCACTCGTAGAATTGTAGTGCGAATGTGCCACTCGATTATAGTAACAACGACAAAGAGATACTCTTCTAAACAATAGTCGTCCCATTGTATAAGTGTGGAGGTGACACGGGGCTGGGAGCAGGTGGAGAAAAGGTAGTTACAACACCTGTATGGCCAGTTGTCGGCCGGTGTGCACCACCTCATTCTACCAGCTACTATCCTCAAATACGTCGCCCGAGACGTGCCGATATGACGCCCCTCACAGCGGCTAAATACCTGTGTAGGGTGACCGGCCTTGTATTGGACGTCAGGGGAAGGCAGCAGCACTTGCCCAAAATCGTCATCGATGGTGTAGAAGATTACGGAACCATTAATGAGTCGGAAGATGGTGACTTACAGTCTGTGGCCTGGGGATTGCCCTAGTAAAATAATAAATACTACTACTACTGCCAGTGAGCCGAGATGAAACAAAGAACATTGCATTGTACGCAGAGGCACGCTTACTTCGTGGAGTGCGGTGTGCAGTTGGTGGCTGATGTCACGTTTTGATCTCTGCCGGACAGGTCCTGAAAGCAAAGCATGGGACAAAATACAGAGACGCATACACGCACGTGCATTTGCATGTTGACACGCATGGGCACATACTAACACAAGCATCCACGAATGCACACATATACACCCGCATCCACACAAGTGCAGCGGTTGCAAAGTCTATGGGCTCGGAGCTCGGGACATCATGAGTGATAATGATACAAGTGAGCAAAGAGTGTTGAGTTTAATTGTGTTACAGGAGGGTTACGCTGGTGGATCCAGGCCACACAGATCCCCCCCCATCGTCATGTGACAGCACTTTTTTTATCCGTAGGTTTTCACCACCAGCCAGCCGCAACTAAATCTTGCCAACTATGAATGATGAAGCCAGCTTGTCTTCTACATATGGGTGAAGCGTGTACTTAGCAACTGTACTATCAATTATGTAAAAAATGTCCTTGGAGACAAAAAAGCTATAACACTTAGTATATGAGAAGAAAGAGGACCAAAGAGCTACAAGTTACGCTATAATATCCACTAACACCACCAGTTACTTTACAATCAGCTCAAGCGATAACATTCATTGCACGACACTGACCAACGGTGCTGACGTTCTACACCTAACTGGCAATTAGCTCTAGCACATCTCGGATGTGCACTCCAACAGCCTTCCAACTTGGAAGGTTCTAAGTTATAGAAATAACATAAGGAGGGGAAGGTGAGCGCAACCAAGACGAGCACGAGCTGAAAGTCTCAGCTGTGAAGGACGTTGGCGGATGTACATGTATGTCAAGGACGATACTGGTAAGACCATAAGACAAAACGGTCAAACCACGATTCAAGGACACATAGTAACATACCACACAATTTGTGTGGCTCTTAACCCTTTATGTACCAGCCATCTAATGTATGTAAAGGGCTATCGCAGCCAAAGAAGCAACCATGGTATCAAATCTAGACAACTTTTGTATATGCAAGTTGTGTTTTCCTGACTCCATAATTATGTATTACTGCACCCAGGTAAGCATGGATATTGGTACAGCATGCAGTAGTATATGAAGGCCATAGGTGGAATACCAAAGATACGCGCCAATTGTGCATATTTCTGACCAACCAGGGTATCACAAACAAATAGACTGAGAATTAGTTTGTGCTCGTGTACTGGGAACATAGGGACAAAACAACCTCAGAAGCGTTGTCTCAGTGCATGAAGAGTAACAACATACCAGGGAAATGGTCATATTTTCACACATTTGAGGTAAAACAATTGGTTCAAAATTGCAAATTTTGAATTCTTGTCTCAGATTCGAAATCTATATTTTTCTTCATCTACTCACATCCAGCGTCATGTAAGTGAAAGAGAAGACAAGAAGCAGTCGCTGGCTGGTGAATTATGCCTGCCTTGACGATTTTAGGCCATCGCTACCCTCCCTCTCGCTCCTGTTTTGAGAGCGAATACTACGATGGGATCAGCGATACAAATTTTCAATTTCGAGTCGCATTCCGCGATGATATCGCCACAGCCGATCTCTCCAATCGTCCACCACGTCTAGAAGACGTCGACATGACCTAGAACAAGCTACATCTTCGCTACAAGCAGAGAAACTGAGCGAGAACACGATCGAAACAGCGACAATTGTTTGCGCTGAAAAGCATACTTTTGAACGCGTACGTTCTCCATACTTTCAAATGGTAACCTACCCATATCATACATCAAAATTTTCAGTGGGATCTCAGCTGTCAAGCGCAAAAAACCGCGGGTCGATCGGAGCTACGGCGGCGGGGAACGGCGCGCTTGATTGGAGTGCAGCGAACCGTACCATATGGTACGGTTGGAGATGGGGCTGGTACACAAAGGGTTAAATTTGGAAGATCGATTGGAATGAAGCTAAGCGAACAAGAATCGTGAAGAACCGAACGCCTCAGTACTGCAGAACAGTACTTCAACCAAGAAAATTTAGATGGAAAAATAAGCAGCAGTAACAAGCGGCAGTTTCACACGACGGTCATTTTGCCATATAGGTAAGGTCACTTAGCAGTAACACAAATTTTAGGAGTTAAGGTTCTTTAACAACATTCTGAAATGTTTCCCCTTGCCTGTATATCACCAGGAAGAGAAGGCACGGAAGTTTACTCGTGAAAAACATTTCAGAATGTTGCTGAAGAACCTGAAGCTTGTGCTACTACTGAGTGTGTACTATCACATGACTATTAAATCCCCTCTATACTGAGCCAGCACTGGCACGAACAAATGCAACAACGCCTTTCTGACACTAGCTCACCTTCAGCTTGGCAAGGTCTTTCTCCACTGCCTCCAGCTGGATCAAACTCTCCATGCTTACCTTGGGATCAATAAACAACGAGAACAAGAGCAAACCAAAGGTTAGCGGGGACTTAGCATTGCACAATGAACAGAGGCCAAAAACACGAGAATCAAATACATATCATCTGAAGTTGCTCTCTTTGCTAATGATTGTCTCGTGATCTTCCCCTCTCTTCCAACTCACCGTTGCATGAAGTACAGTTTGTTTCCCCTTATCTGGGCAGGTTGGGACCGAGCACCGTCTGCCCGTAACCAGGAATTGCCAGTAACTCAGAACATACATATTTATCGCATGCAAGTAGACACATTCTATGCCAATCACAAGTTATTAGGGCCTCTTTTCACTGAAAAGGTGATTTTTTGTGACTCTAGATGGGTCAGAAAGGTGCCCGGTAGACGGTCGTGCCCGGATTAGGGACGTGCCCGGATTAGGGACGTGCCCGGATTAGGGACGTGCCCGGATTAGGGACGTGCCTGGATTAGGGGAGACTTGCAGTATGGCAGTATGCTTCTGGAGCGGCGCAGCCCTTCCGGCTGGTCCGGCCATGACCGGACCAACTTGTGTGACTACAACAAACTTTTGTTTGTGTTTTTTTTTGGTACCTGCACAGTCCCATTCGCTCGTCCCACACGCGGTCCTTCTTCTTTTACGAGTAAATTTGGGGAAACGAAAATAGTCAAATGCTCTTGCCAGGGGGCATACTTCACGACATGGCCTTGGCTTTCGCACAAGGATTCTGAGGACACGGTGTTTTGTTCCACCTGCACGGTGGCTGCCAGGAGCAATCAAGTCCTTTCCAAGCATGGGGATCCAGTTTCTGTCACCAACGGATTCTGTACCTGGAAAGATGCCAATATTTCACTCAGAAAACCCGAAGCATGCTGTCTACTGTCCACGTCGATGCTGTGCTAGCCGCTTTAGCCCCGAAAAGCAGCCTGGATGTAGCTGAGATGATAAACTCCGAACTAGTTTGCTTGCCCGTCAGAAAGCTGACAATCTGCAGTGCTTGTTGAAAATCTTACCCAGCCTGAAGTTTCTTGCGCGCTAGGGTTTGCCAATCTGTGGAAGTGGCGACGACAGCGATGGGAACTTCACTTAGCTGATGTGCATGTCTGCCATAGGACATTTAAAAAACGTTACGTACTAGTAATACATGTGCAAATCATCGGGAAAGTGGAGGCTCAAATTACGTGTGTGCGAGTGTGTGTGTGTAGGGAGTGTTTCGGGGTAAACAAGTTAGTTGTTTACGACAGGATTATATTCTCACTTGGCCATTGTAGGCAATCATAAGAACAACGACATCTAAGGGATCCTGCATGAAAGTAGGCAGCTGCGAGATGCGTATCTCGCGCATGCTCTTGCATGGCTACGTAATGCATTACATCATAATACAACATCCCCTTCGTCATAAAGGAGTTTAACAACCTACATAACATACCGTACGTATATGACGGCGTGTTCACAATATAGAACATAACATCCAACAATAGCTCTATGTACAAGATAACAATCATGAATGGCACACGACGGCGTACTAACAATACAGAGACATAGTATCCAACAATAGCTCTATGTACAATATAACAATGGCACCTCAGCTACTGTGACATAAGCGAACAGGTCCATGAGGCCTCTCTGGCCTTACACATCCAGGATTGACCTGGGTGCGACTGCGCGGCCAGACCGTGTTCGATACAGCTGGGTGGCAGGTTCAGCAGGCTGGCTGACGTCACACGGTGACGGCGGCTGAGACTGGCTAGCGTCGCTCCACGGCGACGGCACGTCACTCGGCGGCTGAGGCTCGCCAATGTCGCTGCGCGTCGACGGCTGAGGGCCTGCGAGACTGGCATCCGGCGGGAAGTGGACCCGCCTCTCTCTGAGGTGGGTACGGTTGCGCCGCACTTCTGTCCCATGGTCAGGCTGCACCATGTATGACCGTGGCCCGTTGACAGACTGGGTTACGATACCAGGTTCCCACAGGTGCGTGGTCGGGCTGCGGATGCCGACGTGCTGACCAGGAACTAGGGGGCGGAGAGACTGCGCTCGCTGGTCATGGTGTACTTTCTGCTGGTCCTGCCGTTCCTCGAGCTTCTGTCGGATGGCCTCGTCCCGAGTGTCGCGCTGGTGTTTGCGAGGCAGGTTGTCCTGTACCTGACGACCGAACAGCATCTCGGCCGGCGACGGTAAGCCCTGGCACACTGGGGTGGCGCGAATGCACAGCAGTGCTAAGTGCGGGTCGGTCCCGCTCTCCCTTGCCTTCTCGAGAGCTCTCTTAGCGATCTTAACTTGCGATTCGATAAACCCGTTACTCTGCGGGTGATGTGGCGACGACGTACTGTGGCGGAATCCATATTCGGCAGCAAACTCCGCGAACAGATGGCTGCTGTATTGCGGCCCATTGTCCGACTTCAGCACGGCTGGGATGCCGTGCTCACCGAAAATCTCCTTGAGGTGCTGGATGATGGCCCTGCTGGTCGCTTGTCCGGCAGGCAGCTTCCGGGTGATGAAGTACTTGGAGTAGTAGTCGGCGGCAATGAGGTGTTCTGACCCGCCGAGGTAGAACAGGTCCGTGCCTAAGGTGTGCCATGCCCTTGGCGGAATATCGGGCTGCACCAGTGGTTCCTTGGCTTGACTGCTCTGGTGGCGCTGGCACGTCGTGCAAGATGAGACAGTTGCTTCGATATCCTTGTTGATGTCCTTCCAGAAGACGGACGTTCTGGCTCGCAGCTTGGTCTTCTCTATGCCTTGGTGGCTGGCGTGCAGCTTGCTGAGGATTTCCCCCCTCATTGGCGGGGGAATCAGGACGCGACTGCTCTTCAGGATGAGACCGTCCTCGGTGCTCATCTCGCCGCGGAAATTCCAGTACGGGAGCAGAATTGCCGGCACCGCGCTCCTCTCTGATGGCCAGCCACTGAAGATCATCTCCTTCAGTGCTGACATCTCGGCGTCTTTAGCCGACTCCTCGCGGATCCTCGTCATCGCTGCATCGCTGAATTGCGGGAACACGGCGTGTACACTGACGTCGAGGTCCTCAATTGGCTCTGTTTCCTCTGGCGACAGTCGGGATAGCGCATCTGCGATCGGAATGTCCTTTCCGGGGCGGTACTTGATGGTCATGCCGTACGGCTGCAGCTTCAGCAGCATGCGCTGTAGACGCGGCGGGGCTGCGCGGAGGTGCTTGAGCTTGATTGACTCCAGCGGCTTGTGGTCGGATTCTACTGTGAATGACTGACCGAATAGGTAGGTGTGGAATCTTTCACATCCGATACGACGGCTAAGAGCTCACGCTCAATATTGGCGTAGCGAGACTCCGTCTCGGTAAGCTTCTTGCTGGCGAATGCAACAGGCTTGTCGTCCTGCAGCAGAGTGGCGCCGAGACCTTTCATGGAAGCGTCGACTTGTAGTGTCGTTGCCTTGCCTGGGTTAAAGTAACTGAGCGTTACTTCTGTCGAAATGGCGGCCTTGACCTTGTCGAAGGTGCGCTGGTGGCTGTCTGTCCAGGCGAACGGTGTATCTGGCTTGGTCAGCTCACGCAGGTGCGCGGTCAGTGTACTGGCATTCGGTATGAACGGGCTCATGTACGTGACTAGCCCGAGGAACGTCTGGAGCTCGTCCTCGTTCTCGGGGTGCTCCATCTGCTTCAGCGCTGAGACCTTCTTCGGGTCGGGCTGTATTCCGTCAGCGCTGCAGATGATGCCGAAGAACTTGATCTTGTCCTCTTTGATGCGGCATTTGTCTGGGTTCAACTTGAGACCAGATTGTTCGCAGCGAACCATCATCTGGTGCATGTTGAGATCATGGTCCTCGTCTGACGTCCCGTATGTGACGATGTCGTCTGCGATTCCGGTGACGCCTAAGCACCCTTCGAACGTCTGGTCGATCCTTGCTTGGAAGACATCTTGCGACATCTTGAGGCCGAATGGCATGCGAAGGAATCTGTAGCGCCCGAATGGTGTGTTGAAGGTGGTGAGGTAACTGGATTCGTCGTCGAGCTCCACATTCCAGTACCCACATTTGACGTCGACGATCGAGAACACTTTGGCACCTCTCAACTTCGGGGTGATCTCCTCAATGGTGGAGACCACGTGGTGCTCTCGCAGGATGGCGTGATTGAGGTCCTTGGGGTCTAGGCACAGGCGTAGCTTGCCATTGTCTTTGAGGCGGAACACGAGGCTGTTCACCCACGCTGTTGGTTCGCCTTCCTGGATCTTGGTGATGATGCCGTTCTGGATCATGTCCTCCAGCTCCGTCTTGATCTCGTCTCTCAGTGCGATGGCGTGGAGGTGGCGTGGAGGGTGTACAACCGGGACGACGTTGGGGTCCACCGTGATGTGGTACTTGCCTGGGAATTTCCCAATGCCATCGAAGCACTTCGGGTATGGCTTCATCAGGTGGTCCTTGTCTCGGATGCTCGCTGGCTTCTCCTGGACAGCGCAGTTCAGCGTGACTAACTGCAGGGCTGTCGCTGTCGGGAGACCGATGATAGCAGTGCCAGGGCAGTCCGTGATGTAGAAGTCAGCGAGTTGACTCTTGCCATCGTAAGAGCACGGAATAGGACGGGTTCCGCATTGCTTTATCTTGGATCCGCCGTACGCTGTGAGGGTGGTACTTGACGGCTTCACGGACTTCGGCTTTGGGTATCCATTTGGTCCGACGTGCTGGGGGAACATTTGGCAGAACACTCTCAGCGGCAATATATTGCCCTGAGCGCCCGTATCCACCTTGGCTCTCAAGGTGGCCGGTCTGTTGGTGTTGTCCAGGCTGACATTGAGGGTCGCGAACACCTCTCGCTCTAGTGGCGGTTGGTGACGCTCGACGCTGTCGATGATGACGGCGTCGAAATGCAGTGCGTCGAAGCGTCTCCGTGGGCTGGGGCTCCTCTGGCGCCAGCGTCCGCGTTGCTGGCCCCTTCCATGTGCCTCGTCTCTCCCCTGCGAACGGCATACGTTTGCCCAGTGATTCGCCTTCCCGCATTTGTTGCAGGTGGAGCCGTGCGCTGGGCACTTGCTTGGGTGGTGGGTTCGTCCACATTTGCCGCAGTCTGCGTGTCCCACAGATTTGGAAATGGCGTGAACCGTTTCAGGTAGACGGCTGCTGCTGGTGGCGGTGGACAGCTGCTCCATGTGGCGCTGTGTTGCTTCATAAGTACGGGCCTTGTCAAGCGCTTCGTCCAGAGTCAAATCACTACCACCCTCCAGCAGGCGTTCTTGCACTTTCGAGTGCTTCGTCCCCACGATTAGCTGTTCTATCAGGCGATCGTTTGTCTCCTGAGCGTCCCTGAACTTGCACTTGGACGTCTTCTTCTTACACCTCGCAAAGAAATCATCTACAGACTCCTCGGGTTGCTGGCGGTATTTCTGAAGCTCAAACCGAGCCAGTCGTGCATTTACCCGTGGCTGCAAATGCTTATTAAATTTCTTGAAGACGGCAGCTACTTTGGATTTGTCGCTTGCATTATCCCACTCGAAACTATTGAAAGCATCAACACCAGTTCTCCCGATCCATAGCATGACATAGGCGACCTTTTCCTTGTCGGACTTGTCGGAAAAGGGCCCTTGGAAAACTAGAAGGCAGTATTGTTGGAACCGCTCGAATTCGTCAGGTAAATCTGCGGCTTGCCAATCCATCGACGGCGGGGTAAATCCGGCTGCTTCTGCCATTTTACCTCTTGCGCCGGTGTCGCTACTGCGACAATTCTAGGGCGTTTATTTAGTTTACTTCTGACACCATGTTTCGGGGTAAACAAGTTAGTTGTTTACGACAGGATTATATTCTCACTTGGCCATTGTAGGCAATCATAAGAACAACGACATCTAAGGGATCCTGCATGAAAGTAGGCAGCTGCGAGATGCGTATCTCGCGCATGCTCTTGCATGGCTACGTAATGCATTACATCATAATACAACAGGGAGGGGGGTACTGGCCGAACCAACTTCCAACACCTTCCACCGCCCCTGTATGGGATCTGTTTTAGTACTTCAAGCGAAGGTCGCTGGAGTTCTGATGGTGAAAGTCCAATTTTTCTTCAGACTTTTCCTGTTTGCATCTTTCCTTCAAATCAATGAATGTTTTACTTCCTCCGTGTCATCGAAATTGTTGCAGTTTGACTTTTGATATAAAACGGGGTATTTACTCACCAGCACTCGTACCAGAGGCAAGGAATCAGACATAGGCGATAGTCATCAGTATAGGGTGACGGCAAAGTTCTATTTTCTGTTATTGGAAGCTGGAAATTTTGAACTAGATGCAATTTCTTCGCTGATGTCGCTGCGATGGTAATTTCGACTCGCTGAGATCAGTCGGGCGTTGCAGCCTGCACATTTCTCGTGCTTATGGCCATTCACTCAAGCCGCATCACTGTTTTACCTTAGCTGGGGTGAGAATGACTTCGTGGAACAAGTGGGAGCGCTTGGAGAAACATCGAGGGGTCAGCAAACTAAATGCCTGCAACAGCGATAAAATTTGTCGCTGAGACACTCAGTACATGATTGTACCTGCAAGAGCCGTGTAGACTCTATACGTAGTGCTAGTGGTGCACGCGCAGGTGCCGTACCATGGTATACCAGTGATGCTGAAAAAGAGGGCGCGCTGGACGTGATAGTACATTTACCTGCATGAGCTGTGACCACACAGCTAAAATAAATGGGCATGCCACGGCTAAAAAAAAGTTCATTTCAAGATCGAGGTGATTCCGCCGACAGTAATCAACCGACCTCGCAACGATCGTGTATTCTTACTAGGCTTCGTTGGTGGTGAAGTAGAAATCATCCAGAGCTAGCAGACGACAGGCATAGCAGCTCTTGTCCTGTGGAGAAAGTCAAAGCATTTGAGATGAGGCGCGACCAACTTTCAACCTTCCTTGAAATATTTCGGAACGATATTTTTGCGTCCATTGACATCAGCGACGACGAGGACTTCATCTCTGCATGAAAACTCTCAGTCCAACTGTCCTGGAACGTTACTCTAGTCTTCAGACTATCATACTGTAGTATAGGCTTTTACTTACTTATTATTTCTTACATTTGTATTTCGTATTTCCTGCTCCTGTCCACGTGACGAATCTCTGGCCCTGTAAGCTGTGCGCATGCCCACGTGTTTCTTGCCTTTCTCTCTCTCCGTCATCATGACAAGTAACATTAGTTTTACTATCGATATGAACAGTTTGAGTGTCTGGTATTACTATTAGGAAAGGGAATCCTACATTGGTGGCAGCGGTAAACGCTCTCGATCTCGTCTCCTGAGCTGTGGATCGTGTGGATCGTCTCCGAAGAAGCCTTGAGTCGTTGACACTCTGGACCACGCAAGTTTCTACCTTCGAGATGTCGTCCATTTGCCTGTTTTCTTGATGAAACTACTAGTAACTTCAATGATGTTCCTGTCGTCTCAGTCTTGCTGCTCGCTCTTTTCTGTGCATGATAATTAGAGTGCCTGCTTGTTGATTGCTTCAGTGTTTGCCTGTCTTTGCAACATCGCGGGGCGCCTGCCTGTCTACATTTTGTTTGTTTTCTGTTTGCATGGTAGACCTCTACGTGCATGCACTACAACAACTGCACTGCTACATCGGCTTATGTATATCGATATACGTGTACGTAACTAGGTTGTCTGCCACGTGAACTTTTGAACAGCGTGCGTACGCGGCGTTCCATTTTTGCTGTTGAACAAAAGCGTACACTGTTTTTGCCGCCTTCGGTTTCGTATCCGTGCGGCCGCGCGGCTCAGCTAGCTAGCTCCACATTTTTTTTGTGCTTTGGAAATTTTTTTGGTGGATTCAAAATTTTGAATTTTTTTTCAACGATGAAAAAGGCTCGGAAGGCACAAAAGAGAGAAGAGATGAGTTTTCATGATATCAACAGATATGCAGCAGCAAGCAGCACACCACGCGACGAACAACTACCCTCACCACCACAGTCGCCAGTCTCCGCAGGACGAGCAAGTTCAAGTAAGTTCTCACATGCTCAAGCCGCCACCACATCCTTGCCCAAACCGATCTTGCTCCCAGACACTTTTGGCAGTCAACCTGGACAAGATTTTGTAAATTATATGAGCCACTTTGATAACGCATGTGCCCTGTCAGGCTACACCCATGAACAATGGTTGCGCCTGTTGCCGGCGCGTCTGGTTGGCGTACCACACGAGATGTTGACGGACATCGTCACCAACTCGCCCAACATCACATATCGCGAGGCAGTCGAAGCGCTGCGCGCGAGGCTGGAACCTCCGCAACTGGCCCTTATGCACAAGGCGACGCTCCGACAGAGAGTGAAGTTGGCCACTGAAACCCAGTATGCGTTCGCGCAGGAGCTGCGACGTCTGGCACGCAAGGCTTATCCCGGGCAGAGTGGGCCGCTCCTGGACTCAATGCTGCTCCAGTTGTTCATCGACGGCCAGGCAACGAAAGACCTGCGTCTTGCACTTGCATCTCCACGGCCTGCGTCGTTGGATGCAGCCGTCCAAAAGGCGATTGAGGTGGGTGCCATCCACGCCCGCGAACAATCCCGATCGGGATACGCTCAGCCGGTGTTTGCAACAGCTCCGCAACACCAACAGCAGTCGACTCCCGCGCCCAGTCGACCCAGGCACTCGGAGTACAGCCCCATCCGGCCGCGCGTTGCCACGGAGAACCAAAATGGCGACCAGGAAGGCACAGAACGTGATCGCCTGGCCGGCATCCTTGAAAATTTTGATTCTCGTCTCTCCGCACTGGAGAGAGCTGTCGGTGTCACGAACGGTTTTGTCAGCCAACAGCAAGGACAGCCGCGGGGTGGCCGTGGTCGTGGCCGTTTCGGACGCGGAGGTTTGCGAGGAGCCATGCAGCCCGACCGCGCGTGCTATGGCTGCGGAGAAGTTGGCCACTTCCTCGCTTATTGTCCTCATATGAACCGAAAAAACGACAATTGACTGGTGACGCGGGGCAGCAGCCAGTCGAGGAGAACGAGCCCCTCCATTTGCATGATGTATGTGTGCATGCTATTTCGCCAATTGTCTTGCATGTAGATGTATGTTTCCGGACTGGAACGGTGTCTGGATCAATCGACTCGGGCTCAAGTGTATCGTTGTTGCACGCAAATTTGTTCACTTCGTTGTTTGACTCTGAGCAAACACTCGAGTCTGCTCCACGTTTATGTGCGGTGAACGGAGAACAGTTGCCTGTGTTGGGGTCTGTAGAGCTAGCATTCTGCCTGGGCAACTGCTCATTTGTGCACTCCTTTGTGTTGTCTGATGCCATCCACAAAGATGTCATTCTTGGATCAGATTTCCTATTTGAGCATGGTGGCGTGCTGGATGTTGCCCAAGGAATGTTGACGTTTGGCGAGGAGTCTGTGTCTGTGTGCGTTAGTGGCCCACGACATGTTCCCTCACAGACACTGTGTGCTACGAAGCCATTGTCTGACACCAGCGACACTGGGCCGGACCATAAAAATCATGAAAACAATCATACAAAATCCAATCATCCTCAAAATATTCATCATATAAATCTACATACATCATCCTCATCTGATCTGTCTGATGATTCATTGTCTTCACGGGTTGTTGAACCCATGGCTCAACCTGGCGTTGTCCCGGCGTGTGCGCCCGAAAGTGTGGCCGACCCTGTGGTATACTCATCTCGTGTGGTGTTTGAGATGGAGTTGTCGGTACCTGCAGGACATGTCGTCTTGGTGCCTTGTGCAGCTGTTGATGTGTGCACGGTTGCGATGGATTGCGTGGCAGATCCATTGGAGTCCTTTATGGCGAAGCATCCAGATGTGGCAGTGACTCCTAGTCTTGTGACTGTTGGCCCTAACCAAACACGTGTGGTTGTGGCTGTTGAAAATCATGCAAATCATCCTATACTCATTCATAAAAATACCAATGTTGCCGAACTTCATCAAATTCCTACAGACTGTGAACATATTGACGACACTGAGGCTATGGTTTCCTCAGTTTCACCCAGCACGATTCCGCTAACTGAGCAACGTAAGAAAGTCATCGATGAATATATCAACGCACAAAATCATCTCTCCACAGAACAGTCTCGCATGCTCACTGAACTACTTCATGATAACCACGATTTATTTATCTTGCATGATGATGACTATGGCTACTGTGACATATTCCCTCATAAAATTAACACTGGACAAAATAACCCTATAAAACAACCTACCAGGCGGATTCCATATCACCGCCGGAAGGCTCTGCAAGATCTACTGAATACGCTGTTGAAGCAAGGCATAATACAAGAATCGATTAGTCCGTGGGCATCACCCATAGTATTGGTGCCAAAGAAGGATGGCTCTCTTCGACTCTGTATCGACTACAGGAAGTTGAACTCTGTCACCGAGCCTGATGCTTACCCGATTCCCCGGGCAGATGACATGCTTGATTCCCTGTCTGGCTGTCGGTATTTCACGTCCCTTGACTTAGCGTCAGGGTACTGGCAAATAGCAATGGAAGGAAGCGACAAGGCTAAGACGGCATTTACCACGCCACTGGGCTTGTTTGAGTTTAATGTTTTGCCGATGGGCTGCAGGAATGGCCCAGCGACATTTCAGCGCGTAATGGAAGCAGTCCTGAGTGGCTTATGTAACACACCGGCCCAGCCATTCTGCCGTGTGTTCTTTGATGATGTCCTGAATGCCAGCGAAACGCTGTCTGGCCAACTCCAGATTCTGCTGCCCGTGTTCGCGCGAGTTCGGTCAGCTGGACTGCGGTTCAATCTGAAGAAATGCTCCTTCTTCCAGGAGGAGGTCACTTTCTTAGGACACCGCGTGTCAGCGGAGGGCATCTCCCCGGATGAGGCCAAACTCATTGCGGTCAGGAACTGGAAGACTCCGAAATCTGTCACAGCTGTCCGCGAGTTCCTTGGCTTCGCTGGATATTATCGCCGCTTCATCCGTGGGTTCGCCCAGCGTGCTGCTCCGCTGACTGCTCTGACAGGCAAGAATGCTCGCTTTGCGTGGTCGAAAGCCTGCGAAGCGGCGTTCCAGGCTCTGAAGCGTTCGCTTGCCAGTGCGCCGGTGATGGTGTACCCCCAGTTTGAAGATTCAGCAGGTGCATTCATTCTGGACACCGATGCCAGCAATGTGTCGATTGGTGCGGTCCTCAGCCAGATCCAGGATGGAACTGAGCGACCAATCGGGTACGGCAGCCGTGTACTGACGAAAGCTGAGCGCAACTACGATGCTAGCGATCGTGAGGCCCTTGCTCTGGTCTATTTTGCGGAGTATTTCAGGCACTACTTGTTGGCACGACCATTTGTTGCCAGGACGGACAATACTGCGTTGACTGCACTCCTGAACCTGAAGGAACCCCGTGGACGGAAAGCACGTTGGCTTGACTGTTTATCCGAATATGAATTCCGAGTCGTCCACCGTCCAGGTCGCCAACATCTGAATGCTGATGGTCTGTCGCGCTTGCTAGCCGAACCTGAAGCACATGTGCACAGTGAGTCTCCGCCACTGGCACCAACGCCGCCGCAAGATGCTGCCTCGTCTCCTCCGCCGAGTCCGCCGCCTCTTGCCCGTGATGTTCCGTTGTCAGCTGCTGATGAAATGCCACTTGCTGCTGATGTTCCTCTGGCTGCCGAGATTCTTCCTCCGGCCGTTTTTGTTCGTCCTCCTGGTGCCTCTGCCGCTGGACCGTCACCGGATTGTTTCAAGCCTCAGAGTCTTCTTGCTCCGTATGCTGATCCTGCTCTGTCTAAGTGTTTCACCAGATATGATGCTGCCAGTGGCAAGTTTGTTCGACCGCCTGAAGCCGTTTCCCGTTCTCCCGACTGTCAACCGCCTGCCGTTACTGTTTCTAGTCCTGACCCGCTGACGCTGTCTGATGATGATTTGCCGCGCTGCGTTCCGCCGCTACAGCCGCCGTCGTCTGATCCGGTCCGTGCTTCTTCTCCTGTTTCTCGTCGATCAGGCCGGATCCGCACTGTTCCTGCGAGAATTGATGACTATGTTTCGTAGTTAGGTCATTGTATACCCGTAATTAGTATAAATTTAATTGTTTTTGCCTTTCTTGCCTGTTATTCACGAGGTCGTGAATGGTGAGAGGAGGGGAATTGTGTAGTATAGGCTTTTACTTACTTATTATTTCTTACATTTGTATTTCATATTTCCTGCTCCTGTCCACGTGACGAATCTCTGGCCCTGTAAGCTGTGCGCATGCCCACGTGTTTCTTGCCTTTCTCTCTCTCCGTCATCATGACAAGCAACATTAGTTTTACTATCGATATGAACACTTTGAGTGTCTGGTATTACTATTAGGAAAGGGAATCCTACAATACTGTGTAATAAGTTTTGAATAGCTTAGCTTATGGAGTTGTCAGCAACAAGTGACAAGTCACTAGTCAAACTGCGACAATTTCGATGACGCGGAGGAAGGAGTACTGTTTTTAGAAGTACAGAGAACTGTACTGTACTGAGAACATGAAGACACAAGGCTGCACTGCATTGAGCTTTCCCCAGTGCATCATTGACGTCACTTGACAGCACTCCTGTCCATTAGCTGACATCTTTCCAAGTGAAGGTGACAGCCGGACAGAAGTGTCCACACAGCAGCAGCATGGAAAACAGAAGTTGCACAGGGCGTATCACTAGTTGTGCTATGTGCACACATGCTCTCTCTTCTGCGACATGTCTTTTGGAGTTTTGCTCGTTAGCTCATCGGAGAGGAAACATAAATCGTCTTGTACCTGGTAGAGTTAGTTGTGAGTAATGTCGTCTGAACGAGTGTGTTGTGTGTCCTGTGGCGGTGCAGGCAGACGTTTGAAGTTAGTGTCTTGTTTACACTCAGTCTGTGTAGCATGTTTAGAGGAGAACATCCACCGTGATGGCTACATCAAGTGTCCAAAATGCTTTAGCAAGACACCTGTATCTCTAGCCTTTCCTTTGACCCACTTGCCTGATAGCTATCCAAAGCAGCATGGAGATGAGACGGGAGCATCAGCTACCAATGTACAGGTGATGTGTGATGATTGTGCTGATGATGAACATGCTACAGCTAGGTGTGACGACTGTGGAGTAAATCTTTGCAGCGCACATGCTGTCAGCCATCCACTCTTTCGAGCCACACGCAATCACAAACTGACATCACTCTCTACTGAGCAACAGGAGACTCCCACCGAGCGGGGTTCTATTCAGCACTATTGTGCTGTTCATCCCAGACAGGTGTTGAGCAGATACTGTGTTCAGTGTAATCAACTGGCGTGTCAGAAATGCATGGACACTGGAGCTCACAGGGACACTGACACTCAACACCAAGTGTTGTCCATTGAAGCAGCAGCACAGAAAATGCGTGAAACTGTGGAGGGGAGCATCAGCAGTTGTATATCTGATAGTGAGGGTGTGATCTCTTCAGCTCTTGGAAAAGTGCACGCTGAGATTAGTACTGTAAATGATGATGCAGAGTTTGCCTCAAAGGAGATTACAGAGCAATTCAATTTGCTAAAGAAGGTAATGGAAGCCAGGGAGAAGACACTCCTGGATGAGGTGGATCGACAGAAGAACGGCAAACTTGTGCAGCTTGAAGCTCAGGTGTGTCGGTTACAGGATAGTCTTGTCCATGGTAGTACTGTTTCGACAATATTCAAGTCCTGCTCTGACCAGACAGATTTCCTCAAGATTGCACATTGGCTGAACAGTGCTATTGATCAAAGAAACAATGTGACCGAGAAGGATGCGGAACCGTGTGTCCACAGCCACATCAGCTACGTCGGTATCAATGCAAAGAATGCTACCAAGGAGATTGAAGAAATCGGCAAGGTGGTCGACTTCACCCAGTTCTCGGATGCATTGACCGTTTCTGCACAAGATACACGTGTGAATGAGGATATGCGGATTGTGTTGAAGGGAGCCCCACTGCCAGTACCATTTGAAGAGTGTGCTGATCGCTTACGGTTCAAGATTTCCGTCCATGATGGCAGTCATGCAGAATTGCCTGTAACAGAACTGCAGCAGGTCTCAGCAGATTGTCTAGAGTCCAAGTGCGAGCAGCTGAAAGAGACTGGTCAGTTGACAGTGTCGGTGAAGTATGAAGAGAGACACGTGCAGGGCAGTCCCATTCAAGTAGGAGTAACCGACCCTGTACCGCCGGTGTTTGATCAGAGCCGCTGTCATGAAGATATCTCCATCAGCAATGCAGGTTGCACTATAAGAAAAGCGCAAAATGGATATAGATCAGTGTGCACATCATCTATCCCTACTAGCCATGGTACCAGCAGCATCAGGCTAAGAATAGACGAAACGTATAACGGCTGGATGTATATCTGCGCTTGTTCCGCCACTGCACCACGACTAGATGGTGTACACAGTGTTAAGACGGAGGTATTTGGCTGGAATGGTTTTTCGGGATACACCGAGTGCAATGGCGATCGCCTTGGACAGCAGTGGGTAGCAGGTGATATCATCTCTCTGGAGCTTGACCATGACAATCAAACGCTAACCGGTCATCACGAGCGCACTGACAGCAGGGAGGTACTTCACGGCATCACCGGGACATGCTGCTGGTATGTAAACATGTACTGGAAAGATGATCAAGTCACGATACTGTAGATCATACCCGCCGTAATCTGTTTCAAGAACCTACACTCAGATCATAGCTGTTAACGCTTTCAAGAACCTACACCGTATGCAGTCATACGAGCACTTAGAACAATCTGAAAATCCTATCGGTGGTAGCCCGATTGTATAGAATCACTGTTCACATATATTCGTAGCTTTCCTCCTTCTGTCGCCGAATTTCAGCAATTTTCCACGAAACCCAAAAATTCCTACTTCCTCCGCGTCATTAAAACTGTCGCTTCCCAGAGCGACTTTTCGAATTTATTTTGCCCACTCGAAGCGCAAAGAAATCAGCTAGAAATTGAGGCAGAGCATTGTCAACGGACCAAGCTTTAGTGTGTGGCCTCCCGCTTCGCTGCACTTGCAGCTAAGGCCGGCGTCTTCATCAGAGTTTGAGGCAGACCCTTCAGCACTCAACAATACTCTGAACAAGACGCGCGTTCAAATTCAGGTCAAGAAACTATTACTTCGTTTTCAAGCGATCCATTCCTCCAGGTGGGAGGCGATGAAGGCAAGCTAGCATTTTTCAAGTACACTGTAACGACCTTCCAGCGGGATAGGGTAAGCAGTTCCGCACCTTCTTTCCTTGGCAAGCTCTTTGCTGATTTTGTGGGTGTTTTCAGACCTGCTACCTTCGCAGCAACACGCGCCACAAGTCACATTTTAGGAATTTGAGAACACTTTTTTCTTGCCATCGTCAACTTCAGCATTTCGTATTCGGGAGAGATACCAGGATTCTTATGCCCGAGCTTACAGTCTTGATAAATGCCCACGTGAACGATGTGGGACGGCACGAACTCCAGAAAAACGATATGCGCTCTGGGGCGGAATAGTGCGGAGTGCGATGAATTTGCTTGGTGCGGAAGAGAGCTCCGACAAAGTCTGAGACCACCATGGCTTCAGTAACAAGTAGACACTGCGCAGGAAGGGTCGCACCAATGTTCAAACACAGAAAACAGCGATTCCGACAGTCTGACTAAGACGAGCCAAGTCACAAACATTGCGATGTGCGAAGCGACAATTTTAATGCCGCGGAGGAAGTAGGTTCATTTCACTTTATACTTCCTGCGTGAGCGGAGGAAACACGACTGCCAAAATGTAGCAGATGCCCTAGCTTGTGTGTAAACATGATCAAACTGTTGGGGTTGGTAGCTCACACAATGGCTGTGTCGTGTGGCCTGTGCTGGCTTGGGTATTGCTGCCCCATATGCTGTCGGAACCGGAAGAATGTTAAAAATATATTTTTATGGCATTTGAATGTTGTTTCAAGCATTGACATCCGTTTGGACTACATGTATATACCGAACGGATAGCTTTACTGCATCAGCTCTACTGCCATGTTCTCACTACCAGTTTCAAGCTAGGCCTCTTGAGTCATCCTCAGCTGCATATCCTTCTTCCTCCAGTTTCTGCCGATCCCACGTACCCGTGCGCGGGGTTCTCTCGCACCGTATTGCGTGGTACGATAATGTTGTACTTTCCTATGCCACGTACCCATTTTTGGCTTTCTGCTTCCTTTTTTATGTATTCTCCCTTCGACATATGCATCTTGACCAGCCGCCGGGCATTTTTTGCCTTCTCTTTTTAGACTTCGAGATCTCATTGAAGACTAGTCATTAATGATAGCTTGCATAGACCCTGGTCCTACCGGTAGGACCTACCGGTAGGACCATCATACACAGACATGCCACACTGGCTATATACCAGTGTCTTTCATAAAATTGAAACCACACACTACATAGAGCCATTCGGTGAAGTTCTGAAAATTTGGACGTGGTTGGAGGAGTACTACCGCAGGCTACCATGGCAACGCCCATGGAAGCGGCAGAACAAAAGAAGATAATTATATTGAACAATAAATAATGTCAGGGCTCACCACGACCGTACAAAGCGTCAATAACGGTCATTTGGATTTGACCAATCAACGCACGGCAAAACGGGCTGTTTCTTGCAATTGTGGGGTGTTTTCTGAGTGGAGCTTGGCTGTATTCGTTGGTTTTAGACATTAGGCCATTGTGGATTCGTGTTCAGAAGGTGTGTCTTTGGAGGGTTACCGTCTCGAATTTTTCGATTTGGCCTTCGTTTGGCTGAGATCGGATGGTGAAATCACTCAAACGCGAAGGCGTGCGAACAAGTGAATGAAGAGAAAATTAGAAATCGGGGACGGTAAACCGACAGAGAATTCCAAGACCTTGAAAATGAGCTATCGATGGTGAGAATCGGCCAAGGAGAACCGCTGTTCTACTTTTTTGAAGACATCAAGGTCGGCCGTGCGTCGCCGCGCGCACCAACAAAAACTGGCAGCCGTGCGCATATCTGCAAGTGCAACAAGAAAGGACGGAGGAGACAGCAAGCGTTCCAAGTGAAGAGTTTACCTTCGTGTTGACTCAAGCTAAGGACTCATGCCAGTCAGGGATCATACCAGTCACCTCTCATCATGGTCATGACTAAAGGATTCATTTGTGGCCAGGAAACTCCCCACTCGCAGCGTGAAAGCTGCGAGGCCAAACAGAAAAGAGTGTGCCGAGTCGCGATCAGGAAACGCTGAGTTCTACTGACAACATTGGTTAGCTAGGCGCGGCAAATTCTTGTAGATGCCAGGACTCAAGTTCACCAGTACCTCACGGACATATCTTGGTCGACACCCACCAGCGGATTGAGAAAAATGACCAAGATGGCTTGGAGAAAAGACGTCTTCTCCGCGTGTCTTTCCCGACATCAAACAACAAGATTCGCTTCGGCACTGGCCCTTCGCTGTACAGAGTAGACCAGGGAGTCGTAAAATACCGGTATTTTACGACTAGACTGTACATCGCTGTACATCGATGAGCATGAACTCGGGTGCGTAGCCGCTATGACTGCACAAACTCTGGCCTTGGCGGCATCGCCATGTTTTCAAAATGGTGGTCGACGCTTTTTGAATTTTGTATGGTCGTGGTGAGCCCTGAATGTAAGATGAGCATAGCAGGCTGACTGATGTAAGCAATGCATTATAACGACCGTGTCGAATGTTGAATTGCCGGGTACCATGGCAACGCCCTTGGCAACAGTAGAAAAAAGGAGTTATAACGAAAAATAAATAATATAGATGCAAGCATGAGCATAGCAGGCTGAACACACGTTCACTCAGTGTGGCAGGCCATGGACGATGTGGTATTGAAAGCATGTACGTCCCGTGGCAACAGTAGAACGCCATTGGCAACAGTAGGAAAAAGGAGTTATAATGAAAAATAAATAATATAGATGCAAGCATGAGCATAGCAGGCTTAACACACGTTCACTCAGTGTGGCAGGCCATGGACGATGTGGTATTGAAAGCACGTGCGTCCCGTGGCCGAAGAGCACATCACGGCATTCGGCCCACACGTGGAGCAGTAGTAGCTCGCCTTCCTGCCCGAGTCGCGGACATGCCTGCACACAACACATTTACGCTGTGTGTGTGGCTTGCCGCTGACCTCGGACAGGGATACCAACCGATGCTTGGTGCCGTCAGGCTGATCTGCTTCAGGCTCTGCAGCACCTGTTTGACTTTGCGGCTGCTGCGGGGCGTTGTAGCGGATCAGTTGCTCCACAAGACAAGTGGTGAATGCCGAGTGGGTGATCTTGTCGAGGCCACAGCAGAAATGGGAAAATGCAAGGTAAGCATTTGTCTCCATGATGCCAAACACTGAGGCACACACGATGGTGCCAGGTGTCCGTGCGCCACACTTGCTCCAGAGCCAAGCCATCCTGCCGAAGGTGGTTGTGCACATCAATGGAAGGCGCGCCATCGTGGTACATTGCCACCAACTTCGGTCGATCAACTGTCTTGAAGTACAGCTTCAAGTTGTCATCATACCGCTTTTTCTTGGCAGGATCTCCGGCAAGAGTCGTCCCGCACGTGCTGACAAACGAATGCACCTTTCTGTCGCGCCATGCCACGGCATTCAGTGCTATGCCGTCCCTCTGCGCGGTTGTGGACACGAAGCGGCCTTTCGGAGAAGGACACATCGCGGACAGGAGCTTCAACGGGAAGGCTGTGTGCGCCGTCTTGACAACACCCGCAAAGAAGAGCCCATGCTTCATAAGAGCGACTGCTGTCTTGACGGATGAAAACCAGGAATCGCCGCACACGATTCTTCCCGAGCCATGCCATGTATCCGTCAGTCGCAAAGTTGTGGCAGTTCCAGCACCGAACTCTTTCTGCCACTTCTTGGTAGCCATGGTGTCTTTGCCCTCGTTGATCTCCATCGCAAGCATAATGTTGGTGGACGCATCAGCAACGGACTTAATTTCTCAGCCCACACCTTTCGGCTTCCGCTTGATTTTGATGACTGTGGGCATCCCGCCAATGTCGCCACCACGACCGTACCAAGCAAACATTGACTCGTCCACCGTCAATTTGTGGCCGGGCCGGATTGAAGTCTGCCACTTCAAATTGCACATGTCGATGAGGGGGCTCACAATTTTCCAGCCGCGCCTGGTGTCTCCGCTGACTGGTGGACGAAAGTGCATGGCAGCAAGAATTTCCTCAAAGCGATTTGTTCCCATGCCGTATCGACGTCCGAAGGCTGGTGCTGGAAGGAGACCCTCGGTCACACTCCAGTGGTCACGCCGTTGGCAACGTCCTGGACACAGCGTCATCAGGTAGAGGAGACCTATCACCTTGTAAAACTCATCGCGGGTTACAGATTTCCGCTTGTCACGCAGGTGAGCATTTGTGCACTTCACTATCTCATCCATTTCCTCGTGCGGAAAGAACAGCATCCAGGCGTCCAATTCATTCATTGTGTGCAAATTGTCAGCATTTACTTTCGCTTTGTACGGAATATCCTTGTACGATCGATCACTATGTCACCCAATGTCCAGTCCAAACCATGTGCCTGAAGAACAGTGGGAGCGTCTTCAAGACTCGAACCTTCACTACTGCTACATTCCGATGAATCCGAATCACTATCGTTGTCACTGCAACAGCTACTTGAGCTGCTGTCGACGCCATCGAGTGCAGCTAGTGCAGGTTGTCGCCGCGTCAATACGGGGTCTTGGGAAGTCGGATTTACTGACAACGGTGAAGTATCATCGTCGTCTTCAAACAAGTATTGGTCAGGCTCTGGAGTTGGAGAGCGGCGGCGTTTTCTCGATGGAACATTGGACGACTGAGCAGAACGTGCCGCACGCACAGATCCAGAACTTACACTACGACTATTTGCACAGGTACGACTATTACTAGGCCGATCGGTTGAAGTATCGTCGCCGTCGTCAATCGAATGTATCTCCGCAGGCTCCGGAGTTTGAGAGCGGCGGCGTTTTCTCGATGGAACATTGGACGACAGAGCAGAACGTGCAGCACGCACAGATCCAGAACTTGCACTACGACTATTTGCACAGGTACGACTATTACTAGGCTGATCGGCTACATCGCTGTCGCTGTCCTCAAAACGCTTGGGACGAACAATTCTACGCTTACCTCTTGCTCCGTCGTCACACGGGTCGGACTCTACAGCTGCACGAACGTCAGCAACGGCTACAATCGATGTAGTACTGTCCAAATCCCACTTTATTCTGCATCGTTCTCGATCAAAAGTCACACTCAAAACAGTGCCCAAAAACTCCGCACTTCTCCAGCTGTCTCCGTAAGCGGAGAATGACCATCGATCCTCATCATGTGCGTAAAAACCATGATCAAAAGTCGTCGCTGGCACAGTTACTCGCGTTCCGACCTGAATCAATGTAGGCATTTTGAAAATGAAAATTTGCGCATGCGCAGTGCGCAGAACATGTGCTCGCGTCTTGCGCCACTGCTAAGGAGTCCAAAGATTACAACAACCCAGTTCAAAAAAAATTCTCAAGCGTTCAGATTTTCTCAGCGTGATTTCCAGCGTCCTACCGGTAGGACGCAACGTCCTACCGGTAGGACGCTATGCAAGCTATCATTAAAGGGGAAGTTAGGCCTAAATCAACTTTTCACCAGTTGTAGTCTTCGGGGTGCTGAGTCGAATGGTCTTGGTCCGAGGAATCTGAGACACTCCCTTCCTCCTTTAGTCCCAATCGAACTCGCGCACTTCCACCGAAACTGGGTGACTGCGCCCTACTAGATGGGGAATTGTATGCAAAATGTCACTAAAAGCGCCATTCCGTTCTTATAAAAGTCCGGATGACCGCGATTGGCCCATATGTTGTAGTCTTTTGGACGCTGAGTCGACTGGTTTTGGTGCGAAAAGGCTGCGATGCAGCGTTCCTCCTTTATTCCCAATCGAACATGGTTGAACAAGCGGTCACGTGCTCCTGCGTACACCAGTCACCTGGTGTATCCTGGTTTAAATAATTTTGTGGCATTTGAATGTTGTTTCAAGCATTGACATCCGTTTGGACTATATACTGAATGGATAGCTTTACTGCAAAGGCTCTGCTGCCATGTTCTCACTACCAGTTTCAAGCTAGGCTTTTCGAGTCATCCTCAGCTGCATGTCCTTCTTCCTCTAGTTTCTGCCGATCCCGTGTACCCGTACGCGGGGTTCTCTCGCACCGTATTGCGTGGTACGATAATGCTGTACTTTCCTATACCACGTACCCATTTTTGGCTTTTTCTTCCCTTTTATGTATCCTCCCTTCGACAAGAAGAGCTTCTCTTCCCTTGGTTGTTAGAAGACGGTTGTCGTTCTTCTCTCTGAACTTCAGTTTATTCATGTAATTCTGGTGCCCCTGGCTTGCTGTGTCGTTTGGTGTTGTACGTGAGGAATCTGCATGTTTTCCGAAGTGTCCCACACAGACTTGCACTAATGTTACGTGAATGCACATATGCATTTTGACCAGCCGCCGGGCATTAATTCTTTGCCTTCTCTTTTTATACTTTGAGATCTCATTGAAGAAAGAAAAAAGACCAAAGAGCTAAAAGTTACGCTACAATGTCCACTAACACCACCAGTTACTAAACAATCCGCTCATGCGATAACATTGCACGACACTGACCGACGATACTGACGTTCTGATAAAAGAATCCTTGGCTCTCCATCCGAGTCCATCTCATTGAAGACTAATCATTGAAGGGGAAGTTAAGCCTGAAATCAAATGTTCACCAGTTGTAGTCTTCGGGGTGCTGACTCGAGTGCTCTCGGTCCGAGGAAGCTGAGACGCTCCCTTCCTCCTTTATTCCCAATCAAACTCGTGCACTTCCACCTAGTGACTGCGCCCTACTAGATGAGGATTTGTATGGAAAAAGTCAATAAAAGCACCATTTCGTTCTTATAAAAGCCCGGATGACGGCGATTGGCCCATATGTTGTAGTCTTTTCGACGCTGAGCCGACTGGTTTTGGTCCGAAAAGGCTGCGATGCAGCGTTCCGCCCTTATTCCCAATCGAACATAGTTGAACAAGCGGCCAGGTGTTCCTGCGTACACCAGTTACCTGGTCACCGAGCCAGCAGGCAACAACTTTCACACCAAGGTTCAACTCAAAGGTTAAAAGGTTCAACTCGAGTGACAGAAACTCGCCCAAAGTTTGCCCGACATGCTGTAAGTTGTCCCATAATGGGACCTGTTTTAGTACTTCTGTCGTCGGGGGGTTTATGACCAGACGATAGCCCTTCCAATTGCTCTCTCATATCACAAGTACTGCCCACGTACACCACACTCAGAGGACTGATTATTGTCTTTACTCCAAAGAGAGTCCAAGGAAGAAGTCCAAGAACAACAACAAGAATGCGTACAAATGCAGGCATGCGCAACCTGCGCAGTCTGCGCACGGTCCAAACAATGACCACGCGGATCCAGCACACACGTGCCAAAAGGGGCATAATTATACCTTCCAAAAGGGGCAGGTACAACACTTCGAGCGAAGGTCCCTGGAGTCCTGATGGTGAAAGTCAAATATTTCTTAAGACTTTTCCCGTTTGCATCTTTCCTTCAAATCAATGAATGTTTTAGTACCGTTTTTAGAAGTACAGAGAACTGTACTGTACTGAGAACATGAAGACACAAGGCTGCACTGCATTGAGCTTTCCCCAGTGCATCATTGACGTCACTTGACAGCACTCCTGTCCATTAGCTGACATCTTTCCAAGTGAAGGTGACAGCCGGACAGAAGTGTCCACACAGCAGCAGCATAGAAAACAGAAGTTGCACGGGGCGTATCACTAGTTGTGCTATGTGTACACATGCTCTCTCTTCTGCGACAAGTCTTTTGGAGTTTTGCTCGTTAGCTCATCGGAGAGGAAGCAGAAATCGTCTTGTACATGGTAGAGTTAGTTGTGAGTGATGTCTTCTGAACGTGTTTGTTGTGTGTCCTGTGGCAGTACAGGCAGACGTTTAAAGTTAGTGTCTTGTTTGCACTCAGTCTGTGTAGCATGTTTAGAGGAGAGCATTCACCATGATGGCTACATCAAGTGCCCAAAATGCTTTAGCAAGACACCCATACCAACTGTAGCCTTTCCTTTGACCCACTTGCCTGATAGCTATCCAAAGCAGCATGGAGATGAGACGGGAGCATCAGCTACCAATGTACAGGTGATGTGTGATGACTGTGCTGATGATGAACATGCTACAGCTAGGTGTGACGACTGTGGAGTAAATCTTTGCAGTGCGCATGCTGTTGGGCATCCACTCTTTCGAGCCACACGCAATCATAAACTGACATCACTCTCTGCTGAGCAACAGGAGACTCCCACCGAGCGGGGTTCTATTCAGCACTATTGTGCTGTTCATCCCAGGCAGGTGTTGAGCAGATACTGCGTTCAGTGTAATCAACTGGCGTGTCAGAAATGCATGGACGCTGGAGCTCACAGTGACACTGACACTCAACACCAAGTGTTGTCCATTGAAGCAGCAGCACAGAAAATGCGTGAAACTGTGGAGGGCAACATCAGCAGTTGTATATCTGATAGTGAGGGTGTGATCTCTTCAGCTCTTGGAAAAGTGCAAGCTGAGATTAGTACTTTGAATGATGATGCAGAGTTTGCCTCAAAGGAGATCACAGAGCAATTCAATTTGCTAAAGAAGGTAATGGAAGCCAGGGAGAAGACACTCCTGGATGAGGTGGATCGACAGAAGAACGGCAAACTTGTGCAGCTTGAAGCTCAGGTGTGTCGGTTACAGGATAGTCTGTTCCACGGTCAAGCTGTTTTGACAATATTCAAGTCCTGCTCTGACCAGACAGATTTCCTCAAGATTGCACATTGGCTGAACAGTGCTATTGATCAAAGAAAGAATGTGACCGAGAAGGATGCGAAGCCGTGTGTCCACAGTCACATCAGCTACCACGGTATCAATGCAACGAATGCTACCAAGGAGATTGAAGAAATCGGCAAGGTGGTCGACTTCACCCAGTTCTCGGATGCACTCACCGTTTCTGCACAAAATACATGTGTGAATGCGGATATGAGTATTGTGTTGAAGGGTGCCACACTGCCAGTACCATTGGAAGAGTGTGCTGATCGCCTTCGATTCAAGATTTCCGTCCATGATGGCAGTCATGAAGAATTGCCTGTAGCAGAACTGCAGCAGGTCTCATCAGATTGTCTGCAGTCCAAGTGCGAGCAGCTGAAAGAGACTGGTCAGTTGACGGTGTCGGTGCAGTACGGAGAGCGACACGTGCAGGGCAGTCCCATGGAAGTTAGAGTAACCCACTCAGTGTTTGATCATAGCCGCTGTTATGGAGATATCACCATCAGCAATGCAGGCCGCACTATAAGAAAAGCAGGGTGCAATAAGGATAGATCAGTGTGCACATCATCTATCCCTACTAACCATGGTATCAGCAGCATCAGGCTAAGAATAGACAAAACTCACAACGGCTACATGTATATCTGCGCTTGTTCCGCCACTGTACCACGACTAGATGGTGTACACAGTGTTAAGACGGAGGTATTTGGCTGGAATGGTTATTCGGCGGGAAACAACCAGTGTAATGGTGGTCACCTTGGACAGCGGTGGGTAGCAGGTGATATCATCGCTCTGGAGCTCGACCATGACAATCAAACGCTAACTGGTCATCACGAGCGCACTGGCAGCAGGGAGGTACTTCACGGCATCACCGGGACATGCTGCTGGTATGTATGCGTGTACTGGGAAGATGATCAAGTCACGATACTGTAGATCATAGCTGTTAACGCTTTCAAGAACCTACACTGTATGCATCAGTCATACGAGCGCTTAGAACAATCTGAAAATCCTATCGGTAGTAGCCCGATTGTATAGTAATCACCGTTCACATATATTCGTAGCTTTCCTCCTTCTGTCGTCGAATTTCAGCAACTTTCCATGAAACTCCAAAATTCCTAGGTTCATTTCACTTTATAATTCCTGCGTGAGCGGAGGAAACACGACTGCCAAAATGTAACAGATTCCCTAGCTAGTGTGTAAACATGATCAAACTGTTGGGGTTGGCAGGTCACACAATGGCTGTGTCGTGTGGACTGTGCTGGCTTGTATATTGCTGCCCCATATGCTGTCGGAACTGGCAGAATGTTTTTTTTATATAATTTTGTGGCATTTGAATGTTGTTTCGAGCATTGACATCAGTTTGGACTAGATACTGAACGGATAGCTTTACTGCATCAGCTCTACTGCCATGTTCTCGCTACCAGTTTCAAGCTAGGCTTTTCGAGTCATCCTCAGCTGCATGTCCTTCTTCCTCTAGTTTCTGCCGATCCCGCGTACCCGTGCGCGGGGTTCTCTCGCACCGTATTGCGTGGTATGATAATGTTACACTTTCCTATGCCATGTACCCATTTTTGGCTTTCTTCTTCCCTTTTATGTATTCTCCCTTCGACAAGAAGTGCTTCTCTTCCCTTGGTTGTTAGAAGACGGTTGTCGTTCTTCTCTCTGAACTTCAGTTTATTCATGTAATTCTGGTGCCCCTGGCTTGCTGTGTCGTGTGGTGTTGTACGTGAGGAATCTGCATGTTTTCCGAAGTGTCCCACACAGGCGTGCACTAATGTTACGTGAATGCACATATGCATTTTGACCAGCCGCCGGGCATTAATTCTTTGCCTTCTCTTTTTATACTTTGAGATCTCATTGAAGAAAGAAAAAGACCAGAGAGCTAAAAGTTACGCTACAATGTCCACTAACACCACCAGTTACTAAACAATCAGCTCATGCGATAACATTGCACGACACTGACCGACGATACTGACGTTCTGATAAAAGAACCCTTGGCTCTCCATCCGAGTCCATCTCATTGATTATTGAAGGGGAAGTTAAGCCTGAAATCAAATTTTCACCAGTTGTAGTCTTCGGGGTGCTGACTCGAGTGCTCTCGGTCCGAGGAAGCTGAGACGCTCCCTTCCTCCTTTATTCCCAATCAAACTCGCGCACTTCCACCGAGTAACTGCGCCCTACTAGATGAGGATTTGTATGGAAAAAGTCAATAAAAGCACCATTTCGTTCTTATAAAAGCCCGGATGACGGCGATTGGCCCATATGTTGTAGTCTTTTCGACGCTGAGCCGACTGGTTTTGGTCCGAAAAGGCTGCGATGCAGCGTTCCGCCCTTATTCCCAATCGAACATAGTTGAACAAGCGGCCAGGTGTTCCTGCGTACACCAGTTACCTGGTCACCGAGCCAGCAGGCAACAACTTTCACACCAAGGTTCAACTCAAAGGTTAAAAGGTTCAACTCGAGTGACAGAAACTCGCCCAAAGTTTTCCCGACATGCTGTAAGTTGTCCCATAATGGGACCTGTTTTAGTACTTCTGTCGTCGGGGGGTTTATGACCAGACGATAGCCCTTCCAATTGCTCTCTCATATCACAGGTACTTCCCACGTACACCACACTCAGAGGACTGATTATTGTCTTTACTCCAAAGAGAGTCCAAGGAAGAAGTCCAAGAACAACAACAAGAATGCGTACAAATGCAGGCATGCGCAACCTGCGCAGTCTGCGCACGGTCCAAACAATGACCACACGGATCCAGCACACACGTGCCAAAAGGGGCATAATTATACCTTCCAAAAGGGGCAGGTACAACACTTCGAGCGAAGGTCCCTGGAGTCCTGATGGTGAAAGTCAAATATTTCTTAAGACTTTTCCCGTTTGCATCCTTCCTTCAAGTCAATGAATGTTTTAGTACCGTTTTTAGAAGTACAGAGAACTGTACTGTACTGAGAACATGAAGACACAAGGCTGCACTGCATTGAGCTTTCCCCAGTGCATCATTGACGTCACTTGACAGCACTCCTGTCCATTAGCTGACATCTTTCCAAGTGAAGGTGACAGCCGGACAGAAGTGGCCACAGCAGCAGCAGCATGGAAAACAGAAGTTGCACAGGGCGTAGCACTAGTTGTGCTATGTGTACACATGCTCTCTCTTCTGCGACATGTCTTTTGGAATTTTTCCCGTTAGCTCATCGGAGAGGAAGCAGAAATCGTCTTGTACCTGGTAGAGTTAGTTGTGAGTGATGTCTTCTGAATATGTGTTTTGTATGTCCTGTGGCGGTACAGGCAGACGTTTGAAGTTAGTGTCTTGTTTGCACTCAGTCTGTGTAGCATGTTTAGAGGAGAGCATTCACCATGATGGCTGCATCAAGTGTCCAAAATGCAGTAGCAAGACACCCATACCATCAGTAGCCTCTCCTTTGACCCACTTGCCGGATAGCTATCCAAAGCAGCACGGAGATGAGACGGGAGCATCAGCTACCAATGTACAGGTGATGTGTGATGATTGTGCTGATGATGAACATGCTACAGCTAGGTGTGAAGACTGTGGAGTAAATCTTTGCAGTGCGCATGCTGTTGCTCACCCACTCTTTCGAGCCACACGCAATCATAAACTGACATCACTCTCTGCTGAGCAACAGGAGACTCCCACCGAGCGGGGTTCTATTCAGCACTATTGTGCTGTTCATCCCAGACAGGTGTTGAGCAGATACTGTGTTCAGTGTAATCAACTGGCGTGTCAGAAATGCATGGACGCTGGAGCTCACAGTGACACTGACACTCACCACCAGGTGTTGTCCATTGAAGCAGCAGCACAGAAAATGCGTGAAACTGTGGAGGGCAACATCAGCAGTTGTATATCTGATAGTGAGGGTGTGATCTCTTCAGCTCTTGGAAAAGTGCAGGCTGAGATTAGTACTGTAAATGATGATGCAGAGTTTGCCTCAAAGGAGATCACAGAGCAATTCAATTTGCTAAAGAAGGTAATGGAAGCCAGGGAGAAGACACTCCTGGATGAGGTGGATCGACAGAAGAACGGCAAACTTGTGCAGCTTGAAGCTCAGGTGTGTCGGTTACAGGATAGTCTTGTCCATGGTAGTACTGTTTTGACAATATTCAAGTCCTGCTCTGACCAGACAGATTTCCTCAAGATTGCACATTGGCTGAACAGTGCTATTGATCAAAGAAAGAATGTGACCGAGAAGGATGTGGAGCCGTGTGTCCACAGTCACATCAGCTACGTCGGTATCAATGCAAAGAATGCTACCAAGGAGATTGAAGAAATCGGCAAGGTGGTCGACTTCACCCAGTTCTCGGATGCATTGACCATTTCTGCACAAGATACACGTGTGAATGCGGATATGAGTATTGTGTTGAAGGGTGCCACACTGTCAGTACCGTTGGAAGAGTGTGCTGATCGCCTTCGATTCAAGATTTCCGTCCATGATGGCAGTCATGAAGAATTGCCTGTAGCAGAACTGCAGCAGGTCTCATCAGATTGTCTGCGGTCAAAGTGTGAGCAGCAGCTGACTGAAGAGACTGGTCAGTTGACGGTGTCGGTTCAGTACGGAGAGCGACACGTGCAGGGCAGCCCCATGCAAGTTAACGTATACCCCTATGTACAGCCGGTGTTTGATCAGAGCCGCTGTTATAGAGATATCACCATCAGCAATGCAGGCCGCACTATAAGAAAAGCAGGGCGCAATACGGATAGATCAGTGTGCACATCATCTATCCCTACTACCCATAGTATCAGCAGCATCAGGCTAAGAATAGACAAAACTCACAACGGCTACATATATATCTGCGCTTGTTCCGCCACTGTACCACGACTAGATATTGTACACGGTGTTAAGACGGAGGTATTTGGCTGGAATGGCTGTGACGGTTACAAGCAGTGCAATGGTGGTCAACTTGGACAGCGGTGGGTAGCCGGTGATATCATCTCTCTGCAGCTCGACCATGACAATCAAACGTTAACCGGTCATCACCAGCGCACTGACAGCAGGGAGGTACTTCACGGCATCACCGGGACATGCTGCTGGTATGTATGCGTGTACTGGGAAGATGATCAAGTCACGATACTGTAGATTATAGCTATTAACGCTTTCAAGAACCTACACTGTATGCATCAGTCATGCGAGCACTTAGAACAATCTGAAAATCCTATCGGTGGTAGCCCGATTGTATAGTAATCACCGTTCACATATATTCGTAGCTTTCCTCCTTCTGTCGCCGAATTTCAGCAATTTTCCATGAAACCCAAAAATTCCTAGGTTCATTTCACTTTATACTTCCTGCGTGAGCGGAGGAAACACGACTGCCAAAATGTAGCAGATGCCCTAGCTAGTATGTAAACATGATCGAACTGTTGGGGTTGCTAGCTCACACAATGGCTGTGTCTTATGGACTGTGCTGGCTTGTATATTGCTGCCCCATATGCTGTCAGAACCGGCAGAATCTTTTTTTAAATAATTTTGTGGCATTTGAATGTTGTTTCAAGCATTGACATCCGTTTGGACTGCATACTGAATGGATAGCTTTACTGCATCAGCTCTGCTGCCATGCTCTAACTACCAGTTTCAAGCTAGGCTTTTCGAGTCATCCTCAGCTGCATGTCCTTCTTCCTCTAGTTTCTGCCGATCCTGCGTACCCGTGCGCGGGGTTCTCTCGCATCGTATTGCGTGGTACGATAATGTTGTACTTTCCTATGCCACGTACCCATTTTTGGCTTTCTTCTTCCTTTTTTATGTATTCTCCCTTCGACAAGAAGTGCTTCTCTTCCCTTGGTTGTTAGAAGACGGTTGTCGTTCTTCTCTCTGAACTTCAGTATATTCATGTAATTCTGGTGCCCCTGGCTTGCTGTGTCATGTGGTGTTGTACGTGAGGAATCTGCATGCTTTCCGAAGTTGCCCACACAGGCTTGCACTAATGTTACGTGAATGCACATATGCATCTTGACCAGCCGCCGGGCATTAATTTTTTGCCTTCTCTTTTTATACTTCGAGATCTCATTGAAGACTAGTCATTAAAGGGGAAGTTAGGCCTAAATCAAATTTTCACCAGTTGTAGTCTTCGGGGTGCTGAGTCGAATGGTCTTGGTCCGAGGAATCTGAGACACTCCCTTCCTCCTTTAGTCCCAATCGAACTCGCGCGCTTCCACCGAAACTGGGTGATTGCGCCCTACTAGATGGGGATTTGTATGCAAAATGTCACTAAAAGCCCGGATGACCGCGATTGGCCCATATGTTGTAGTCTTTTGGACGCTGAGTCGACTGGTTTTGGTCCGAAAAGGCTGCGATGCAGCGTTCCTCCTTTATTCCCAATCGAACATGGTTGAACAAGTGGTCACGTGCTCCTGCGTACACCAGTCACCTGGTCACCGTGCCTGCAGGGTACAACTTACTAGCCTGTTTGACCTTTTTTGGGTGCAGTCCTGTCACTCGAGTTGAACTTGAGTTGAACCTTGTTGTGAAAGTTGTCGCCTGCTGGCGTGGTGACCAGGTGATTTGGGCACCCAGGAGCACGTGACCGCTTGTTCAACCATGTTCGTTTGGGAATAAAGGAGGAACGCTGCATCGCAGCCTTTTCGGACCAAAACCAGTCGACTCAGCGTCCAAAAGACCACAATATATGGGCCAATCGCGGTCATCCGTGCTTTTATAAGAACGAAATGGCACTTTTAATGAGCGTTAGCATGCTAACGCGAGTTAGCAGCCAGCCCAGCGAGCTGGCCCAACCTGCACGCATTAGCGAGTCACGTGGGCACGCGCCCTTCAAAATCCTGTACAATGTCTCTTTCATGTCATTGCTGTTTGGACTTTCGAGCGTGCAACTTGCGGAACAGGTGTTCCCGAAACAATTTCCTTCAGACTTCAATGACGCCTGTTGGTGCCTGAAACAATGTCGTCGTCTACAGTGGAACGTCGACTGTGGATTTTTAGCTTGCGCCATCATCAGGTTTCCTGAAATGAAGTACCTCCACGCGATCTCAGCGACCCTTGTTTGTGCCTTGAAACAATGTCGTCGTCACCAACCGGCGTCCAGCCTCTCCGGATCGCCTCGCTCTACCTGGCTCCGCCGCCCGCCTACTGCGAACGCAGCGACGGCCGCCACGCAGCACCACCACTGCAACAGCAGGCGCGAGCCTGACGATCGTAATTCGTATCCAGAGAGGCGAGTTCGTGGACTTTGATTTTCTGTTGGAAGTAACAACGGTAGTTGTCCACTGCCGTCACCAACGCCACCCAGCTTCTCCTCGCTCTACTAAATAGTTACTTGGATCCATATCACCGCTCGCCGCCAGCAGGCCGGACCCTACTGGGAGCCCGGTGCAGTGACGACCGCCATATGCGCATGCAGCACCAACAGCAGGTGAACCTGACTGTCCTATACGGGCCCTTCTCGATCGTGTCCAGAGAGGCGAGTTCGTGGACTTCGATTTCCTGCTGCCCGATACAGTTGCAGTCAGTCCAGCTCCGGCGACGTTCCAACTCCGTAACCCCTCATATGTTGCTCTTTTGGCGCACTAGCATTTATTTGAATCCGAACCCAGAACTGCGCTTCGTAGGCTGCATGACGGTAGCACTTGAGTTGAGACCTGGACAGTGTTCATGAATGGTCTGTGTTCCACTGTTCCTCACCGCGTTTCACGAGTGCCTGTGGACGTATATGGCCACGATCGTCGCGGCCAATCGCCAGTTTTTGCCACCTAGAAACTGGACGTTATCAATACTCAATCTGCGGACAACTGTTTCGTCCTTTGTGGACTCATCAGCGCAGCACAGAGAGAATTAAGCCGAACCTGTAGCAATGGAAAATAAAATAAAATAAATCTCCAAAGCCAGGTTATCAATATCAACTTGTGGCAACTGCGCCTCGCGGTGTACTGGAACAGCACGACCCGCCTGCCAGCAGTGCAGCTCAGTGCACTCGCCAGCATTTCCGTGCGCATTTCGTCCTACTCACCAGTACAGATCCGCATCACGTACCGGAACCGTATGCCGCTACTACGAGTACGGCGCTTGCACGTGCCAGCTCAGGCAGTGCTACCTCCAGTGCCGACAGGAGCACCCCAGGGCAAAGTGTAAGGCCTCATCAGTAACTGTGTAAGCACTCAGTTTCTCACTTCTCAAAATTACTGGACTCACATCCTGATCCTATGCTCCGGAGGTATGTTGCACATGGTCGTAATTGTGGGGTTGTGGTAGGTTTCATCGGCAACCACTCAACTAACTGGGATCCATTGAATTTAACACGGTCACATGCTAACCCAGATTATATTTCTGCGCAACGATCCGTTTCTTGCAGCAGGCTTGAAACAGCTGGCCGATCCGTTTCTTGCAGCAGGCTTGAAACAGCTGGCCCGTGTTCTTCACCCCCTTTCTCGCCTCTGTGCTGTTCCGGCGTAGATGCGGTTCCTAGACGAACGGGAAGTTACACACGACACACCCTTTGTAAAGCCTGGAGGGTCGAAGTGTCAACGATTACATTCCAGCAGACCGTATCTCTCCACAATGTCAAGACGACAATGCTGCAAACATGATTAGACAATTGCTCGCCCCGCTGTATCTTGCTAAGCTCAATGTTAAAAGAGCATTCTGCCGAATTCCCGTCTGCCCGGAGGAGTGGCCCTTGTTGAACCGCTGGCAGGATCAATACTGTTATGAGAGCGTCCTGCCCTTCAGACTGTACTACGCTCCAGGCCAGCTATATGGAACTCTGTCGCATCCGCCAGTGAATGGATTGTGTGCTGGCAGTTCGCACTCCCACGCCTGTTGCATTACGGGGAATACCTCAATTAATGTTACTTCCTCAATGCATGCTCTGTACTTGTGTTACCTCGCCAGCAACTCGCTATTCTGCTCCGAGCGTTTACATACCTCGGTGTTTCTCTGGCCCCAGCAAAAGTGGAGGGTCCAGCTCAAGTCCTGACGTTATTGGCATCTTCCCATTACGGGAAATACCTCGACTAACGTTTCTGTCTCCATGCATGCTCTGGACTTGTGTTAGCTCGCCAGCAACTCGCTACTCGGCGCCGTGCGTTTACATACCTCGGTGTTTCTCTGGCGTCAGCAAAAGTGCTTCCTCGATGTATGCTCTGGACCTGTGCTAGCTCGCCAGCAACTCGCTACTCGGCACTGTGCGTTTACATACCTCGGTGTTTCTCTGGCGTCAGCAAAAGTGGAGGGTCCAGCCCACGTCCTGACGTTTATCGGCGTCATCCTGGACACCCGCGCGCTCACATCAGTCTGCCGATGGACGAACTTGCCAAGCTTCACGACCTCCTACGGGCCACTCTCAACACAGCTTCAATTACCCAATGTCAACTCGAGTATCTTCTGGGAAAGCTCTCGTTTGCTACAAGAGTGATAGTCCCAGGACGCACATTGCAGATTGTGGTCACTTGCCAACTGGTACCGGCAGCCGTATTACCTGATCAAGCTCTCCGAAGAGTGCCTCAAATACCTTCGCTGATGGCCTGAGCTCCTGGAATAGTAGAACGGCCGGTCCTTCTTCCTACACCCTAAGTGGACGCCGTCCCCCAAATTGCTGCTATTCACTGATGCAAGTGGTGCACTTGGCTGGTGCGCAAACAATTGCAACCGGGGATAGGGCAATGGACAGTCCAGGCGCGTGCACCGTATGAGTTTTTTGGTGTCTGGAAACCACCTTTTTTCGGGCAATCTTGCCAAAGGAAAAGCGTGCCTACTGGATTGGTTATCGTGGTTATACGCGTCGATCGACGGGCAGTTTACAGTACAGTGACTATGTTCTTATTTCGAAGTGAGAGAGAGTTGCTTTGCATGCAGTTCAAAATACATTATTCTCTCTTTCTTCAGTGGAGAGTAGCGACAGAGAGATCGATCTCTAGCTCTGGTTCGCTCCTGGATTGGCGATGACGTTCAAGAAATCCGTTCTGTCTCGAAATTTGAGTCAAGCACGCGCGATGCAAGTCAGTTCAAGGATATGATTGACGATAATCTCCTTCCAAACTGTTGACCCAAATCAAGATCTCCACAGCCTTTCGTTTCTCGCTCATGTGCGCAGCAGAGATGTTCGTCAAAAACGTTGTCGACTAGAAGACGTAAATATGTGCGTCCATGATCCACTTGCGCTGCTTCAGAACGAAGCGCTGCTCCGGCCGCGACTCAAGGGCGCGGGGCTTCGCTTTTCTTCCGCGAGCTTCCATCGAAGCAAGGCCCATAACTCTTTATTGAAATCATGTGGAACATTGCCAATACATGCTGAAAACTTCGTCATAAGAACAGAAAGAAAGATCCGTCGAATGTAAGCAGTGTTTTGATGAAACAAACATGCCTGGTGTGGACTAGTGAAGTACCATAGACAGTCATAGTGTTATACTTATAGACTGTACGAGTAGCCTGGGCGGCTAGGCCTATCAAACTTTTAGTAGTTTTACGTGTTCAATATGACAAACATGTATACGAGTACATTGACTTTTGCACCCTCTTTGCAAATGCTTTTTGAAGTGCTGGTATGTAAAAGGTAACCCGTTTTATCCTATTAGTATTACCGGTGTCATGTACCAACATTTCCATGCAACATCGTCCCCTCCCTCCATTCCTCATTACTCTTATTTCTGTCCTTTCTACCCCTGTACCTGGTTCCCTTTCAGACGCATTCATGATCCTGGTGAAAGCAGTCGGACGAGCCCCGCATCTCATCAGCACCAGTGTTCATTGGTGCCCTGCACCCCTAATCTTGAGTCCCCCCTCCCTCCTCCCTAGCCCTCGCCGTTATCTTCGACGGGATGTCCGGGGGATGCGCATGTGCACAAATACATAATATTATACAGTGGGTCTCCAGAAAAAAATTTACCAACTCTAGAAACCCCCCTTTCAAGACTCGGTGCACGCCACTGCAGTCAATCAAGCAGACCAGCCAATCGCAAAGAGTGGTTTGCAATTGTGGCAGCACCTGGGAAAGCTAGCGGCACCAGCAGCAGATGCCAATCGATCGGCTTTGCAGCAACTGCGAAAATCTTGCTCATCAGTTGTGGCTATGGCCTGGCGTTATACACCGGCCACTCGTTTCGAATCAGCTGCCGGACTCGATATTCAGAGAGGCGGGAAGGTGGAAAGCCATGTCTGCCCGAGTAACATTCAGAGGCCACCAGCAGCCAAAGCATGGGTGGCTGTGGCAATGGCCTCAGCCCATGATATCGAGTTCCTGTTAGTCAATCGTTACCGAGCTTGCACTGCTTACAAATATCACAGGTAGCTGCACTTTGTGATCCGCTCTGGGAGTGCCGATTTATGGAATATATGCTCTCAACTGGTTATGCATCTCTATATATCTAGCATTTGGCGGCTCTATTCAGAGTCATTGGCGGCTCCATGCGGAGGCATTGGCGGCTCCATGCGGAGTCATTCGGCGGCTCCATGCGGAGTAATTGGCAGCTCCATGCGGAGTAATTCGGCGGCTCCATGCGGAGTCATTCGCTGGCTCCATGCGGAGTCAATTGCCGGCTCCATGCGGAGTCATTCGCCGGCTCCATGCGGTGTCATTCGCCGGCTCCATGCGGAGTCATTCACCGGCTCCATGCGGAGTCATTCGCCGGCTCCATGCGGAGTCATTTGCCGGCTCCATGCGGAGTCATTCGCCTGCTCCATGCGGAGTCATTTGCCGGCTCCATGCGGAGTCATTTGCCTGCTCCATGCGGAGTCATTTGCCGGCTCCATGCGGAGTCATTCGCCTGCTCCAAGCGGAGTCATTTGCTGGCTCAGCTGCGAGCCATTATACCAGTTGCTCGAATCGGCACTCCCAGCTTAATGCAAAACTCGGTTGCTCTGTTGTGAGGTGGGGGGGGTGCTAAATGAGCGTTAGCATGCTAACGCGAGTTAGCAGCCAGCCCAGCGAGCTGGCCCAACCTGCACGCATGCGCGAGTCACGTGGGCACGCACCCTTCAAAATCCTGTACAATGTCTCTTTCATGTCATTGCTGTTTGGACTTTCGAGCGTGCAACTTGCGGAACAGGTGTTCCCGAAACAATTTCCTTCCCACCCTCCCACCCACTAGCTCAACTCATGTTTTTGGCGCACACATGACGGTATCTGTATAGTCCATGAGAATATATGCTCTCAACTGGTTATGCATCTCTATATATCTAGCATTTGGCGGCTCTATTCAGAGTCATTGGCGGCTCCATGCGGAGGCATTGGCGGCTCCATGCGGAGGCATTGGCGGCTCCATGCGGAGTCATTCGGCGGCTCCATGCGGAGTAATTGGCAGCTCCATGCGGAGTAATTCGGCGGCTCCATGCGGAGTCATTCGCTGGCTCCATGCGGAGTCAATTGCCGGCTCCATGCGGAGTCATTCGCCGGCTCCATGCGGAGTCATTCGCCGGCTCCATGCGGAGTCATTTGCCGGCTCCATGCGGAGTCATTCGCCTGCTCCATGCGGAGTCATTTGCCGGCTCCATGCGGAGTCATTTGCCGGCTCCATGCGGAGTCATTCGCCTGCTCCAAGCGGAGTCATTTGCTGGCTCAGCTGCGAGCCATTATACCAGTTGCTCGAATCGGCACTCCCAGCTTAATGCAAAACTCGGTTGCTCTGTTGTGAGGTGGGGGGGATGCTAAGTGACATTTTGCATACAAATCCCCATCTAGTAGGGCGCAGTCACCCAGTTTCGGTGGAAGTGCGCGAGTTCGATTGGGATTCAAGTAGGAAGGGAGCGTCTCAGCTTTCTCGGACCAAGACCATTCGACTCGGCACCCCAAGACTACAACTGGTGAAATTTCGATTTCAGCCTTAACCCTTATCCGTCCGACCAGTCAAAAATCTACGACTATCCGTCGATCAGTAAATCCATCATATCTCAGTCATTTCTTGACCAAATTCCATGATCGAAGGATCTATCGCCATTAGAAAACACCAGGCTATCGTCTTAAACAATCGCCGAAGAGCTACGACACTCCCTTGCAACGATATCGTCCGCCGAAAGTAAAATCACGGCAATTGCGATTTTTATGCGCTCGGGAACATTTCAAAGTCAGTTTTTCTTTTTTGCATGACAGTTACGTCACCAAGCGCATGCTCATGACGTAAAAACCAAATAAATGTTCTGTACACAAAAATTCAAAGTCCAGCGATGGAGGAGAGTGAAATGGCGAGACAATTTGGATTCTGCTCGCAGATCTGGCGCTGGGGCAAGTTTGGCAAGTGGCGGCGCTCGACTTGTGGCTTTATAGATGTCGAATGTGCGCTCTGTGCATTCATCGCGGACGGACCTTTCCAAGAAGCGCAAGATCATGGAATTCGGCCAATGGAGACTAAAGTTTCGATAATTTGAAGGTAAAATATGTCGTGAAATTGCAATTTGGGCCTGCGCAGCGATTTTGTCGGACGGATAAGGGTTAACTTCCCCTTTATAAGCCCAAAATCAAATTTTCATCAGTTGTAGTCTTCGGGGTGCTGAGTCGAATGGTCTTGGTCCGAGGAAGCTGAGACCCTCCCTTCCTCCGTTATTCCCAATCGAACTCGCACACTTCCACTGAAACTGGGTGACGGCGCCCAACTAGATGAGGATTTGTATGCAAAATGTCACTAAAAGCGCCATTTCGTTCTAATAAAAGCCCGAATGACCGCGATTGGCCCATATGTTGCAGTCTTTTGGACGCTGAGTCGACCGAATTTGGTCCGAAAAGGCTGCGATGCAGCGTTCCGCCCTTATTCTCAATCGAACATAGTTGAACAAGCGGTCAGGTGCTCCTGCGTACGTCAGTCACCTGGTCACCGCGTCAGCAGGCGACAACTTTCACACCAAGGTTCAACTCAAAGGTTCAAAGGTTCAACTCGAGTGACACAAACTCGCCCAAAATTTGCCCGACATTAGGCCCAGACAGATTCTGCTCCGCTCGCCTCGATATTTTGCCGCAAAATGTTGCTACGAAATCTTCGATATGTTGCCGAGCCTGGTACAAGAAACTCGATATTTTGCTTCAATTTGCTCCGGAAAAACGTGTATTTTATCTACTTCCCGTACAATCCCGTACAGCTTTTCATAAAAATCGCAGGGCCGGTTTCTCAACAGGGGTTTCCACGCATGTGTCTCTGAGTTCTTCCAAAATCATGTCGATCCACGGGGAATCCCAGTGATATTTCGGTGACATGATCTCGTCCTCGCCAATGTATCCTGCTGAACGGGTAAAAACCAAGGAAATCCAATTACATTGTACAGTGTCAGGCATCGATTTTACCACAACATCTCGATATTTTGCTCCGATTTTGCCGGCAATTTCCGCTATTTAAATTCTTCGATATTTTACCGAAAGAATTGCCGGCAGGATCTGTCTGGGCCTACCCGACATGCTGTAAGTTGTCCCATAATGGGACCTGTTTTAGTACTTCTGTCGTCGGGAGGGTTATGATCAGACGATAGCCCTTCCGATAACTCTCTCATATCACAGGTACTTCCCACGTACACCACACTCAGAGGACTGATTATTGTCTTTACTCCAAAGAGAGTCTCAGGAAGGAGGCCAAGAACAACAACAAGAATGCGTACAAATGCAGGCATGCGCAACCTGCGCAGTCCGCGCACGGTCCACACAATGACCACGCGGACCCAGCACACACGTGCCAAAAGGGGCATATACCTTCCAAAATGGGCAGGGACAACACTTCGAGCAAAGGTCCCTGGAGTTCTGATGGTGAAAGTCAAATTTTTCTTCAGACTTTTCCCGTTTGCATCTTTCCTTCAAATCAATTAATGTTTTAGTACTGTTTTTAGAAGTACAGAGAACTGTACTGTACTGAGAACATGAAGACACAAGGCTGCACTGCATTGAGCTTTCCCCAGTGCATAATTAACGTCACTTGACAGCACTCCTGTCCATTAGCTGACATCTTTCCAAGTGAAGGTGACAGCCGGACAGAAGTGTCCACAGCAGCAGCAGCATAGAAAACAGAAGTTGCACGGGGCGTAGCACTAGTTGTGCTATGTGTACACATGCCCTATCTTCTGCAACAAGTCTTTCGGAATTTTTCCCGTTAGCTCATGGAAGAGGAAGCAAAAATCGTCTTGTACCTGGTAGACTTAGTTGTGAGTGATGTCTTCTGAACGTGTGTGTTGTGTGTCCTGTGGCAGTACAGGCAGACGTTTGAAGTTAGTGTCTTGTTTGCACTCAGTCTGTGTAGCATGTTTAGAGGAGAGCATTCACCATGATGGCTGCATCAAGTGTCCAAAATGCAGTAGCAAGACACCCATACCATCAGTAGCCTCTCCTCTGACCCACTTGCCTGATAGCTATCCAAAGCAGCACGGAAATGAGACGGGAGCATCAGCTACCAATGTACAGGTGATGTGTGATGATTGTGCTGATGATGAACATGCTACAGCTAGGTGTGACGACTGTGGAGTAAATCTTTGCAGTGCGCATGCTGTTGGGCATCCACTCTTTCGAGCCACACGCAATCATAAACTGACATCACTCTCTACTGAGCAACAGGAGACTCCCAGCGAGCGGGGTTCTATTCAGCACTATTGTGCTGTTCATCCCAGGCAGGTGTTGAGCAGATACTGTGTTCAGTGTAATCAACTGGCATGTCAGAAATGCATGGACACTGGAGCTCACAGTGACACTGACACTTTACACCAAGTGTTGTCCATTGAAGCAGCAGCACAGAAAATGCGTGAAACTGTGGATGGAAACATCAGCAGTTGTATATCTGATAGTGAGGGTGTGATCTCTTCAGCTCTTGGAAAAGTGCAGGCTGAGATTAGTATTGTAAATGATGATGCAGAGTTTGCCTCAAAGGAGATCACAGAGCAATTCAATTTGCTAAAGAAGGTATTGGAAGCCAGGGAGAAGACACTCCTGGATGAGGTGGATCGACAGAAGAACGGCAAACTTGTGCCGCTTGAAGCTCAGGTGTGTCGCTTACAGGATAGTCTTGTCCATGGTAGTACTGTTTTGACAATATTCAAGTCCTGCTCTGACCAGACAGATTTCCTCAAGATTGCACATTGGCTGAACAGTGCTATTGATCAAAGAAAGAATGTGACCGAGAAGGATGCGGAGCCGTGTGTCCACAGTCACATCAGCTACGTCGGTATCAATGCAAAGAATGCAACCAAGGAGATTGAAGAAATCGGCAAGGTGGTCGACTTCACCCAGTTCTCGGATGCATTGACCGTTTCTGCACAAGATACATGTGTGAATGCGGATATGAGTATTGTGTTGAAGGGTGCCACACTGCCAGTACCATTGGAAGAGTGTGCTGATCGCCTTCGATTCAAGATTTCCGTCCATGATGGCAGTCATGCAGAATTGCCTGTAACAGAACTGCAGCAGGTCTCATCAGATTGTCTAGAGTCCAAGTGCGAGCAGCTGAAAGAGACTGGTCAGTTGACGGTGTCGGTTCAGTACGGAGAGCGACACGTGCAGGGCAGTCCCATGCAAGTTAGAGTAACCCACTCAGTGTTTGATCAGAGCCGCTGTCATGAAGATATCACCATCAGCAATGCAGGCCGCACCGTAAGAAGAGTACAGTCAAATGGGTGTAGATCAGTGTGCACATCATCTATCCCTACTAACCATGGTACCAGCAGCATCAGGCTAAGAATAGACAAAACTTACAACGGCTACATGTATATCTGCGCTTGTTCCGCCACTGTACCACGACTAGATGGTGTACACAATGTTAAGACGGAGGTATTTGGCTGGCATGGTTATGGGACGGGAAACACCCAGTGCAATGGTGATCGCCTTGGACAGCAGTGGGTAGCAGGTGATATCATCTCTCTGGAGCTCGACCATGACAATCAAACGCTAACCGGTCATCACGAGCGCACTGACGACAGGGAGGTACTTCACGGCATCACCGATACATGCTGCTGGTATGTAAGCATGTACTGGGAAGATGATCAAGTCACGATACTCTAGATCATGGCTGTTAACGCTTCCAAGAACCTACACTGTATGCATCAGTCATACGAGCGCTAAGAACAATCTGGTAATTCGTTTGGTGGTAGCCCGATGGTATAGTAATCACCGTTCACATATATTTGTAGCTTTCCTCCTTCTGTCGCCGAATTTCAGCAATTTTCCATGAAACCCAAAATTCCTAGGTTCATTTCACTTTGTACTTCCTGCGTGAGCACTAATTTTACGTGAATGCACATATGCATTTTGACCAGCCGCCGGGCACTAATTCTTTGCCTTCTCTTTTTATACTTTGATATCTCATTGAAGAAAGAAAAAAGACCAAAGAGCTAAAAGTTACGCTACAATGTCCACTAACACCACCAGCTACTAAACAATGAGCTCATGCGATAACATTGCACGACACTGACCGACGATACTGACGTTCTTATAAATTAATCCTTGGCTAACCATCCGAGTCCATCTCATTGAAGACTAGTCATTAAAGGGGAAGTTAAGCCTAAAATCAAATTTTCACCAGTTGTAGTCTTCGGGGTGCTGACTCGAGTGCTCTCGGTCCGAGGAAGCTGAGATGCTCCCTTCCTCCTTTATTCCCAATCAAACTCGCGCACTTCCACCGAGTGACTGCGCCCTACTAGATGAGGATTTGTATGGAAAAAGTCACTAAAAGCGCCATTTTGTTCTTATAAAAGCCCGGATGACCGCGATTGGCCCATATGTTGTAGTCTTTTGGATGCTGAGTCGACTGGTTTTGGTCCGAAAAGGCTGCGACGCAGCGTTCCGCCCTTATTCCTAATCGAACATAGTTGAACAAGCGGCCAGGTGTTCCTGCGTACACCAGTTACCTGGTCACGGAGCCAGCAGGCAACAACTTTCACACCAAGGTTCAACTCAAAGGTTCAAAGGTTCAACTCGAGTGACAGAAACTCGCCCAAAGTTTGCCCGACATGCTGTAAGTTGTTCCATTATGGGACCTGTTTTAGTACTTCGGTCGTCGGGGGGTTTATGACCAGACGATAGTGTAATGTTCTCCCGACGTCCTTAGGTCGTGTCGAGAGCACACCAAAACACCAACTCAACACGGTCTCGTTGTGAGGCAAAGAATCCTTTTCATTATCAGTGCAAGAACACAAAATAGTAGTGAAAGAAACATAATCCCGCAAGACAGTCGCGGGTACTCCATATCGGGATCTAGTAGAGTACTTGAGGGTACGCTACGGTGCATGACACATCTAGATATGGGATGAATCATCAAAGGGATACCGTAACGGATAGTCTAGATCTATAAAGAGAAGAGTACAAATAAGAGAACAGGCATGCACAATGGGTACACACACACATACAAGATAACACTACATCTCCCCTTCTTCAAAAAGGAGAAAGAGCATAGCAGAGAAAGTAGGAAAGAGAAAGACAAGACGGGAAGACCAAATAATGCAAAACATTTATGTATAATCCTATCCCTCCCTTCCGCAAAAGAAGAAGAACACACACACATACACGCATACACATGTGCACACATACATATGAGAAAAGCGTAGAGAAGAGTAGAGCAACAGAGCAAGAGATGAAAGAGGTAATGATGATGCGAGTTCAGTGGTAGATCAGAGCAAGAGTTCAGTCAGAGAAACCATAACGATCAGGAGGCATCACTGTACGACCACTACGAGTAATGGTTGTGCCTGCTGATGTTGTACTGGATGTAGGAATGGCTGAGTGTGTAGAAGAGGTTGTAGACGATGTGGTACTTGTTGTCGTAGGTTGTGGTGGACGCGGTGTGTTGTATCTGGTGCTGAAGCTGCTTTCGGAACCTGCGCAACCGGAGGTGCCGACGGCAAAGCAACAATGTGTCGACGGTTGCGACGATATTCACCCGAGGGTGTAGACACAACGTATGAGCGAATGGCGGGTTGACGGAGTACTGTACCAGTCTCATGGCGATCCGTGAGATAGACTGGTTGCTCAGCTTGTAGAGGCGGTAGAGAACGAGTACGGTGCCGATCGTTGTAGTTGCTGGTTTGCCGGGCCTTGAGAGCTGCATCGGCGGCGGCAAAGTCAGATGTCGAAATCAACTGAGGTTGCAGTTGCGAGCTGGAAACGGGGACACGTGAACAGAGTTGTCTACCCATTAAGAGCTGTGCAGGACTGTAACCGGATTCCAGAGGAGTATTGCGATACGTGAGCAACGCACTGTACCAATCTGGAGAGGCAGTGAATAGATGCTTGACGGTTTTAACGGATCTTTCGGCGAGACCGTTAGCCTGCGGATATAGCGGAGAACTGGTTACGTGCTGGAATGAGAACTCCTCGGCAAATCGACGGAACTCCTCAGACGCAAACTGTGGACCGTTGTCCGACATCAATGTCTCGGGAATACCGTGACGGGCAAAGATACTTTGCAGGTGCGTAATTACAGCCTTGGATGATGTTGACGTCAGCTGGACGACTTCGATGTAGCGAGAGTAGTAGTCTACCAGTATGAGAAAGTCAAGCGAACCAAAGTGGAACAGGTCAGCAGCTAGACGTTGCCATGGTAGATAAGGGAGTGTTGTTGGGATGAGCGGTTCAGCTGGTTGAGTGTGCATGCGGGCGCACGTCGAGCAATTTGAAACATGCAGCTGAATATCCGAATTGATGGAGGGCCACCAGACAGAGTTGCGGGCAAGACGGCGACACTTGGCATGCCCTGGTGTCCAGTGTGGAGCCGTGACAGAATGTCGTCGCGATGAGATGCGGGAATGATCAACCTGTCGTTGTAGAGAAGCAGACCGTCATCGGTAAGTGTGATGTGTGCCCGGTGTTCTACGTATGGTCGAACATCAGATGGAGCGTCGGACGAGTGTGGCCAGCCATCAGCGCACTAGCGAGCAAGCGACTCACACACTTGATCAGACTCTTGCCACTCGGCGATGTCATCGAGGCGTTTAGTAGTTGCAGGCAGACAATCTACGGCGTAGTCGACGAGCGCTGCTGTCTCAGCTGCGAGGAGATCAACATCTTGGCTGTCGACTTATTCTGATGAAACAGGTGCTCTGGAGAGAGCGTCAGCAATGGCGAGATCCTTGCCTGGCACGTGAACAATGCGGAAATTGAAACGAAGGAGCCTCAGACGGAAACGGACAATTCTAGGCGGTAGGTCGTCTAGAGCACGGCTGCCTAGAAGCGGGATGAGCGGTTTGTGGTCGGTCTGGATTGTAAACGGCTTGCCAAGTATGAAATGTTCAAAACGATCGCATGCCCAAGTAGAAGCAAGAGCCTCTTTCTCGATTTGAGAATAGCGGGTCTCAGCTGGTGTCAGAGAACGGGACTGATATGCAACTGGACGAATGGAGCAGTCAGACTGCACCTGGGGGAGGACTGCTCCCAGGCCGAATGATGAGGCGTCTGCAGACATGATCGTATCCAGGGTAGTCGAGTACATCGCCAGTACTGGATGCGAGCTGAGGGCTGACTTGATCGCGTCGAATGCTGCTTGGTGTGCCTCGGTCCAGGACCATTCCTGGCCTTTGATCAGGAGAGCACGCAGTGGCTGAGACATCGTTGCCAAATCAGGTACGAACTTTCCCAGCTGATTCGCCATGCCGAGGAAACGACGTACTGCTGGGACATCCGTGCAGGGTTTCAGCCCCTGAACACCGCGCACTTTCTGGGGATCAGGGTGGATGCCGTTGTCGTCAAGGATGTGTCCCAGGAACTTGACTGAACGTTGGTGGAAAGCACACTTGTCTGGGTTGAGTGTGATTCCAGCTGATGAGAGACGCTGTAGGACTGCATGCAGATTATTCTCCTCCTCGTGTTCGTCGTCATCGAAGGTTAGAACGTCGTCGATCATGCAGATTGTGCCTGGCAGGTCGCTCAGCAGGTCAGACATCTGCTTCTGGAAGTACTCAGGTGGAGAGGAGATGCCAAACGGGAGTCGTCGAAAGCAGAAACGACCGATGGGCGTAATGAATGTTGTTAGCAGTTGAGATTCCAGCGACAAGGGGATCTGGTGAAAGCCCTTGTTCGCGTCCAGCTTCGAGAAGACCTTGGCTGTGCCGAGGCGAGCAAGCAGGTGATCGGTTGTTGGCATGATGTGACGTTCCCGTCGGATAGCCTGGTTGAGTCGGGTAAAGTCGCCACAGATGCGAACGTTACCGTTGGGTTTAGGAGCCACTACCATACCGGCACACCAACCGGTTGGCTCAGTCACCTTGCGAATGACACCACTCTGTTCGAGGGCCTGCAGTTCTTTGATAACTTTGGCTTCCATCGGTAGAGAGATATGGCGTGGTGTAGGCAGAGAGTAAGGCTGTGCATTATCGACCAGCCGAATCGTGTGCTCGCTGCCAAACGAACCAACTCCCGCAAAGAGCTCAGGGTACTGCGTTTTGACAGAGGACTGCTCAGAAGTACCGGTAGTTGTGCTGAGCAAATCTGCTGGTGGACTGAAGATATTTAGGGCTTCGATGGCTGGCCGGCCGAGCAGAGGTGTTTTCAGGTGCGGTACAACGTACACTGTCGTGTCTACTGCAAAGTCGGAAAATGCAGCACGGCAGATACTGAGTGTGACGCGGCCTGAAACAGCTAGAGTCGCGTTGTCTGGACCTTTCAGCGTACGGTCGGATTCCTGGAGGTTGAGCTGATGGTGAGCAGATATGTCGTCATATAAGCTGGCTGGGATGGCGGTTACGTCTGCACCAGTGTCGACCTTCATTGTAACAGGTACTGACTGCAGCAGCATGGGCATAGACCATCCAGTATCAGCGGACAATGCACCTAGGTAGGCTGGAGGATAGTGCCACTGGTCAGCAGACTGTAATGGACCAGAGCTAGCAGCAGAGGACTGCAGACTATGCATGTGACTGGTGTTGGAGGCAGACTGAGAGCTAGTACTAGTGTGCTCCTGCATACAAACAACAGCAAAGTGTCCAATCTTGCTGCAAAATGAACACTTGGCCTGACGAGCTGGGCATTGAGTGCGTGCATGGCGTTCCTTACCACACCAGTGACAGGTACTAGATTGATCAACGCCAGAGCTGTGCCTGGGTGCAGACTGACTTGAGCCAGGATGACCACTGTAACTGTGTGTACTGCGGGGGGGGGGGGGCTGTGAAGCATGACCAGTTGAATCGCAGTTGTACTGGGCCGGATGTTTCACACCTTGGTGAGATTGTGGTCGCATGCTAAGTGCATTCAGCTCCAGTGCACAGGTACACGACTCACATGCAGAGTGACGCTGCTGTTCAAAAGCGTGGACTTGGTGAAGAGTTGCACCAGCTGACGAACTGTGACGGACAGTGGACTGTTGTGTTCGAACAGTCTCTTTCTGGCGAGCTTGTGACAAAGCTTTGTCCAGTGTAAGAGATGGGTCCAGTTGCAGTTTCTGGGACAGGGCAGTGTCTGCAACTCCTGCAACAAGGCAATCACGGATCATCTCGTCGTGGAGCTGCTTGAAGTTGCAACGTTCTGCCAAACGAAACAAATCAGTTATGTAGCCATCAATCGACTCTCCGGGCTATTGGGACCTCTGGTGGAATTTCGCACGCTCGTACACCAGATTGCGTTTCCTGCCATAATGGTCTGCAAATTTCTGGAATACAATGTCGTAGTTGTCCGCATCCTGGTCTGATAAATGGAAACTCAGTAGGAGGTCGTCAGCCTCGTCGCCCATCGAATACAACAAAGAGTTTACTTGCACAGACTGTGCCTGCATATGAAGACCCGAGGCGAGCCTGTATCTCGTAAATCGCTTGCTACACTTCTCCCACACATCAGCGGACTTGAAGTCGAATGGGGCTGGAGGAGCTACCTGGGTAAGGTGGATCATCGACGGAACCTGGGGTGCCACGGGGCCCAGAGATGATGCCGTGGGGAGGGATAGCAAAGCCGCGGAGGAAACGACAGAGGGTGCAGCTTGACCAACACTCGAGACAGTGACTGCTCCTGACGAGCTAGCATTACTAGTAGTCGTAGTATTACTTGGACCTGAGGAAACCGTGATGGAGGTAGTTGTGGGAGTGGAAACAGGGTTGTTTGAAACGCCTGTCGCCATCCTGTCAAAGAGGAAATCCCAGCGCTGCTGTAGTGTAATGAGTAGCATCATGACAGAACTCTAACCCTAGGCATATCATTGTCTGTCTCCAGGTTTCTCCTTCCTACTCCCTACACTCACTCGCATTGATCTAACGTGTGTACTTGTATAAGAATCGCAGCCTGCCTGCTGTACCATTGACTCATGCATTCATGTACCGCTGGACTTGCTGGCTGCGCATCACTAACCCTTCCCCTTCTATGGCACAGTCCCCGCACTGAATGCAGTACTCGGGTGCGCGTGCGTATTCATGTCTGAGTGCACTGCCCTCGGGCTCCATCTATACATGGCAGCCCGTACTGGGCACGCTGCTTCCGGTCGCTGTTGTGTGCACGCAGCGCCGTAGTCTATTCCGCTCTCTGTCTTCTTTACACAGTGATTCCCGATTGGAATCAGCCTCTTCGTTTCTGCTCTCCTTGTAGTTAGTTGTGCTTTTCCGTGTCCGATAATGTTCCCCCTTTTGCAATAAACAGCCAGGCGAAACTACTCTAAGTAGCTACCGCTACATGGCGCCGTGAACAGGATCAGTCCACCATGTAATGCTCTCCCGACGTCCTTAGTACGTGTCGAGAGCACACCAAAATACCAACTCAACACGGTCTCCTTGTGAGGCAAAGAACCCTTTTCATTATCAGTGCAAGAACACAAAATAGTAGTGAAAGAAACATAATCCCGCAAGACAGTCGCGGGTACTCCATATCGGGATCTAGTAGAGTACTTGAGGGTACGCTACGGTCCATGATACATCTAGATATGGGATGAATCATCAAAGGGATACCGTAACGGATAGTCTAGATCTATAAAGAGAAGAGTACAAATAAGAGAACAGGCATGCACAATGGGTACACACACACATACAAGATAACACTACAGATAGCTCTTCCGATTGCTCTCTCATATCACAGGTACTTCCCACGTACACCACACTCAGAGGACTGATTATTGTCTTTACTCCAAAGAGAGTCTCAGCAAGAAGGCCAAGAACAACAACAAGAATGCGTACAAATGCAGGCATGCGCAACCTGCGCAGTCCGCGCACGGTCCACACAATGACCGCACGAATCCAGCACACACGTGCCAAAAGGGGCAGGTACAACACTTCGATCGAAGGTCCCTGGAGTCCTGATGGTGAGAGTCAAATATTTCTTCAGACTTTTCCCGTTTGCATCTTTCCTTCAAATCACTGAATGTTTTAGTACCGTTTTTAGAAGTACAGAGAACTGTACTGTACTGAGAACATGAAGACACAAGGCTGCACTGCATTGAGCTTTCCCCAGTGCATAATTAACGTCACTTGACAGCACTCCTGTCCATTAGCTGACATCTTTCCAAGTGAAGGTGACAGCCAGACAGAAGTGACCACAGCAGCAGCAGCATAGAAAACAGAAGTTGCACGGGGCGTAGCACTAGTTGTGCTATGTGTACACATGCCCTATCTTCTGCAACAAGTCTTTTGGAATTTTTACCGTTAGCTCATGGAAGAGGACGCAGAAATCTTCTTGTACCTGGTAGAGTTAGTTGTGAGTTATGTCATCTGAACGAGTGTGTTGTGTGTCCTGTGGCGGTGCAGGCAGACGTTTGAAGTCAGTGTCTTGCTTGCACTCAGTCTGTGTAGCATGTTTAGAGGAGAGCATTCACCATGATGGCTACATCAAGTGCCCAAAATGCTTTAGCAAGACACCCATACCAACTGTAGCCTTTCCTTTGACCCACTTGCCGGATAGCTATCCAAAGCAGTATGGAGATGAGACGGGAGCATCAGCCACCAATGTACAGGTGATGTGTGATGATTGTGCTGATGATGAACATGCTACAGCTAGGTGTGAAGACTGTGGAGTAAATCTTTGCAGTGCGCATGCTGTCAGCCATCCACTCTTTCGAGCCACACGCAATCATAAACTGACATCACTCTCTGCTGAGCAACAGGAGACTCCCAGCGAGCGGGGTTCTATTCAGCACTATTGTGCTGTTCATCCCAGACAGGTGTTGAGCAGATACTGCGTTCAGTGTAATCAACTGGCGTGCCAGAAATGCATGGACGCTGGAGCTCACAGTGACACTGACACTCACCACCAAGTGTTGCCCATTGAAGCAGCAGCACAGAAAATGCATGAAACTGTGGAGGGCAACATCAGCAGTTGTATATCTGATAGTGAGGGTGTGATCTCTTCAGCTCTTGGAAAAGTGCAAGCTGAGATTAGTACTGTAAATGATGATGCAGAGTTTGCCTCAAAGGAGATCACAGAGCAATTCAATTTGCTGAAGGAGGTATTGGAAGCCAGGGAGAAGACACTCCTAGATGAGGTGGATCGACAGAAGAACGGCAAACTCGTGCAGCTTGAAGCTCAGGTGTGTCGGTTACAGGATAGTCTTGTCCATGGTAGTACTGTTTCGACAATATTCAAGTCCTGCTCTGACCAGACAGATTTCCTCAAGATTGCACATTGGCTGAACAGTGCTATTGATCAAAGAAAGAATGTGGCCGAGAAGGATGCGGAGCCGTGTGTCCACAGTCACATCAGCTATCACGGTATCAATGCAAAGAATGCTACCAAGGAGATTGAAGAAATCGGCAAGGTGGTCGACTTCACCCAGTTCTCGGATGCATTGACCGTTTCTGCACAAGATACACGTGTGAATGCGGATATGAGTATTGTGTTGAAGGGTGCCACGCTGTCAGTACCATTTGAAGAGTGTGCTGATCGCCTTCGATTCAAGATTTCCGTCCATGATGGCAGTCATGAAGAAGTGCCTGTAGCAGAACTGCAGCAGGTCTCATCAGATTGTCTGCAGTCCAAGTGCGAGCAGCTGAAAGAGACTGGTCAGTTGACGGTGTCGGTTCAGTACGGACAGCGACACGTGCAGGGCAGTCCCATGGAAGTTAACGTATACCCCTATGTACAGCCGGTGTTTGATCAGAGCCGCTGTTGTGGAGATATCACCATCAGCAATGCAGGCTGCACCGTAAGAAAAGGGCAACATGGGTGTACATCAGTGTGCACATTATCTATCCCTACTAACCATGGTACCAGCAGCATCAGGCTAAGAATAGACAAAACTCACAACGGCTACATGTATATCTGCGCTTGTTCCGCCACTGTACCACGACTAGATAATGTACACCGTGTTAAGACGGAGGTATTTGGCTGGAATGGCTGTGACGGTTACAAAGAGTGCAATGGTGGTCAACTTGGACAGCGGTGGGTAGCAGGTGATATCATCTCTCTGGAGCTCGACCATGACAATCAAACACTAACCGGTTATCACGAGCGCACTGACAGCAGGGAGGTACTTCACGGCATCACCGGTACATGCTGCTGGTATGTATGCGTGTGCTGGGAAGATGATCAAGTCACGATACTGTAGATCATAGCTGTTAACGCTTTCAAGAACCAACACTGTATGCATCAGTCATACGAGCACTTAGAACAATCTGGAAATTCGTTCAGTGGTAGCCCGATTGTATAGTAATCACCGTTCACATATATTCTTAGCTTTCCTCCTTCTGTCGCCGAATTTCAGCAGTTTTCCACGAAACCCCAAAATTCCTAGGTTCATTTCACTTTATACTTCCTGCGTGAGCGGAGGAAACACGACTGCCAAAATGTAGCAGATTCCCTAGCTAGTGTGTAAACATGATCGAACTGTTGGGGTTGCTAGCTCACACCATGGCTGTGTCGTGTGGACTGTGCTGGGTTGTGTATTGCTGTCCCATATGCTGTCGGAACCGGCAGAATGTTTTTTTAAATAAATTTGTGGCGTTTGAATGTTGTTTCAAGCATTGACATCCGTTTGGACTATATACCGAACGGATAGCTTTACTGCATCAGCTCTACTGCCATGTTCTCACGACCAGTTTCAAGCTAGGCTTTTCGAGTCATCCTCAGCTGCATGTCCTTCTTCCTCTAGTTTCTGCCGATCCCGCGTATCCGTGCGCGGGGTTCTCTCGCACCGTATTGCGTGGTACGACAATGTCGTACTTTCTTATGCCACATACCCATTTTGGGCTTTCTTCTTCCCTTTCATGTATTCTCCCTTCGACAAGAAGTGCTTTTCTTCCCTTGGTTGTTAGAAGACGGTTGTCGTTCTTCTCTCCGAACTTCAGTATATTCATGTAATTCTGGTGCCCCTGGCTTGCTGTGTCGTGTGGTGTTGCACGTGAGGAATCTGCATGCTTTCCGAAGTTTCCCACACAGGCTCGCACTAATGTTACGTGAATGCACATATGCATCTTGACCAGTCGCCGGGCCTCAATTCTTTTCCTTTTTTTATACTTAAAGATCTCATTGAAGACTAGTCATTAATAATGTCACAGGAATGTAGTTGGTGTGTGTTAGCGTCCACCGATCACAATGCCATGTTTGCATTTGTCACGCACCGCTACTTGAGAGCTTTGCGGCACTGCACTCGCACTGCCAGCTCAGAGCTTTGCGCACGCCTAGCCTGACGTCACATGTATCTACCATGGAAACGTCAACCAAAATGGCATTGATCCTGCATGTGTTGCGAACGCTTGCTTTCTCTTTTTTTTCATTGGTGTTGGCTTCACTGCAAAATCAAAATAACTATTGGCGACGTTTAGCTTGTGCCAGTGGATGCACTATACTTGTGCTGTAATCCAGGCTAGCACACACTCTTCTTCACACTCCTTACAATAGATCTGCTACACACGTAGAAGCAGAAAGTGATTTCAACCGTGCTGCAACAAACAGTATACAATTCTTTGTTGCCATCTTCAATAGGTCCGTCAGAAAGTAGTAATAGGTTTTTCATTTGACCCAACGAGACTACACAGCGCTTGCAGACGACAGCACGAACAGTCCACCAGCCATACTCCACGAAAGCAAGTAGTGTTACTCCTGACAAGTCCTGTTTCGTTCCATATAAAGATGCCGGGAACTCATCAAAGGAGCACGGCTGTTCCGAGTGCGACATTTATCAATATGGCGGCGTACCGTAGCAACCCGCATCGCAACAGCTCGCGTACGCACAGCGTGCCGACGCGTGCAGTCTTTCTGCACATTTTTCAAATTTATCGAAGAAAGTTTTTGTTTTTGAGGCGATGGATTCGTGCCTTGGAGGGGTCGTATGAGGCCATGCTGGAGGAGAATAAGTCTACCAAGACCTGGAAGCCTCCCTTCGGCGAAGTACTGAAGTTAGTATGTCCTGGAGTCAATACAGGAATTGTTTTCAAGACGATGCAGTGGAATAAATTCTAGTAATGTAGCCGGTGCATCATATCATGCAATTAGTTGTGTTTGAAACTTCGGAACAAGAAGGGGGCACGTTTGCTTGACTCACTACCATCATGACGTGAACAGATGGAACCCCACTGCTCTTATTCTAGAACATGTTCTCCCCTGAGGACAGCTTACAGCCAGATTTCCGTGCATAAGAAAAGAGCACAAATAAATCGTTAGACTGATTGCAATTCATCTTGGAGAAGGAGAAGGATAGAATTCGATCGTCTGCTACTCTCTCAACGCAAAGTTGATGACATAGCAGCTACATGTACGTCTCTTCATGCGTGTGCTCTTCACCTTGGGATCAATGTGAGGAATTTAGGATTGCTGGAAATCAGATTCTGTATACTATTGGACAGCAGTTTCTGCATTGCACATGCTCCACAGTGCTCATCGGCAAGGATGTTGAATTTGCGTGTAACCCTTCACCACCCTACTCTCCATACTATTCCAGATCAGCACTAACTGAACATTGAAGTGTTTCATTTCCAGTAGAATGTGCTCCTCCAATAAGTGCGGCATTGGAGGCGGTGATATTTATTGCCACAGTTGCACTGCTGATCTTCGTCATGAAAGAAGCAATGGATGATGATCAAGTCAACCAGTGGGCTTGCAGTGGTAAGCAAAGTACCACAATACATCATCAAGTGTCATAGCATGGCGGAGTTGGTTGCCCGCAACGCTTCCAGTTGGAGACTGGAAGATATCCTCTATTTGCGCTCCAACTTTTAAAGCACATGGACCTGCTATAGGTGTTATTCTTCTATCAATGCTTGTTTCAAGTCACAGAATTATTTAGCTTCTTACAGCTTTGATTTAATTCGCCGTATTGTAATTAATGTGAAGATGAGGTTGATGCGACTTCGGCAATACTTGGGGAATTGTGTGTTGCTCCCTACGTGGGAGCTTGCGCTATTCCTGCCGACTTGAATTCTCACTTGACCGACTTGTTATTTTAAAATGAATTCATGGACATCTGTCAATTCAGCAGGTGAACTGCATTGCCATCAAGCCCTGAGCCAGCTCCATAGGAATGGCACGGTCATGAAGATGCGTGATGCTGTGTATCTTCTTCGCATCAGAATAATAACCTGGTTGTTTCGGCTACACACTCCGGTAGCAACAGATACTCTGCATAATGCAGCTTGTACAGTAGTCCTCACTAAAGAAGAAAGCAGTTTAGAAGGGACTCTAGTGAGGAGTGTGCGAGGATAGCCTATGAGTGTTCTACATAATCATTTGCATATTGAACATATTACATGTAATTATCATGAACGCCGAGAGTGGTAAAACCGGGTACGGCCATCACCAGCGGCTGGGGCCCTGTCCTGAGTGCCATGCTGTGCTTAGTGCTGATGTAGTGCAAGATATATAAGCTGCATCATGGTTGTCGTTTGTTGTTGTTCAATTACTTGAAGTATTTCAGTATGGTCTTTACGCATGCAAGTGTGTGCTTTTCAGCAGGATCGTCGAAAGACTACATTGTGCGTGGCCTAAATCTGCAGTACCACTAGTAATACAAAAACCCATGCCTATGTGTGTACACGTAAGGCCTCAGACAGATGGGGAATCTTGCATCTCTGACATTTAAAATCTCTACACAATGTCCTGTTTCTACATACATTTCGAAAGCATGAATTTCAAAAAATGTTCATTGGATGCCAGGGAATTTTCTAGAACCGCCCCAACCGGTTTTCGACCGGTTGAAATTGTTGGCGACCGGTTGAAAAGTTACAAATCAGTTCCAACCGCCCGTACTTTTCTGTGGGTGAATGGAGCTGTGAATGGTCAAACGCTTTTTTCTGGACGGATACTTCCAGCGAAGCCGCGTGGGCTGGTACTAGGGTCACGAGTTTCCTCTGCTTATATCTTTGCTACACTCCAGCACCAAGAAATTTGTTAAAGGGGAAGTTAAGGCAAAAATTAAAATTTCACCAGTTGTAGTCTTCGGGGTGCTGAGTCGAATGGTCTTGGTCCGAGAAAGCTGAGACGCTCCCTTCCTACTTGAATCCCAATCGAACTCGCGCACTTCCACCGAAACTGGGTGACTGCGCCCTACGAGATGGGGATTTGTATGCAAAATGTCACTAAAAGCGCCATTTCGTTCTTATAAAAGCACGGATGACCGCGATTGGCCCATATGTTGTAGTCTTTTGGACGCTGAGTCGACTGGTTTTGGTCCGAAAAGGCTGCGATGCAGCGTTCCTCCTTTATTCCCAATCGAACATGGTTGAAGAAGCGGTCACGTGCTCCTGGGTGCCAAAATCACCTGGTCACCACGCCAGCAGGCGACAACTTTCACACCAAGGTTCAACTCGAGTGACAGGACTGCACCCAAAAAAGGTCAAAACAGGCTGTAAGTTGTACCCTGCAGGCACGGTGACCAGGTGACTGGTGTACGCAGGAGCACGTGACCGCTTGTTCTACCATGTTCGATTGGGAATTAGGGGCGAACGCTGCATCGCAGCCTTTTCGGACCAAAACCAGTCGACTCAGCGTCCAAAAGACTACAACATATGGGCCAATGGCGGTCATCCGTGCTTTTAGAAGAACGAAATGGCGCTTTTAGTGACATTTTGCATACAAATCCCCATCCAGTAGGGCGCAGTCACCCAGTTTCGGTGGAAGTGCGCGAGTTCGATTGGGATTCAAGTAGGAAGGGAGCGTCTCAGCTTTCTCGGACCAAGACCATTCGACTCAGCACCCCGAAGACTACAACTGGTGAAATTTTAATTTTTGCCTTAACTTCCCCTTTAAATTGCTGTCGAGTGCCATATTTGGGTTGTATTTTGAAAAAAAATTCCGGGGGGGGACCCCCGGACCCCCCAACTCTTCATTGGACCGTAACCGGTTGGAAATTCGTCCTGGAATATACCCTGGATGCATGTCTGATTCGTACTTGCTAACATCCAGAACGAAGCATGCACGGATCCCTCCTATGGCGGACGAAACCGGGGTCTTCGTTAGACATTGAGGCAGGAGAACACACCTCCACTCGTCCTGCATATATCAGCAAAAACTTGCAATTGACTTCCAAGTACGCCAAGCAAATCGACTTGGGCACGAAAACGATAATCTGGGCGGCAATGAAAATATAACTACGACGTAGGAAAAGGACAAACCTTTCAATGAAAATTGGCGTGAAGGCTGCCAAAAATTCTGCACCCCTTAGGAGGAAGCCTCGAATGTGAGCCAATCCTGATAAACGCCAATGGCCGGCACGACGAGGAAGAACGAAACGAAAAAGATCGTAACTTCACTTTCCCATTGCGCATTTTGACGATCAAAATATCTGCTTGCGCAGCTTGAAGGCAGGAAGGTGAATTTGCTTAGACTTCGCGAATCCAGCGTAGAAAACGGCTGGAATGGACAGAAACATAGACGAAACCTTGCCGAATATTTCCAGAGATTTGAAAAAGGCAGCAAGGTCGCGTACGACAGCATCATGGATCACTGGGGCGACGGGAAAATGTCGTACCGTACATAATGTCGCTGGATTATGCATGCATAACAGCCGTGGGAGAAGCAGTTGTCACATACTGTAAATATACAAACTTTCGGCGCTGCAAAATTTCAGCACTTCACGATTTTTGACATTTCGGCGGCAATTTATTTTCGGCGTGGGGTAGAGGGCTTGGTATAGTGCGACAGATGCTGTGAAAAATTTCATCGGAGTTTTAATTTAGGGTCGGTGCCGAATATAGCTGAAATTAAATAGCTGCCGAAAATTTGTATATTTACAGTATGTGAGTTAGTTGAGTGTTCACACCGTGTGCCAGTATCTTCTCTATAAAAGCATTATTCAGCTTAAAACCCTGCTCAACTGATGAGGGGTGAATGGTACACACGCACTCCCCCCTCCCCTCCCCCCCCCCCCCCCCCCCCCAACACACACACACACACACGCACACACACTTATTGTGCTCACGGATGCCTACCTCCTTCGTCTCCTTGTAAAGACGCGTCAGGAAATGCGTTGCAGCCATGTCTCTCAGCACCTTTCCCTGCACATAGCAGCATATAGACACAATCAACTGAGTACCATAAGCCAACAGCCAGTGCACGCGAATTTTTATGCGTGTCACACTCACATTAAAAACACCAACTTTTCTCTTGCGTTGTTATGAGCACGCGCAGTTTGCATGCATGTGTGGGTTACAGCTTGTGTTTGTCAGGTTCTGGAGGGCCACGCCGTGCCCCGAAGAGAAATTTTTTCAATTCTTGATTTAACAAATGTGAATAAGATTAAGGAAAGTGTATGCTCCCACCGTGGAGCTGGCGCCAGCTCCACGGTGGGAGCATACACTTTCCTTAATCACATTTTGTTAAATCAAGAATCGAAAAAATAAGTGGGGATCGTGAAACTTCACGGCCGCAAAGTGGTTTACCTGCTGCCCACAATGCACAATGCATGCGCCATGCGGACGCGGAAACAGAGTCACCAAGGCCAACACCTCAGCCGGTTTTGCATCAACCAGGAGTACAACATTCACATGGCTGGTGTTGATAAGAACGACGCCATGGTCGCAACGCATTCTACCGTCCGCAAGACCGTGAACTGGTATAAGAAGCTGGTGCTCCACCTCACTTAAGAAGTACTGCAAAATGCCTACGTCGCATATTCAAAAATCAACGGATGGTAAACCGAACCACTACGCCTTTGTCAAGGAATTTGTGCGAGCACTTTCGGTTGCTGCAGACAAAGAAGTGGTCGCGACTGGTGTAGCGTGCCCAGGAGTGCAGGAGAGGCTCATTGGCCAGCACGTACCAGAGAAGATTCCACTCACGGCAAAGAAACTTTGACAGTGTTGCCAACACACTCTTGCGTTGTATGCAATGTAAACGGGCATCGGCGCGATGCCCGCTACGTTTGCGGCACTTGCACCGGGCGTCCTACCCTCTGAATGGTCCCCTGCTGGGGCCAGTACCACACACAAGCCAAGTGTTGAATGCAGCTGAAGCCTGATACTTGAACCAGCACTGTACATGATGGAATTAGCAAATAAAATTGTGGAAAATAGCAAAATTGTACATATTTCGAATAGCCATTTCTTCCCTTGACACGTATATATCACCCGGAATTGGTTTCTCGCGTTATTGTGACATGAAGATCATCTCAATGCATTTTCAAGCTGATCTAGCAACTTTTTTTAAATTCCATTCTTTGGCTCAAACTGAGTAGGAATCCAGAGTCCCGTGGAAGACCACTTGTTGGCACGTGGAGACATGTCATAGTCGATTATGGTGGTAGTCGAGCCCACAGATTCGCTGGATGCTCTCTCGAGAATCTCACACCTGAAACAAGTGCAAGTTCGAGGAATTTGGCACGACAAAAAGTCTTGAACTCCTTATCACTTGATTCGTGCTGCACGCTTACGGAGCTGCCGCGATTGCATCTCAACTTACGAACAATTTATATCGGGAACCATTGATCTCAAGATCTTCGCAGATTGTTTCCACGGACGGTTGAGAGTTTTAGCATCGATCTCGATATTTAGATCCTTGAATTCGAGCTTGATTCCAGCGAGTTCAAATACAATCTGTTGTGGTTTCACGATTGAATGCGTCGTTTACGATTGTTTCCACGGACGGCTGAGAGTTTTAGAATTGATCTGGATATTTAGATCCTTGAATTCGAGCTTGATTCCAGCGAGTTAAAATACAATCTGTTGAAGCTTCACGATTGAATGCGTCGTTTACAATGCATTCAAGTGCGGGACGGCTCTCAAAGGGTTGCCGAGGGTAGCGTGATGGACCGGCATTCATATCATCATTGCGGCACATCACAGCAACCATTCAGACATCACAGCGAGTGAATAGATAGTCACCTTTGTGTCTCGCGCATTCAGCTCGGCCTGGAGATACTTGATAAGCTCCCGGATTTCTGCGCACAAAAAAGAAAGAAAGCAAAGCTCACACGTTCACGTTACCACCGGCTATACAATTGTGTTGAAGAATACAACCAGTTTAGGAAGTTTCACTTGTGCCAGGTCACCACCATGCCTGGTATACCAAGGTGGCAGATGCAGCGCCTAGCAGCGAGGGTGAGGTGGTAAGTTCTGCGCACAAGCGGGGGACAAAGTCAAAAGCGGCAGTGCAAGCGACAGCGATAACCACGCAGACAGAGACTGGTCACGAGAGAAGCACAACAAGAGAGTTGACAGCAGTGCGCACACCTGGGAGATGAAGAACTACGTTCTGACGCAGCATGAACACATTTGTGAGTATTTCCAAGAGTACATGAAACCCAGAGTGTGCAGCTTCTGACGTTTTCTGCATGGCTGTCTGTCACGGTGAAATTCTGGGACTGCGTCGTAATTGGTGCAGATCTGAGGCCGGTGGGACGTGGCGTGGTGCGTACAACTGAGCTGCAGCTGTGCAGAAAGAGACCGGTTTGCATCCTGCTTGTACGCACTACATCACTAAAATGATGTAACAATCCCGGAATTTCGCCACGACAGCAACCCGTCAGAGCTGCACACTCTGGGGTTCATGTACTGTAAAACCAGAAAGTTTAATGACCAAAAAGTTTAACGACCAAAAAGTTTAACGTTTTTGTAATTTTGGAATGATAACGTGCAGAAAGTTTAACGATGGCTACCTGGCCACCCATCTGTAGGCGCATCTTTACACAGACATCTAGCAGTAGCGTTTTTTCCCAAATAACGAAAAATAATTGGTCGTTAAAACGTTATACTTTGTGACTCGTTAGACTTTCCGGTTTTAAATTACTCTTGGTATTACTAGGAGTGCCCAACTAATGCTACAGCAGTACCCGCTCTTCTGTTGGCCGCTTGGTGGTATCCTATACCCAGTGCAGGAGATTCAACACCAAGCAATGCCCGCAGGATTGAATACAACGACAATTAACCCTTTGGCGTCCATGGTTCGATTTCGAACCATGGGCAAGCTACTGAACTGCAAAGCTCTGTAAGGTCATTGGCCACCACATCGGCACGGCAATAACTTCACAACAGGTACATTTCTTCTTTACACATCGCGCCTGTTGGGGCGGGGGAGGGGGGGGGGGGGGGCAGTGTAGCAAGAAAAAAGGAAGGAGTGCGTGCGTGCGTGTGTGATCTGCGGTAGCCTAATCGGTAGGGCACTGTCCCGGAAAGACAGGGGTGCTGGGTTCGAATCCCGCTCGTGGATTCTTCTTTCGCAACACACAGTACCATAGTTGGTCACGGGACCACATTGACCGCAACACCAGCTTACCATCAGTCTTCAGGTGTGGCGTGTTGAGCACCAGGTCCAGCAGGCTGTTTGATGCCGTGACAGCTGCAGTGGTGAATGCTGCCTGCGGAGTGCTGGCGCTTGCAGGGCCAGATGTACTGCTAGTCGCCACCGCCTCCATGCTGTCAGCCAATGCTTAGAGAGCAGTGACATAGAGATAACACACATCATCATCATCATCACACTGTTGTAAAATGATGTGTTGTTTTCCTGTGTGATGGCATTCCCCAAACTGTCTCGTCTAGTCGCGTGCATGTGTGATATGAGCATGCGCGATTTTGTAGTCGAGAGTCCTTTTGTCAGTCTTCTTGTTCGTCCCTTTGAGTGTTGTCTCCATTTCCGTAATGTCAATATAAATAATGTAATACAAACCAGTCTTGTCCTTTGTGTCCTGCGTCCCGGGGAACGGAATGGCTGTGATTCCGTTACAACACAGACACACCTTGAGCTAGCCGGCAGATAACACAGCTGCATAATAAATACCACATCCTAACATTGAACTCGGATAATGAGCCAGTAATAAATGTAAAAGAAGAAAACACATGGAAACAAGTTATGAAGCAACTAGGGCTGAAACGATCATTCAATAACTCTTAACGATCAACCAATATCATTAACCTTTTGCGCCCTGGTGCTAAATCCCCTGATTCCTGCCACCGGCCGTCCTGCCATACGCAGTAGTCCCAGTATGCATTTGAAAATTATATAATTTCACTCACCAGTTTCGTAATTATTTCTTTTTGGTCGCATTGGAAAGCTACAGATGTTCTCTCTCTGAATATCGCCACTAGACACCCGGCAGGAGCAACAGAATCGCCTTCAAGCCTGTTGAGAGCTGCCCTATTGCGCCTGAGCGAGATTCTGTACCCACCTCCACAAATTTTATCGTTTCTCAATTTTTACTCAACGTAGAACGATGATTCAAAGTCCTGCAGATTCATGAAGCTCAAGCGATTCATTTGATCTCTACTTCGCATGCGCTGTGCAGCGATGAGTCAATGGGAAAGTCCCCCGTTTGAGGCACGCCGACGCACTTGAAGCGCTCTGCGTACAAATTTTCGAAACAATTTCAAGCGTATCCGTGTTTCATTCTTCGATACTCAGTGATTCCGCACCGCGCTATATCAAACGACATACCACTGGAAAGCTTATTCTCTCACCTTTCCAATGAGCCATCATTCGCGACAATCGGATAAAGGACAATGGAGTTACGACAATTTGAACAGTGATGTATATGCACTGTACAAGTATGCGCTTTTACTTGACGCACATATGCGGCATCAGGAAATCAGGGTATGACGTTTTGACGCACATGTGCGGCATCAGTCCGGAAAGGGTTAACGATCGATATATTGGTTTTATCGATTCTTGTCGGCTCTACCCGTGTACCTCGAACACCAGTTTATGAAAAAATTCCACGATACTTTTGCTACGTTAGAAATTTGTGGCACCGCGCTGTTGACATCTGTAGACATCTGACTGGTTTATGAACATGACCTAGAGAATTTCATGTTGTTTCTAGAGGGAAGAATCTTGTCATTACCCTCCAGCAACTGCTCTTATCTCTGACCTTTCCCGCAAATGAACTGAAAAGACAAAGAGTGCTCTCTTCCGATCTCTTTCAAAGCCACAAATCAATTTTACTGCGCTTGAAAGTACATGATTGTACTCGTATTCACTATCGGATGGAGTGCAAGGGCTGGAATACTGTCACTCATATACATGCATAAAAAATTGTTAGCACTCGTTTTGAACACTAACGATTATCGATTGCACTCTTAACGATCGATATGCGAGTTATCGGTATAATTGTTTCAGCCCTAGAAGCAACTAACTAACATGTGTTTTCTTCTTCTATTTTACATCCTAACATCCCAACAACTGTACATCCTTGCAGCCCGTGGATAGCCCCATCCCTTTCTCTGGGTGCACGGTCGGCTAGCTGGTCAGCCGGGAGGTTGTACCCCGGGATAGGGCAACCGGACCATGGGACCCGGACGGCCTGATTTCCGGGAGCGTTTCAGCCCGTGCCCCTCCCCGGATGTGGTAAGCCCGAACGTGGTGTGTTTTTCTGAATTACCGGTACCGTAAAGTACCGCCAGAGCGCCCCACCATCTCATCCTTTCGTGGTCGTAATGTGGAGGTGATCTGCTGTCTATAGGTCATACGACATGAACCTTGTACACATATTGCACGTTTTGCAGTCAATCCGTACCTTCGAGCGAACACAAGCTCCACACAAAAACCTGCCAAGTGTGACCTTAGTACACTAAGATTCTTACATCGTACAAACTTCGTTGCACTCTGCCATACGATTTCCCTTCCTCTGGCTGTAAAATCAAGGTGAGGCGCTCTCGCGAGACGGGGCGCTCTGGCGGTACTTTACGGTACTGGTGAAACGAATATTCGAATATTCGTTCGGTTTGTCACATTCGAATATTCTTTAAGTCACATTCGAGTATTCACGACGTCACTTCGAATGCAGTGTATGTACATTATCCATATAAAAATCGCTCTGTGAGCGGTTCTGAAAAACCTTTACTGGTACTGCCCCGTCGTAAAAGTAAGAAATTAGAACTGGCCCATTGTCCCCCAAATGCGAACTGATCCACCTAAATCGCGAATGACGGGACCCGAACGCACCAGTAGCACGAGGTCGGGAGGGCACAGGATCACGGCAATTATCATAGGGTAACACCAGTAGTAGCAGTAGAATTTATTATTTTGATAGGGAAGCCTACCGCTAGTACAGTACATGGCCTATGGTCCGGACCAACGTCCCCATCTGCATCCACAGGTAGGAACCTCGTGCTACTGGTGCGTTCGGGTCCCGTCATTCGCGATTTAGGTGGATCAGTTCGCATTTGGGGGACAATGGGCCAGTTCTAATTTCTTACTTTTACGACGGGGCAGTACCAGTAAAGGTTTTTCAGAACCGCTCACAGAGCGATTTTTATATGGATAATTTCAGCTCTTTTTCCGTTCCCTCCCCACCCCAACTACACAAACATGTGTATGCACGCGGCACACACACGTGGCCACGCACACATACGCACATGCACACGACACAAACAGGAAATTCAACATGTATAATGCCATGCAAAGCAGTGGCCACCGTACTTGAGGAAGTGAGTTGTGAAACAAAAAGAATTCAACTACAGCGTGTAGACAAGATGACGGCCAAAGCACAACATAGCAAACATGACATTTGCCCAAGGATTGTAGTTTGCAGACCATGCCATGGAAGCAGCGAATACAGAATGTAATATCATACAAAGTGACAAGCAAGGACGTGGCCATCATACACCAGAAACTTGCAGAAAGTCACATATCCAACAGATAGAGAAGTGAACAGCAATCTGATACAGCCCACACAGGACAAAGCGGACCTGATACTCGTCCCAGGATCGCAAGTGGTAAACCCTTTTCAATGCATAACATGCAGGTGTACGTTAGACGCATGGACATCTGACTGTGTCGCCAGCATACAATGTCATCACATGTTTACCCCACAAGTTACACACATGCACAGTAGAAGTACAATGAAAGCAATGGAAAAGTACGATGTGGTTGCTGAAGCATCTTCACACTTCAAATTCAGACTTCAATGTGGTCGTCACGGGATGATATACCTGCAAGATACAAGTGATGAAGAAAGAAAGCAGAAGGTCGTGAGGTAGGCTATGAGACACCACAAACGGTTCACCTACATGTCTGTTCAGGGCTAGTGCACTCACACGCAGAATTGTCATAATCGAGCATTTCCCAAACTGAGAAGTGCAATGAAATCCACTTGCATGCACAGGAGCAATTTTGCAATACAATTTTGCAATATTATGATACGCAATTCGACACGATCTGCGATGCTGCGTGCGATGTGCCCTGCTGTCATGGTAGTGACAGTCACCGCCTTATGTTTTGTCAACGTCGCCCGTGCACTCTTCTGTCAAGTCCAAAGTGCTCACATACTTGGCAATGTTTTTGCAGTGATTAACTTTTATCCTAGTTATATGTCACGGGTAACTTTAATGAAGTACCCGCAGGCCGTGTCGATCTGCACATTGTCCACTCTCTCATGTACTTGGCCTGCTTTGTCTGTGTATCCATTTCATGTGCGATCCACAAAATCGACTAGACAGTGGGTGCAATACGCTCTCTACCTGAAGACGTTCTTCTGGCGACATCTCGCCATGTACTTGGCCTGGCTTTGTCTGTGTATCCATTTCATGTTCGATCAACAAAATCTCAATGCACTACGGAGACTAGACAGTGGGTGCAATACGCTCTCTATCTGAAGACGTGAACCATTACATTTTTTGGGAAAGTTATACGTACACCTGAAACGTAATGAAGTACAGGAATAGAGAGAGTGACTACAATACGCTCTCGACCTGATATAGTGATAACGTGAGTACAAGACACTCTCCACCTGATAACGTGTTAGAAGGTAACATGTCTACAGTCCCACCGTACCCTTCCGACACGACTGTAGACCATTACATTTTTTTGAGAAGTTATACGTACACCTTAAACGTAATGAAGTACAGGAATAGAGAGAGTGACTACAATACGCTCTCGACCTGATAACGTGAGTACAAGACACTCTCCACCTGATAACGTGTTAGTAGAAGGTAACAGGTCTACAGTCCCACCGTACCCTTCATCATTCCTCATTCACCATCGCGCGATACCCTGGCACACACTGGCAACATATCAATGGGGTGCCTTACCGTCGTCTAGAGGAGACGTCTTCGCAGCAATATTTTCCCTCCTGCGCATTCAGTCGCCGACGCGACAGCGTTCACGGGGCCGTTCCAGCTGCGGAAGACATTCGATTCATCGGGCCAATTCAGCAACAGGGCCGTGGACACACAGGGGGCAGAAGAGAGACATTGTTAGTGGACAAGAAATATGCAGTGGCAAGTGGCGAGTGCCGCATGGATGTCAAGTTGTCATGCACAATTCAGCTATTACTTACGGTCCAGCTAGTCCTGCCATTGCTCGCTCGTCCTGGTTCCTCCTCGTTCGTCTTCCTGCACGTCTGCACTTCTCCTTCCCCACCGTTGGCTTTGCGGTACGGGGGTGCCGGAAGGAATTCCCACCATGTATCCATGTACATGAAGTCCCACCATGACTCTCCATGTACATGTCCACGGCCACGTCAGCAGTTTGTATAGTACCGGAAGGAGTTCCCACGATGTCTCCAAAGGCCTAGAGCGGACGTCTTTGCAGCAGTTCTTTTCGCCCTGCGCATTCAGTTCGCCGACGATGTCTCCAAAGGCAAAGGCCTAGAGCCTAGTAGAGGGGACGTCTTTGCAGCAATTCTTTTCACCCTAGTACCCTGCACATTCACTCCGCCGACACGACAGCGTTTATGGGGCCGTTCCAGGTGCAAAAGGTCCACGTCAGCAGTTCTCAACTATTTCGCGTACGGGATAGTCGCCGCGACAGCGTTTAAGGGGTCGTTCCAGGTGCAAAAGGTATCCATCAATGGCACTTTGCAGTATGGGGTACGGAAAAGGGACCTCCTCGTTCGACTTCGTCGACTTCTAGCAGTTCTCCTTCCCGTCAGGGGTACCGAAAGGGGCCTCCTCGCAGTTGTCCTTGCCGTCAGGTCCACGTCATGCAATTCTCAACTATTTCGCGTACGGGATAGTCGTCTTTGTCGTACGCGACATCGGCGTTTACCGAGTGGCATTGGCACAAAGCAGACCGTTGACGGGGTCACGTGTCAAAATAGTATCAACAAAGTGTCGACTACGTGTCGACCACGTGTATAGCGGTACACTCAGCGGTACACTAATTCTCGTGCCATTCTCGTGTCACAAAACTGGAACATCGAGTACCAGTATGGAAAGGCTTCAGACAGGAAGCCTTTCCAATACATGCACGCCGAACACAGCACAGTACAGTGCAGTGCGTACAGCCTGCCTGTGACTTTGTACTGCATGTTTGCACATGCATGCGCATACTGGACAGCCAATGTTGCACATAAGTGACATACCGGTAACACGTATGAACTTTGAAGTAGCCTTTAATTATGTGGCAGTGCATTTTATGTGGCGCTACCGTTTGTCATACCTAATAATACAGGTGAAATCCTGATAATTCGAACCTCGAAATGCCAGGAAAAAACTTCTAATTATCCGGACATTCTAATTATCCAAACATGAACCCACAACACAATATGTATGTCAAAATGCTCTCATGGTCACGCAGAGTTGCGCTATGGACCTCAGACACAAATTTTACGGACACTGAACTGACCGGCACAGCCTGCTCGTGCAAACTGAACTGACCAGTACAGTGTACAGTGAACTTCGAATTACACTTTGCTAACTTCGAATTATCAGCACAAATCCCACACATGTTCTATGTAAGTGGAATCTGTGGGATTTCTAATTAACCAGATATGTCCAGTTCGAGGTTCGAATTATCAGAATTTTTTATGTGGGAATCGTATTGATAGAAATCGGTCCTGGAAAAACTTCTAATTAAAGGGGAAGTTAAGGCAAAAATTAAAATTTCACCAGTTGTAGTCTTCGGGGTGCTGAGTCGAATGGTCGTGGTCCGAGGAAGCTGAGACGCTCCCTTCCTACTTGAATCCCAATCAAACTCGCGGACTTCCACCGAAACTGGGTGACTGCACCCTACTAGATGGGGATTTGTATGCAAAATGTCACTAAAAGCGTCATTTCGTTCTTATAAAAGCACGGATGACCGCGATTGGCCCATATGTTTTAGTCTTTTGGACGCTGAGTCGACTGGTTTTGGTCCGAAAAGGCTGCGATGCAGCGTTCCTCCTTTATTCCCAATCGAACATGGTTGAAGAAGCGGTCACGTGCTCCTGCGTACGCCAGTCACCTGGTCACCGTGCCTGCAGGCCCGTGCAGGGTACAACTTACTAGCCTGTTTGACCTTTTTTGGGTGCAGTCCTGTCACTCGAGTTGAACCTTTGTGTGAAAGTTGTCGCCTGCTGGCGTGGTGACCAGGTGATTTGGGCACCCAGGAGCACGTGACCGCTTGTTCAACCATGTTCGATTGGGAATAAAGGAGGAACGCTGCATCGCAGCCTTTTCGGACCAAAACCAGTCGACTCAGCGTCCAAAAGACTACAACATATGGGCCAATCGCGGTCATCCGTGCTTTTATAAGAACGAAATGGCGCTTTTAGTGACATTTTGCATACAAATCCCCATCTAGTAGGGCACAGTCACCCAGTTTCGGTGGAAGTGCGCGAGTTCGATTGGGATTCAAGTAGGAACGGAGCGTCCCAGCTTTCTCGGACCAAGACCATTCGACTCAGCACCCCGAAGACTACAACTGGTGAAATTTTGATTTTTGCCTTAACTTCCCCTTTAAGCGGTATGTTCGAATTAAGCCATATTCGAATTATCAGGATTCCACCTGTAATGACAGTATCCATCAAATGACTGAGAGGAGGGCATGTGATGTCATCTGTGTTACCACAAGAATATTCGTTCGTTCGTTCGTTAAGCCAAAGAATTTTCGACTACTAGGTTTTGACATTCGTTTCACCACTAATTACCGGTCATGCTGGTGGCGGTGTGGCCGCACTCCAGGCTGGCAATGTCGCCGATGAAGCTGTGGCAGGTCGGACACGATGGCGAGCACTCCAATGATGCCTTGATGCAGGAATGGCTGTGGCATGCGTTGGGGAATAAAACAGAAAAAAACAACATGTCCCATCAGGGGGCTGTTATAAAATGGTCACTGATCTTGAGCATTGTGATAACATTTCACTTCTCTCTGTCATTCATGTCTTCCTACTCTATGACTGTGACTTTGTCTCTCCAGTCTTGATAATGTATTTTTTCGTACTCTTGATATTTTTATGTCAGATTAATTATTTCTGTCACTACGTAATCTATGACGTCGGTGACAATCACAGTTCAGTTTTTTTGTTCTTCTGATGCACGAACGCGCGCATCGACAGCAGTGAAGTCAGCGAGGTCTTGGTCTGGCTTGTTGTTGTTCTTGAATCTTGAGTCTTCCGACAGTTCTGATTATTTCCTTGTCTCAACCTAGTACCTTTATACATTCTTAATACCGTGATAGTAGATTATTTTATTTCCTGTAGTTGCTGTGGCCTGATGTTGTGTGGAGCCTGTGCACGTGAAGAATAATTCTACTACAGCGACTTGGTGCCGAAACCCGGGAGTTTGATTCGGAGAATGTCGATAAAGTTAGATTCGTTCCTGAGGGCCTTCAAGGGCACGCCAGGAGAGAGCTTCCCTGAATTTTGGGAAAAGTTCAGAGTATTATGCACTGTTCAAGGATGGACCTCGGACACGGATAAGATGAAACATTTTCCGCTGTTCTTGTCCGGCGATGCCTTCCTAGTATACGATGGGATGGAGGATTCCAGTAAACAGAAGCCAGCTGACGTGAAAGCGAAATTCGAAGAAGCGTTCTGTGTTTCGAAATCAGAAGCCTACAGACTGTTCGTGCAGCGTAGGTTACGGACGGATGAATCTGCAGACGCATTTGCGGCAGACTTGCAACGCCTGGCCAAGATTGCAGGGAACAGTGGTGGCAGAGATGACCCCATGGTAGTCGAACAGTTCATTGCGGGTCTGCCTAGTGACTTTCCAAAACAAGTGCGATTGTCTTTTGCCGGTGAGGAAATTAAGATGGCCGCACTTTTGAGCAAGGTGCGAGCACTACGCCAATCTGATCTGCCCCAAGCTCCAAGCATTGCAGCAGCAGCGGCGGCTCCTGGCAGCAGTACCACCAAATCCAGTGTGATGTGCCATCACTGTCAGGAAGTGGGCCACATTCGTAGATTCTGCCCTAAGCGGCAGACGAGAGATGGATCCAGAAGGAGCAATGTGATTTGCTCGTTTTGCGAGCGCCCTGGCCACACTAGAGCAGACTGTCGCGATCGAACGGAGTGGGAGGCCTCCAAGAAAGGCAAGGCAGCTGCTGTCAAGGACGGTGGAAAGCGGAGGAACCATGTGCTCTGCACAATGAACCAAACCACCAGCGGGTCCCTGGTCCGGATGTTTCTCGATATTCGTCCGTCTGACGCAGCGCCGTGGGAACGTATCGTATCTGTCGTCGATACTGGATCCACCCATACACTAATCGATTTGGCATGTGCCCGCCGACTTCAGCTGCCAATCGTACCCGACAAGAGTGACAGTCTTGTGGCACTGGATGGCCAGCCCTTGAAGATTCACGGGCGCACCTCGCTACAACTGCAGCGCCTGGACGATGCTGTTATGCTACCTGCCATTGGGGCCACAGTCCATGTGGTTGACAGCTTGGAGGCCATTCAGGCAGAGTTCCTGATTGGAGCAGACGTCATCGCCGCCTCGTCTGGTCTCCAGCTTCGCTATGATGACGACAATGTGCTGAGCGGTATTGTGTTCGGTCCCGGCAAGCCGCCACGTGGCGTGACCGCTGCAGCAGATCTTCCACATCCGTCGCCGTATGTCAGTGTATCCCGTGATGGCCAAGATACCATACTAACCCTACCTGATGGCGAGGCGCGATGGCTGGCTGATAAGAAGTACTGGCAAGTGAAGTGGACATGGAAGGACGGCTTACCTCCAAATGGCCCGGTTGGTCATGGCATTGGAGAATATTCCCGTAACAAGCTCTCCGCAGACCAGGAACAATTGTTCCAGGATGCCATCAAGCAATGGATTGATGATGACTGGCTTGTGCCGCACGATCCGAAGATACATGGTGAACCAGCTGCAGTACTGCCTCTGTTGGCACAAGTCCAAGAGCACAAGACCTCCACCCCCGTACGACCGTGCCTTGACTATCGTCTACTCAATGATCGACTCAAGTCACAACCAGGACAAGAGGCTCCAGTATGTGCTGATACGCTCCGGAAATGGAGGCGTGATGGCAAGCCTGAGGACTTCTGCCTCCTCGACATCAAGAAAGCCTACCTACAAGTACGCGTTGTTCCCGAGCTACAGCGCTACCAGACCGTGGTGTGGCAGGGCCGTGCCTATGCGATGACGAGAATGGGATTCGGCCTCAACATCGCCCCTAAGATTATGACAGCCATTGTCCAGTGGGTGACCCGATTGTTTCCAGCCGTCGATAGCTACATCGACGATATCCGAAGCCCGAATGCCTGCTCCGATGCCGTAGCAGCCAAGTTGTTGGAGTATGGACTGCCGACAAAGCCTGCCGAGCCGTTGGTTGCTACAAGAGTATTGGGCTTGCAACTGCACCAAGATGACGACGGAAGTACGTACTGGTCTCGTCGACCTGGGTTGGACGTATCCCTTCCTGAGAACCTGACACGACGCACCTTGGCAAGCTGGTGTGGCAAGCTGACCGGGCACGTACCCTTGTGCGGGTGGTTACGGCCGTATTGCAGTTATTTGAAGAGGATGGTTGAGCCGCACGCGTCGTGGGACCAGCCACTATCCGACGCGCTCGTTCAGTGCTGCAAGGAGCTGGCTTCCAGGCTTAGCGCTAATGGTGATCCTGCGCATGGCGTCTGGCATGTCCCTAACCCCGTCGAGTGCACGCTGTATGTCGATGCCTCTGACGTGAGCTATGGTGCTGTGCTAATGGTGGATGGCAAGAAGATCGAAGATAGATCGTGGCTGCGGCAGCATGACGATAAACGCCATATCAACGTCGCCGAACTAGACGCAGCGATCAAGGGCTTGAACCTGGCTATCAATTGGCAGTTCAAGCAAGTGCGTCTCGTAACAGACTCGAAGACTGTTGCTGCCTGGATCGACACCATCGCCAATAACGTACGCAGAGTCAGGACGAGTGGCCTCTACGATGTACTCGTACAGCGACGTTTGCAGATCATTGCAGACCTGATGGTCACCACTGAAACCAGAGTGGAGGTAGACTGGATCCCGTCCGAGCAGAATCCTGCCGACGCACTAACACGTGTCCCGGCTACCTGGGTCAAGCTTTACCGAGCATCGAAGAATCCACCTAGCAATGGTGTCACAGCAGCTGCAACGCCTCGAGCAAGTGTTATCGGTCCCGTGACGCTAGAGAGTATCAAGGCATCACAGCTGAAAGATGACGTAGTCCAAGCAGTGATACATGGTATACAGCATGATCTGCCTGTCGATGAGTCCTACGCAAGAGTTCGCTCTCAGCTGGTGGTGGAAGATGGCGTCCTGTATCGCAGCCTCAAGCTGCCACTAGACGGCGTTAAACAAGTCCCTGTTATCCCAGCTGCTCTCGTACGGAAAGTGTTGTATGTAACGCATACCAACTCAGGACATGCGTCATGGTCGACTATGTATGAGATGATCCGCAGTCGATGTTATTTCCCGAAGATCGCTGCTGCTTGTGAAGCGTATGTTGCGAATTGCGGGCAGTGTGTAGCAGCTAACCCAAGCAGAGCACCCGCTATTGCAGCTACTCGCCCTGATATTCCTTGCCGCCCATGGTCTGAAGTTGTCATCGATACCCTGGAGTTGGGTTCGGATGGCACGAATGATTACCACTGTGTACTGATGTGTGTGGATGCATTCACGAAGTGGATTGAAGTGGTACCCCTTCGTCGTCATGATGCTGCTTCAGTCGCCAGTGCATTTGTGCAGGTCTGCCAGATGTGGGGTGCCCCTGATGTTGTGCGATGTGACAATGGAACAGAGTTCGCGAATGCAGTCGTCGAGTCACTTGGAGTCCGAGTACGCACAGGTGCTGTGAGACACCCACAATCCCAAGGCGCAGCGGAGAGGGCAAACCGCACCCTGATTGGATTGATCCGGAAGGTCCTTGAATACTCATCCGACTGGAAGTCTGATCTCCGTACCCTGCTCTTCTACTATCGTAACAGACCCCACTCGGCAACCCATCTATCGCCAATGGAAGCCATGGTCGGATGGCAGCCAGCAAGGTTCATTGTTGAGTCACCCATTGCCAACGGCACGATGTCTGCAAGTGCATGGGTAGACAAGCTTGCACAGAGATCCGCGGCTATCCGCGATCTGATTGAAGAAGAGTTATCGAGCGGCGATAGTCCTGATGTTAACGTACTATGCCTGTATAGTCCTGGCAATGCAGTGATGTTGCGACGTCCTGAACGACGGCAGAAGCGTTCTGCACCATACGAGCGTGGCTGGCGTGTTCGTGACATCGTCAGTGCATCCACTGTCGTCATTCGTCATCAAACCTCTGGAGCTGAGAAGACTGTGAACGTCGATCTCCTCAAGCGAGATTCCAATGGCTCCGAAGATGGTGCTTGTTTGGATGCCAATGTCGAGCAGCATGACAACGATCCTGAGACTGATATGGCTATGAGCGTCGACTTCGACCCACCAACTGCCACTGATGATGAGCCCGCTCGCAACCTCCGAAGCAGAGCTGACCTGCAACGCCCTGCTCGCTACAATGACTAGCCATTGTCAGTGAACATGTTATCAGGGGGACAGGTGTTATAAAATGGTCACTGATCTTGAGCATTGTGATAACATTTCACTTCTCTCTGTCATTCATGTCTTCCTACTCTATGACTGTGACTTTGTCTCTCCAGTCTTGATAATGTATTTTTTCATACTCTTGATATTTTTATGTCAGATTAATTATTTCTGTCACTACGTAATCTATGACGTCGGTGACAATCACAGTTCAGTTTTTTTGTTCTTCTGATGCACGAACGCGCGCATCGACAGCAGTGAAGTCAGCGAGGTCTTGGTCTGGCTTGTTGTTGTTCTTGAATCTTGAGTCTTCCGACAGTTCTGATTATTTCCTTGTCTCAACCTAGTACCTTTATACATTCTTAATACCGTGATAGTAGATTATTTTATTTCCTGTAGTTGCTGTGGCCTGATGTTGTGTGGAGCCTGTGCACGTGAAGAATAATTCTACTACAGGGCTATCCAGCCCAGGGGCGTAGGAGGGGTATTGGAAGCGGTACGACCGAAGGTCGGTGTGGGCGAAGGCCGTGTTGGAGGGGGGTCCGGGGGCCGTCCCCCGGGAAAATTTTGTAAAAAAGAACAAAATCCTGCGTTCTGGGAACTTCTGGCACACTTAAGGCGCAGTGTGCAGTCGAGTCGAGTACAGTACTCAGTACGATTGCAGATGCATAACAGATCTACGAGTACGACTACGAGTAGATCTACGAGTCTAGAAAATGATGGTCAAAGTCTGATGGGCATACATATGTATGCATATCGATGGATCCTGATTTTTTATTACGGTTTTGCACGTTCCAGACGGACCACACTTTTCGAAAAACTGGTACGGCCATGGTCGTACCAGTCGTAGCGGGTGCTACGCCCCTGCAGCCTACAATGAAACCTGTCGAAGACAACCGCTCAAGGGACCTTCAAACCTGTTCTCTGCTACCAGGTGGTCTCCTTATCCGGGGTCATTTGACTGGAAATAGCATACCTTCGTGCTGGTTTCAGCAGTCTTCTAGGACAGGTGGTCGCCTTTTCCGAGTGGCCGCCTTGCCAGGTTTTGCTGTAACGTCGTACCATAAAATCCCGTACTAACACCCACCCAGTATAACGCCCCCTGCCCGTATACACGTCCAGGTGTCGGGTGTCAACACTCTTGTCCCACTTTTTAGCCCACCTCCGTGCGAACGCCCCCGGGGCGAAATCACGGGCCCAGAACACAGTGGAGTGCACACGCAGCTCCACTTGTATGTACGATATGGTAGTATAGTGTACGGCATACTGTGCTAACGCTGTATGTAGAACGGCATGGTGATGTGAAAATCAGTCTGCTCTCACTCATCCGAAATAACGCCCGGGCCCACATTAGCGCCCAGGCCCAAAATGACGCCCATGTTTTGGACCTTCACTGACGCTTCCGCGCAGGGCCTTACTACGGGCTTTTACCGTAGTGGTGTTCATCAGCCAGCATAAGCAGAACTTTATAAATGTCTGGATCCAGCCATGTTACCAGTCGCAAAAAGCATAAACAACCAGAAAAAGAATGCCAGACCATACTGGCAAGAATATGTATCTCCCCCCCCCCCCCCCCCCCCCAGAGTGTGCAACCCCCAATGCAGTGCTGACCCGATGCGCTCCTCGAACAAGTGACTCACAACGTTTGTATGGGCTGTGAACACATCACATGAGGTTGCTTGCTTCAGTTTGTACAGGATCGAATGAAGATTTGTCCACCACGGGTCCAGAATACGTTTGGTAGCACGTGTACACCGCGCATTGCATCATAAAAAGAATGGCGTCAACTTAAATTCTGTTAGTACAACACTGACAGTGGAGTTGAACACTCTTGCGGATCACGTACTCTTGATACTACCTCGCACCAAGAGCATAGAAATGCTTTATTTTTGCCAAAAAGTTAGGAAATCATGATTTGCCATCTACCTTGTCCTATTGGCGGTGCAATTCCGTGGCCCGGGGTGAAGATTTCCCAAAGTTGTGAGCAGGTAAACCAGAGGCTTACTACGTCTTCGGGCTGAGCCTGTCTGACTGGTCTATGTAACGAAAAATCTGCTATCGCCATGCCTTTTTAACACTACATTAACTAACTACGAAGTGTGAGGGTCTTGGTGCACACATCGAACTCTGACTGGACACTGAACACAAGTGAAGCTACGTGCACGGGTGACACAAGTATCCAGCAACCATGACCGCTGCATTTCAACGAGAGCATGGGTCAGAATTTCACACTCTGGATGGTGTGCTCTTGCACGCACAAGCACTTACCAAAAAATGTGGCCACATGCTGCCTTGTAGGGTTCAATGAAGGAGCAGCGACAAATCAAGCTGGAATCAGAGTAGAGAGAGAGAGAAAGAAAAAAATATGAACTTTCGGGAAAGTTCATACTTGCCAAGTATTGACTGCGGGTTTTTCTCACAATAATGTCGTACGGTGTGATGCGTCTAGCACATCTCAATTCTAAACTTTGATCCACCAGGAATCCACAGGAAAACTACTTCGACTACACTGTTATTATCCATTGCAAAAGAACACCGAAAGGCCAAACCGCATGGTGAAGACTAATGTCTAGACTACTGAAGGATTCTCTGAATCCTTGTGCCATAACAAAGAGAAAATACAGAATGTGTAGTGCGCCAAAGTTAGCGTATGTACAAACATGTAATAATTACAACGCGCAATAAAAGGAGTACAAATATCCGGCAAAGGACACGAATGGTGTACGGTAAAGAAAGACACGTGCATGCATGAGTACCCTAGCAAAAGTGGACAAACCTAACGTAGATCCACGTGGTACTAATCGAGTACCGTACGCTACATATTTAGGCAAAGAAATATCAAATAACATATTATCATAAAAGAATGCAAATAATTTAATTTCAAAACACATGGAAAATCTCCGTAAAACAAATCGTTAAAACCGGAGGCTTATCGCAAATCACTACAATACTCCCCCACCAGTGGACGGAAATGCAAAGAAAGTCCACGAAAAGACTGAGAGGAGAGAGAAACGACAATGGTGAAATGTAAGAATAGTGATAACTGTTATATACAAGAATGTTCATGGTGAATATTTACAAGTCATGTACAAATAGCATAGCCACAGAATCAACAGTCACTCAATGAGCTTCAAAGTGTACGTACCGGATAGGCTGAGGAGGTCGCTGGGCATGAAGCGACTGAACAGGAACAGCTGGAGTGGGCACAGTTGATGGCGAAGGCATATGAGCTGGCTTCAGCCGATCAAGCGAGATGGTGTCCCGTCGACCATTGACATTGACCACAAAGTACTTTTCAGCACGACTGATGACTGGGTGTGGGCCAGTATATGGGGGTTGCAGTGGTTTCTTCACAGCATCTGTACGAATGAAGACATGGGTGGCGGACTGAAGAGCAGGGGCAACGTGAGTAGCTCGAGTAGCAGGAGCATCTCGCGGCTCGACAGGGCGGATGTCACGCATCATGGTCCGTAGGGCAATGGCATACGGAGCAGCTGACGGAAGAGACTCAGACGAGGATGTGAAGAATTCACCAGGCAAACGGAGGGTTGTACCATAAACCAGCTCGGCAACACTGCAATCTAGATCGGTGCGTAAAGCGGAGCGAATACCGAGGAGAACGAGCGGCAAACGGTGAAACCAGTTGGCTGATTGGGTAGCGGTCAGAGCAGATTTAAGCTGGCGGTGGAAACGTTCCACAGTGCCATTGCTCTGTGGATGATATGCTGTCGTACGAATGCGATTAGAGCCAAGAAGACTGCATATTGACTGGAAGAGAACAGATTCAAACTGTCGACCACGATCTGTCGTGATAGTTGACGGCGTACCAAATCGGGCAATCCAACCAGAGACCAGATTGAATGCGACGGTTTCCGCGGTGCAATCATGGAGAGGAATGGCTTCCGGCCATCTAGTGAAGCGATCAACACAGGTGAGTAGGTACGTGAAACCTTGTGAAGATGGGAGTGGTCCGACCAGGTCAATATGAATATGGTCGAAACGAGCAGATGGTGGCATGAAGCGACTAAGAGGGGTCTTAGTATGACGATGCACTTTCGATCGTTGGCATGACAGGCAGGAACGAGACCAGTTGCGCACATCACGGTTCATGGAAGGCCAGACGTATCGAGCGGTAACGAGACGTTGTGTAGCACGAATACCAGGGTGAGACAAATTATGCAGCATGTCGAATACGGGTTGGCGGAAGGCGGGAGGTACGTACGGACGAGGTGAACCAGTGGAGGTGTCGCACCATAGTAACTGAGAAGAGACAGGCGAAGCAACTTCTTGCCACACTAAACTGGATGAATCATTATTTCGGAGAGCGATGAATTCAGGACAGTTACTCTGAGCGGTAGCGAGAGCAGCAAAATCGACTGAGGATGGCTGGACAATAGCATCCAGTGGTCGTGACAACGTGTCGGCAACGACGTTCCGAGTGCCCTTGACAAAGCGGATATCAGTGGTGAATTCGGCTATGAAGGACAAGTGTCGTGCCTCACGGGGAGAATGGCGAGTTGACGGCAAGTGAATGGCATGGGTCAGCGGCTTATGATCGGTCATGATATGAAATGACCGGCCCTCAACATAGTGGCGAAAGTGCTTGACAGCTAGATACATAGCCAGTAACTCGCGACCAAAAGTAGGATAGCGGCATTCAGTAGGGGAAAGCTTCTTGCTAAAGAAAGCTAGCGGCTGCCATGCACCATCGACAAACTGCTGAAGCACAGCTCCGACACAATAGTCAGATGCATCGCACATGACATTGATGGGTGCCACAGGGTTAGGGTGCGATAATAATGTAGTGGCAGCTAGAAGGCATTTCACCTGACCAAATGCAGATTCAGCAGCTTCAGTCCAACAGAACGAGGAGTCATGCTTACGTTTGCCGATGAGCAGATCCGTGAGAGGCTTGACGGCAGCAGCACAGTTAGGTAGGAAACGACGGTAGAAATTCACCATACCTAGGAACTCACGAAGCTGACGGAGAGAAGTTGGTGGTTTGAACTGCTGAATAACCTGAACACGTTGGGAGGTCGGCTCAATACCATGACGACTGACGTTGTGGCTGAGGAACTCGATGGTAGAAACAGAGAATACGCACTTTGAAGGATTAATGACGAGGCCGTGCTCTTGCAGACGCTGTAAGACCAAGCGGACGTGCTTGCGGTGCGTCTCAGGATCCGAACTGGCAATTAGGATGTCGTCAATATACACAAAGCAGAAATCCAGGCCATGCAACACTTGATCAACGAAACGCTGAAATGATTGGGCTGCGTTCCGGAGTCCGAAGGGCATACGAACAAATTCGAATAAACCAAATGGGGTCGTAACGGCCGTCTTCGGGATATCATCCTCTGCCACTGGTATCTGATGGTACGCCCGAACTAAGTCTATCTTGCTGAAGACTGAGGCGCCATGAAGATTGGCAGAGAAATCATGGATGTGCGGTATCGGATACCGGTCAGCCACAGTTGCACGATTCAGGCCACGGTAATCACCACATGGGCGCCAGTCACCATTTGGTTTGGGAACCATGTGCAATGGACTGGCCCATGGGGAGGACGATGGTCGTATGATGCCCGCAGCGAGCATGTGGTCAAATTCCCGACGAGCTACAGCTAAACGATCAGGAGGGAGACGGCGAGGCTTGGCAAATACCGGTGGGCCCGTGGTGACCACATGGTGCTCGACGTTGTGTTTCACAGGTGTGTCGTAGTTGCAGGGGCGGGTGACAGATGGAAACTCATTAATAAGAGCGTTGAACGAACTATCACCAGAGACTGGCAAACAACACGTCGGCTCAGCGGAGGACGAGACTAGACCGCACACGCTCAAACTGGTGATGCCATCTAACAGTTTACGACCGTGTAGATCTACACTTAACCGAAAGTGTGCCAGGAAATCTGCACCGATAATAGGTGATGTCACATCAGCAATAATGAACACCCATTGAAACTTACGACGCAGGCCGAAATCCACCGTTACTGAGCGTGTACCATACGTCGGTATGCGAGAACCATTCGCTGCTTGTAACGCATAATCAACTGCATGGCGAGAATCAGTGGCAGATGGTGGTATAACGCTGACCTCGGCGCCGGTGTCCACGAGGAAATCGTGCTTGGTGAAGCGATCGTGGATGAATAATCGGCGACGAGACGGTGCAGGGCCGGGGGCAGTGGTCGCCTTCACCGACCGGCCTGGGAGTTTGACGGCTGCACAAAGGTAGCTGCTCTGGCACAGGGTGGGACGCAGCGGCGAGCGTTGTCGCCAAACTTGTCGTGATACCAGCACAATCCTGAGGACTTACGGGACTGCGACGAACTGCGCGAACGACCGTAGTTTCGTGTGGGCGATCGAGATGCTGAACGCCCACGAGTACTCAAATCTTGCATCTCTCTGCGGAGGGCTGCGACCTCGGCACGCAACTCCGCCAGAGGTTCAGCAACGGGTTCTGGCACCGTAACAGCACGGACATGGGCTGGCATGACTTCCATGACACGGTCAGCCAGCAGAGATAACTGCTGTATATCAGACTCACGACTGGCTGCAAGTACTACTCTACACTGATCAGGCAGACGCTTCATAAATAACTCCTTGAGGAATTGGCTATCCACTGGAGTATCACCAGCTAGCTGTTGCAGTCTGCGCAATAGGGTAGAAGGCTTCTGATCACCAAGCTCTTCAGCAGATAGGAGCTGGTTGATCCGATGCTGAGCAGAGGCAGAAGTACGCTGGACCAATGCTTCCTTCAGGTGAGTGTAAGGGCTGTCGCTGGGTGGGTTCAGCAGTAAATCCCTTATCTGCATGGCCATCTCCGGTTGCAGTGCACCAACCACATGGTGGAAACGGGAGCGCTCACTAGTTACTCGTTGTGTGATAAATTGAGACTCTACCTGAAGAAACCACAGAGCTGGGTCTTGAATGTAGAAGGGTGGAATCTTCAAATTAACGGTTGATACAGTCTCAGGACGAGGAGCAGGATCCGATTGTGCTGCAGCGGCAGGTTGGGATCTCGTAGCTACATCAGTAGCGGTGCTTGAACTTGAAGGATCGCTGCCATTACCGGTACTGTCCTGCACTGTCTTGTTCAGATATGGCGAATGTAGTCGAAAAGAGAGACCTTTGCTAAGGTCACCACGAGCAGGGGTGACAGCTTGGTCCATTCCTAAGCCCGAGGAGGACATCCGAGTTCGTTTCGAGGGGTCACCAATTGATGCGTCTAGCACATCTCAATTCTAAACTTTGATCCACCAGGAATCCACAGGAAAACTACTTCGACTACACTGTTATTATCCATTGCAAAAGAACACCGAAAGGCCAAACCGCATGGTGAAGACTAATGTCTAGACTACTGAAGGATTCTCTGAATCCTTGTGCCATAACAAAGAGAAAATACAGAATGTGTAGTGCGCCAAAGTTAGCGTATGTACAAACATGTAATAATTACAACGCGCAATAAAAGGAGTACAAATATCCGGCAAAGGACACGAATGGTGTACGGTAAAGAAAGACACGTGCATGCATGAGTACCCTAGCAAAAGTGGACAAACCTAACGTAGATCCACGTGGTACTAATCGAGTACCGTACGCTACATATTTAGGCAAAGAAATATCAAATAACATATTATCATAAAAGAATGCAAATAATTTAATTTCAAAACACATGGAAAATCTCCGTAAAACAAATCGTTAAAACCGGAGGCTTATCGCAAATCACTACAGGTGTTCGATGCGATTTGCAGCGTATAGGGATTCGGGACGGGATAAATGGTAGCATGAATCGATAACATCCATATTGCATGCTCTCTCGTTCTTGACCATTTGAGTATCTCTGCAAAACGATCGGTATAATTAATGGCAAGGTCAGTAATGCATACAAACGTTGAGGACTGACGTAGGTTTCGCTCTACATAATTCCGTATGAAAATCCATATATCGTACACGCCAAGGAGGGCAACTTTCACTCGTAAATTTCTCTACGGATTTCCGTAGGAAAGTGCTTTCCTATGTTCCCTCCTCTGTGGGACTTTTTGATTTTTCGTTTTCCGGATTTATCATGGCAACGTTGAAGCCGCGCGAAACCCAAGGTCCACAGCACATGGAAAACAAATATGGAGAATGTGGTTCCGGTTCGAGGGCGCATGTGGCTGGTGCGTCTCCAACGCAACAAGGCATGCTCAGCAGTCGTCGAGAAATCACGTAGAGCAAAATCCAACAGCGCGGATTATACGAAAGAAAATTATTTGCAGTTCCTACCAGTACAATCTTCAAGCAATAAGTAACCTCCCTTTTGTATAACCGTAGAATCCCGCGGATAAGCCCATGCTTGAGCATAAGCCCAGGCCAAGTTCGAACAGCGCAAAGCTTCGTTGTACAAGCCCATGAGCCTACAGTCCATTTCAAAACTATAGACGCGTGAACTCATACGTACGAGCCGTACGTACTGTAGCGCACGACAGCCGTGAGTTTTGCATGAGTGTTTTCTGGTTTTCAGATGTGTTTTCAGGTTTTTCTTCGTCGCCGCGGGAAATACAAAAGATGCAAAACACGCAAAGTCGCAAATGAAAAGGTGTGAGGAAAGTCTCAAAAGAAATGAAAGTCTCAAATGAATCTTCTTCTTGTTTGCATTTTCTGAGTGCCTGACTGTAATGGCTTCCAAGACCCGTAAGAATCTCAGTGATGCCGAGAAAGATATGATTAGTCGTGTTCATTGTTTCTTCGAACAAGAGTAGGGATCTCAGCGCGTGCAGTGCGCAGGGTGTTTGCGCATACATTGCGTCATCGAGTTTTGAGTGCAGCTCGCGGACACAGCAGAAAAATGGCGACGGTCGATTTTCGACACTAGGGGACGCGGTGGACACTAGCGGAATCGTCATCTTCATCGTCGTTCGAACATACTTTGTAATTCCCGCCGAAGGACAGCGTGGCCAAGGCGATATTGCCCCGGTCGATTTTCCTATAATTTTCCATGCGGCAAGAACCCACTTCAGAGAGGATTCAGTCAAAAATTTAGACGTTTTCTCCGGTTAGATTGTCCTAACTTCGATTTTCAGTGCATCAGCCATCGCGAACATCGCCGCCATTATCACTCAGAGAGAAGACATCCCGCTCAGTAGAAGAGGTGTTCACGCTGCGTTCAAGAGTGAAAGATTGTGCTCTTTAACCCTCCATAGTTCCTCTGAGAGAGTGTCTGGGAGATAGGTAGCTTGGAAATGGCCGTAGAACGTGCTTTCCTGGACGCAATATTCAGCCATTTCTACTGTCTTCTTCAACTTGATTTATTTCGAAAAAAATGTTCTTTTCCACGATTTCTGCACTGGACGCGTTTGGGATCGAAAATCTCACCTGTGCAGACTGGCTGCGCAGTTCACGCGCTGAGATCCCTAACAAGAGGTGGATTTTGATTGACGCTTGAGTATCCGAAATCCTCGTCGTCGAACTCACCTTGCAACTGGCGTGAGTGAAACCACTGTCACTCGTTGTGTCAGGCAAAGGGAACAGGGAGGCTCAAATCAAATCAAAAAGAGAAAATAATATAATTATCACCTCTACTGTATTTCACCCAACAAGATCCAAAACGTGCAGAAAAGAAGAGAAAAAAAAGGCAGGAGGCGTGATGGGATTCGAATGCCCCACACTTGTACTGGAAATCACGGATCGAAACCACGAGGCTACCAGGACCCGTACAAAAATGCACCCGCGATGGTCTGGGCGCAGCACTGTCTCAGCAGGAGCAAAAATCCGAAACAAACTGGTCAAACCCTTCAAAACAGAAATTACATGTAAAACCGGAAAACCTGGCCTAAAAATAAACTTCAATTGTAGCGAAAACAAAGTATATAGCCAGAATTGTGAAGCGATGCAGAGACGGAATCTGGAGAAAAACTAAAAATATTTAAATAAATCCCATCGAATTTTGCAAAACACTACGCGTCTATAATTTTGAAATGGACTGTAGGTCGTACCATGTACGTAGTACATGTAGTTTTTTTTGTTAGTTTTAAAACTTTTTTGTTGTACATTTCAACACAATTATCGGTTGTTTTGTTTGCACAGTGGTTTTCAGCAATGTACTTCTCACTTCCTTTGTACTTTTCAATAGCACAATTTTGCTGTCGGCGTATAAGTCCATGTTCTTGCATAAGCGCACCGAAATGTCCTTGTGAAACAGATAAGCCCATGGGCTTATCCGCGGGATTCTACTGTACTGTAGGAGCAGAACATTAAATTTTAGTCAGTGAATAATTTCGTCCAACTCCAAACTCCGAAGTAAGACAATTTGTCTGGTGGAAAATATCGTCCAAGGACGAAAATGACGAAATTCTATTCCTGACGAATGTTTGTGCATGACATCAAGAGCAGATAAACAAGAGTGGGCAACTCTGGGATGGGTTGGCCTGCGGCGGAATTTTTTGTTGACGTAATCTTTTCGACGACGCACGCGCTGCGAGTCTTTTGGAAAGTTTTGCCTCGTGCACTTGGCCGGGCTTTACATTACAAGGTCGGTGCCCAGCACGTGCTCTCACTGTTCTGCGGCAAAATGCGCGTTTCTCTGAAAAAAAGGTGACGTCAACAAAAAATTCCGCCGCGGGCAGGGGTATCTGCAGATTGTGCAGAAGAGATCCGGAGTTGCACACTCTTGTTTATCTACTCTTGATGACATGCATAAACATTCGTCAGGAATAGAATTTCTGTAGGGACCAGACATGACCTTTGACCTGGACTTTGACCTCAACCAGCCAACATGTAAACATGATTGTTGTTCAGATACTTCACAGGTAGCGCTTTACTTAGGAGACTCAAACTGGCTACTAGACTGTGGGAAGGAGACCATCATCGCATCAACAAACACATGGATGGCTGAATGATTGACAGAAGAAATGCGCATTTCTCTGAAAAAAAGGTGACGTCAACAAAAAATTCCGCCGCGGGCAGGGGTATCTGCAGATTGTGCAGAAGAGATCCGGAGTTGCACACTCTTGTTTATCTACTCTTGATGTCATGCACAAACATTCGTCAGGAATAGAATTTCTGTAGGGACCAGACATGACCTTTGACCTGCACTTTGACCTCAACCAGCCAACATGTAAACATGATTGTTGTTCAGATACTTCACAGGTAGCGCTTTACTTAGGAGACTCAAACTGGCTACTAGACTGTGGGAAGCGAGACCATCATTGCATCAACAAACACATGGATGGCTAAATGATTGACAGAAGACGGGGGTCGCGATCCTTGTCCTCGCCAACACCAGCACAACGATGTTTTCCAGGGAACTCGAAGTCTTCCCTCCGCTTCACCCACGCACGCACACACACAACGAAAACCTGGAAAACCGATGTTGTTGCGGAGTCTAGTCCACTCGTCGATATGCAACAAAAGACACCGTCGGAGATGCACGAACCTATCACGCAAACCTATCGGCATCGCCATAAACAGCGTGTCGCATACGTGACGTCGTTTCTTGACATAAACAGACAGTGCAGAATACGTCCGGGTAGAGTATGAAACGTTTTCATCACAGACCTTACCACTCGTTTCCCAAGCAGAGCATCTTCTTCGGCGGCTCGTCCGCACTGCCGTTGCATGCTACAGCCTCCATCCTCGTGTGCTACTGGTCGACGCTACTATTTTGGAACGATCACCGCCGCCGACAAGGTGATAATAGCCTATGATAAAGAAACTAAGGAGCCTCGAGTCGAAGCTAGCTTTCCATCGGCATCGAACAGAAACGTTTGCGGTTCACAGTTGAAGATCTACCTAAGTCCTTGGAAGAGACTAGAGAGCATCGCGCGAACAAGGATCGACGCCACGGCACGGAGACTCCCGAACGGGAAGCTACGATCAAACGGGTTCATTGCATTTTTGCTTGGACGACATTCTTCTGTGAGCGCCCGACGACAAAGCGGAAGTGTTAGTGCTACACGTGCTGGGCATAGACAAAGCGCGCGAGCGACTGAAGTAAACATCGCCCCATTTGCCAAGCACCAGTTCAGACGTCTACAAGTAGATCTACAAAGTAGAAGTGTTGGCGCGCGTGTGGAGGTTCATCAACCTGATACCAATCATAGTAAATCATGAGTCGATCTACAAATGCTTTCTCACACAAACAACTCTACAAATGTAGGCCCTACATTGGCTACATACATGTAGTGTAAGTCATTGCACATCAATACAGTCATGTAGCCAATGATGTAGATCTACATGTAGCCTTGTACTTGTAGGTCCTGGCTTTGTACTTGTATGCCACATCGTATCATCTAATCATTGCATTTTTGGCTGCAGGCAGTGCAGCCTTGCAGTAAGTAACTAACTAATTACTTTAGTTGTACAAAGCCAGGACCTACATGTAGATCTACACAGTCATGATACATGTACTTCAAAATAATTATGTTTGCAAGAAAACAGTCCAAAACATTCGATTCTTAAATTGTTATTAATTTTATTTTTCATTTACAAACAAGGGGGGGGTATGGGCCGTTTGGGAGACTAGACTTTGCATACAATGCTCAATAGGGAGGTTTCGCCCTGAGTATGAAAATCCCAAATTTCCAGATTTATCCATGGCAATGTTCAAGCCTAGCCTAGCCGGGAAATGCAGTGCTATCTCTTGGCTTGTGCCAAAGTCCAATTTTAGGCTTTTGTAAAAAAAAAGCACAAAAGGCGGGTAATGTGAACGTGGAACTGTTCCAAGCTCCAAGGCATAACCCACACGGAGCATCAGGTTCTCATGGCTCCTGTTGCCATTTCAGAACTCTGGAGACACCGGGAGCGCCCTGGCATTGGATTTGCAATGCAGTGGCGGCCATGGTGGCAGCTATGATGCATCTACCTCGAGCCGGCTATTCTTGGCGTCGTGAGAAAACGGGGGGGGGGGGGGGGGGAGGGTCAGTCTCGTAGCCTAGACCGTTCTTATTTTCATGCACTAGAGTATATGCACAGTCGAGCCACTGTGTACACATTGGTATGCTGCTTGGTGATAGTCTAGCCTGTTCGATCTGTCCCCGGGGAAAATCGCGGAAAAAACGCGGGGAAAACGCGGCATAATATGGCATAATTTGCGTTGAATTCGCGGTAAATATGCGGTAAATATGCTGTGAATATTACTGATATGCTGTGAATATTATTGATATGAGGCAATCAGTGAGTATGTAGTGAAATCAATCAGATACAAGTCTCTGGTGCAAGCACTCGTCATATTTGATTACAAAGCCGCCACGATGAGACGTTCCTGACCGCACTGTGTGTACGTGTGTACTGTGTGTACGTGTAGTGCAACAAAAAATACAAAAAATGCGGGGGGGGGGGAATCGCGGAAAACGCGGTCTTTTAGAAAATCGCAAAAAAACGCGGAAAAAACGCGGCCGCGGAATCGCGATTTCCCCCGGGGACAGTTCGTTGTTCGGCGCCCGGGCACTGTAGTCTGTACAATAGTTCTGTATGCATGCGCTGCACAGCAGCAGTGTGCAGCCCTAATCTAGTACTGTACAGTGTAATCATCAGTGCAAACACTGGCTTGGGGGTGAGACATACCAGTGTTCGAAGGTCTAGGGCTGCGCAACGCCCGGCGTGTAAGTACTTGACTTGAGTGAGGCAACTGGATCTCATTTAATTGAGCAGCACTGTACAGTAGAGAGGTTCCGCAATACGTAAAGTTGAGCAAAAAAAGTTGAGCAACTTCACGTTTAATAGTGGGCGGGAAACACCCGTGAATTCGCGAGTTTGCACTCCACTTACGGAAAGTTGTCTATGTAGAATACGTAGGCAGGCCTCTGATAACATAGCTGGTCCGTATTGTGGATTGGGGTACAAATTTACGACTCTCTCCCCTGGGTTTTTTCCCAAGTGTAGAAAAGCCTCTTGTACGGGCAAAACCAAAAATAGTTATTATGATTATGTAGCTAGCATGCACAGTACTGCACAGTAACTACAGTATAATACACTAATAAAACAAGTGAAATTCAGTCCAAGCAACTTTTTAAATGTGTGTGGGGTTTTTTAAGCTAGTCAGATGCCTCAGGCCGCAGGCGTGCCTCCGCAACGACAACCGCAACCGGATCTCGCTGGAGGTAGCGTGACTTGGACGATCTGGCACCATGCAAACACATGATGCTCGACCTCACCAGCGCAAAGCACAGCCGAGTGCGAATCCACGCCATGGTGGCAGAATACTGGCCGTTTCTCTTTTCAGAGGTAAGAGCAGCTCGCTCCCCAGGGTTGATCTGGTCGTACACTGCCGCGTTCGGAGTTGCCAAGGGCAGCTACATGATTTGAAAACTCCGCATGGCGGAACACAGATGCGCATGCAGTTTCCGTAAGACTTTCCGTAGATCGACTGCGTTTTTCACTTACGTAATTACGTTATGCGGAACCTCTCTATTGTGTACTGCTCTTTCCTGCGGACCGAGAGGTCGCGGGTTTGACTCGCGCCCCCTCCCCCCCCCCCCCCCCCCCTCCGCGGTCGCATATCTGACTGCAAATCCCCATGACGCGGCTCACCAGAGCACGATGTGGGTCACAGTCTCTTCACTCAGCCTACGGTAGAGTAGGGACGTGGCTCACACCCCAGTACGGGAGCTAAAACTTCCCCGGCCATATGGGCTGCGAAATGGTGCAAGGCGCAAACTTGAGTGACGCGACTGGGCTTCATTGAGCAGGACTGTGCTACCGGCGACCTGCATGTAGCACTTTCAAGCCCTGTGCCAATAGGGAGTACAGTATTTGGTCACCATTTCAAAGTACAGTATCTCATTTCCTTTCCTCCCTTCCTCATCTTGTACTTGGAATGTGGTATGCGTAGTTTTACTTATACATGTACAATAATAGTGTTGTTCTGCCTTGTGTACATAGTAAAGTGTACCTTCCTCCTACTTCGGTACAGTCTTCCTTGCGCCAGCGCTTTGGATTCTTCACCGGCGTCAGCGAGTCTCAGGCTCCTCCATTTACTTCACCGTGACTCGTGAGCCATGGTGGAAATATTTCTGAGCTGACAATCCGTAGACCAACGACAATACGTCGAAACCCGAAACGAAGTCCAGATGAACAGTTCTCGCTCCGTGATTCACTCACCATCTTCGTTCCTACCCTGTGTTCACCTTTGCTTCTACCTGGTCTGACTCAAGCTCAGTCGACAATCGGGATCAACTACAAATGCTGCAAAGGCTCAGTAATAACAGTATCATTCGAGACAGGACAGGTAAGGAGACAGCAAAGTCATCAGAGTACCGGTAGTTTGAATTTTTCGTTTTTTGGAAAAGCATTACAAACCGCGCACGTGTCCCACGTGTGCATGTCTCTTGGGGGGTTCCCCTACGCCAACTCGTGATGTAGACACGACATGAAACACATTCGATTCATGATTCAGTATTGTATTGTTCAGAAAATAGCCATAATTGTGTCAGTCCAGCTTTCCAGGCCTTATGGTGTTGTTTTCGTTGAGCTGCTTATGCCTCGAACGCCGTTTATCTGTGATCATTCGGACAAGCATGTCGGCGGCGGCGCAGGTCCGATCGCCAGGGTCTGCTGATGGCGATCCAGTTCTTGAAGTACCTACCACCAACCATTCAGAAAATGCTTCGTCAAAGAAGGATCCAGCTCCGCTGGTCGGCCAAGTCAAGCGCAAGCTGTCCAATCTAGAACGACACCAGATGGCGAGTGAAAGGGTACGCCAAACGTAGTTAATCCATCGCTGCATATCTAGAAGATCACCTTTTCTTTTCTGAATAACGTTTCTTGTTGAGAAATTCAAGATTTTTGTGTGTAGTTTTTTTACTCAATTTTTGCACTTGGGGGTGACGTGTACTATACTAACTGTTACAGTATAGTAGTACATGTAGCAGACTGTTTACGCGAAGGGCTATTGCTGGGGGACCACGTCATACAAATGCAAATACGCATGCCGGCGTATCACGTGCACACGTATTCTCCACTATCGTACATTGTTCTCCACTATCGTACATTGTTCTCCTTCGGCAGCGCAGTCATGGCTGCCTCACTGCATCGCAGGCCCACCGGAACCGGTCCAGTTGGTCAGGTTAATACCGGACCAACTTTTGGCCACCAATAGTTTGTCATACTTCCTACTGAGGAGGTCATGTGTACCCACCATGTCATGCACAAAGTATGAACGGCCATGATACTACCGGACCAATCAAAAACTGCTTCCCGCGGCTCTGCATGGGGTATATCATCAAAGAGTCCACAATCAAGAGCATGCAACTGTGAGCATGAGACACTAGCAGTGTGTGGCGCTCCGCCTTTTTCATTGCAAACCTTTTCCTGCAGCACAATGTGACGGTTGACGCATGCACTGAAAGGGCATGATATTGAATTAGTCACGGGGCACGATGAGCCACATTCCCTCAACCCCACAATGTAAGCGCTACAATCTACTGCCAGAGTATTTGAAGTGATAGTGGCCATCCTGAGTTCCTCCGGGGCAGAGACAAGGCGCACAAATGATGTGGTGAATACCGTCTCCCTTGCCATTGCACTTTCCTTCCTCATTTTTCTTTCCCGCTGTGACCCGTCTGATACACCAGAAACGACGGAAGAAGGAAAGGGACCAGGTTGAAAAGCTCCGAAATACTATTGCAGAGACGTCGGTATCGTACAGAAATGGTAAGTCGGTCAACCTCCCTGTCTTATTTATGTTTATATCCGTCAGTAGTGGACAGTCATGCGCGCACGTGTGCGCGCGCGCGTGTGTGTGTGTGCTGGTGTCTTTGTTGAACCGATGTATAACGCCACACCGGCGGCAGCCAGCAAGACACATGTATCCGCCGTTGGATGGCTTCAGTTGCGTTAGTGTGTGCACTTTCTCGCCATGCATAGGCACACACTCTCATCCTCTTTAAGTTGGGTTGTTGCACTGCTTGGTGTGCACGAGTTTCATTGATACCGTATGTGTGCATGTGTGTGTGTGTTCTTTGCTCGTGTGTTTGTGTGTGTATTTGTGTGTGTGTACGTGCGTGCATGTGGGCAATGTGAAGGACTGCGCATTGTCAGGCCCTATATGTTTGTCTTCGCCACCAGCGCCAAGGAGCGCTGGTTTGGACGCAGTATCGTGGACGTCTTCACGCAAGAGTTCCGTGTCCGGTCCAAGGAGAACCTTCTGTTGAACATCGAGGCAGGGAACATGTCATGTTAGTAGCCGGTATTGTTTGTGAACCTGTAGAACTGGAAAGTCTGAATTGCCACTGTTCTCTCTTGTCTGATTATCTCAGGACAGTTCTGGGCCGATTAAAAAAGCGGCCTTGTTAATAAAATGGCGTCACATTTGTATAAGCTAAGACAAGGTATCCCGTGGACACAGGGATAGCTAGTCCTACACATGCAACAGTCTGGCTGAGCGTAGCGGGTGCTCTGAAACGGAAACAGAGAGTATAGCTTGAGCGTGTTGCCGTATTTTCCGGAGGATAAGCCGCACTCAGATTTGTTGTCACGAAGTACAGACATCCTCCCTGTTTACCAATTTGATCATCGTAGTATAAACCGCACCGACTTTTTTTTGGGCGAATTACTTGTGTTTAAAGAGCGGCTTATACTCCGGAAAATACTGTACATCACAGCCAGGCCGGAGAGTGATGCCAATGCTGACTTTTCTATCCACATGGATCCCGTTTTTGTATGGATCCATGTTCTTTTTGAGCGATTTCCTTCAAAGTCGGATGACACATTCACTGGTACAGTCGAACCTCGCTAAACCGCACACATCCGTTTTCCACGAAAAATATCCAGATAGGCGAGGGAACCGGACAATCGAACACGCACACTGTATGTATGCATGCCATATGCTGTAAATCGGTATCCAACGATTTTCTTCCGGATGGCGAGGGATCCGGATAAAAGAGGACCGGATAGGCGAGGTCTGACTGTAGCAGGCGACATGAGGGTCCTACCCGTGAGACGCTGTACTTTGCTTTGGTCAGAGTGGATCCAATTTGACTCATTCATACATATCCGCCGGATGAGTACGCATGGCCCATGCGACATGGGAATCCACGAATACAAAACCAGCATATGTTTCCTCAGCAATACATGCAAGCAAAGAGAAATGAGGGTACAGGCAACGAAAACGAAGCGAATAGAAACAAAGAGAAATGGGGACATAGGCAACGAAAACAGTTCCAAAGCGCAGCCACGACTCAAAAGTTGTTATTAATTCACTTATGACACCATCACTTTTAACAGTTATCTCAACAGCCAGAAGACATGTACTTGGTTCTGTTTCTGAACTGTGTGTGTAGCATGGTAGCCACTGACAGTTTGGTGCTTTGCTTGTTTGACCGTGTGCTGACCTTCTGTGTGTGTGTGTGTGTGTGTGTGTGTGTGTGTGTGTGTGTGTGTGTGTGTGCGTGTGTGTGTGTGTGTGTGTGTGTGTGTGTGTGTGTGTGTGTGTGTGTGTGTATGTGTGTGTGTGTGTGTGTGTGTGCGTGCGTGCGTGTGTGCATGTGTGTGCATGTGTGTGTGTGTGTATGTGTGCGTGTGCACGCGCATGTTTGTATATTCATGTACATGGTGCATGCATGGCTGTGCGCATTATCCAGTGAGTGGCAAGGTAGCCCAGGCTGATTCTGTCGTGTTGCAAGGCGACCTCCTGAACAGCAGAGTGCACCGGTATGTTCTAGAACCATGCCAGGCTTACCTGCACATGTATTTTCGATAGGGGTGAAACAATTATACCGAGTACTCGAGTACTCGCTCGGTTTTTTCTAAAATAATCGTACTCGCAATAAATCAGAGTACTCGTTCATACATGGTACATGCATTTACTACAGAAATCTGCAGTTTCAGGGCAGCAGTCGGCAGATGGTGATGTGCAGACTGTGTGGTGAACATTTGTTCACGAGTAGAGAGAGCCCAAATGACCCACCAACCAATATACCCGAGAAAAATGACTGCTACTCGGTTCAATCAGGGTTGTATCATGTTATTTTAAAGCCATTGGTGTGCAGTTTTTAGGAGATGAAAAATACTCGAATACTCGAATATTCGATCGGAGAAAATCAGAGTACTCGAACTCGGGATCTCAGTGCCAAGTTTCACCCCTAATTTTCGACTACATGTATTTTACGACTCCCTGCTACTTAGTGACTACCCCATCGTACTTGGTCATTTAGTCCAAGGTTTGAGCAGCCTGATGGTCACGATAATAATAAATACTCCTTTTTAAAGTACATACTAGTAATTCTGTGTGACAAGTACGAGTTTGTGACAGTAACAATTCTCTGGTCTTTGTCAACTGTACATTTTTATGTGGTGGAATGTGTAACACGATGTTTGCGCAATCGTATTGTTGTTCTTGTTGTTGTGTGTGTGTGTGTGTGTGTGTGTGTGTGTGTGTGTGTGTGTGTGTGTGTGTGTGTGTGTGTGTGTGTGTGTGTGTGTGTGTGCGTGTGCGCATATGTGTGTGTGTGTGTGCGCATATGTGTGTGTGTGTGTGTGTGTGCGTGTGCGCATATGTGTGTGTGTGTGCGTGCGCGTGTGCACGCACGTATGTGTGTGTGTGCTTCTGCTTGTGTGCACTTGTGTATGCGCGTGCAGGCACGAACCGCCGGTCACCGGCCAGCGCATCAGTATTATTCACAGTGACGATGACGTGACGGTCATCGACAAGCCCTCCTCCATTCCGGTACGTTCCAGCGCAAGCATGAGCTCAGCATGGCACACTGCTGGTGCTGTTCAAACACACTTCCTTTTCGGAACTGCTGTTTCTCTTCATGCAGTTCATGGTTGTCTGTGTTATCAAAGAATTTCCGCAACACTAAAGCCTACGGAGGGAATCTTCTGTATTAGATATAATGCATGTACAGTCAACCTCGTGAGTAACAACCTCGCGTATAAGAACAACTCGAGAATGATGACTCTCGTTTTCCACCTAGTATTACGCTGACTGCAGTCTTTCAGCCTCACGAATAACGACAACTCCCGAATAGCAACACTTTTCTCATGCCCAAGCGGAGGTCGGTCTTCGCACGGCTGACTGTACACTCCCCATCAGACTACAGGTACAGTGCAGCCATTGCTCCGGTGATTGTTAGGATCTGGTCCACATACACAGGTTGTTCCCTTCTCTGAAGTGAAATAAAGTGCAGACCAGAAACTGTACATTCCCCCGGTGCTCTTCCGTTCTTCTGTTCTGTTGTGCCCCTGAGAGCCCTTGGGTTGTGGGCTCACGTCAAGGGTAATGTCTAAGTGCTCCTCTCTCTTCTCTCTCTCTCTTCTCTCTCTCTCTATCTATCTCTCTCTATCTCTCTCTCTATCTCTCTCTCTCTCTCTCTCTTTCTCTCTGCCAGGTTCATCCGACTGGTCCATATCGACACAACACGATACAGATGATCCTGGAGCGAGAGTTTGGTCTGCACAACTTACGCAGTAAGTCTGCAGGATGGTCCACCATCGACTAGACTGACAGCATGCTGTAAAGAAGAATGCATCGGTAGTGTTTCTGTAATGCCTCAGCTTGATTAAACATGTGGAAGAACCAAGCAGTACAGTGGACATCTTTGAAGACATCCACCATAGTATTGACTACTATTGAGTAAGACACTATCTGTCTTTTCAGGCCACTTGTCTTTTGACTTGTTTTTAGGCCACTTGTCTTTTGATTCGTTTTGAGGCCACTTGTCTTTTGACTCTTGAGGCCACTTGTCTTTTGACTCGTTTTGAGGCCACCTGTCTTTTGAGACCGTGGCCGTATCGGGCAAAAACCAAGGGCTCAAGGTACAGGTAAAACCTGCCCTAGCCCAATGCCCTTGGTGCAGCGGAAACTGTCCTGATATGACAGGATTCCGCTTGATCCAGGGATGCACAATCGATCCACAGCACTTCGGTGCATGGAAATTTGTGCGGTCAGTACAGGATTTCCCTTGGTCCAGGGTCCGGCAAACACAAGTTTCACTGTAGATATTTGAAGCTTTGAACCTGTGTACAAGATCATCTGTCTGTGGGGACATGTATATGCAGTGTGTGTATATGCCCTTGTTGATTTTCTTGTACCTGACTGCTTGCATTGAAGCTATACACCGCCTGGATCGGCTGACGTCCGGAGTGCTGATATTTGCCAAGTAAGTTTGCTCTTGAGCTGCTCCCACGTGACTGCTGCTGCTGCTGTTGCTGTTATTGTTTCTGCTAAAACGTAATATGAGTTCACGGTGCGGAAGTGCACCCCATGGCCGTCCATAGCATTTGCACTTAAAACTTGTGTTGAAGTTGCTAGTGATGTCACCACTACCGAGGCCACTTGTACCGCAGAGTACCGCGATAGCGCCTCGCCATCTCGTCCTGGTCATGTTGTGGAGGTGCTGTCCTGTCTGTAGGTCATACCACACGCACACTGCACACACACACACACACTGTGCAGTCAATTCGTACTCAGTTTACCTTCAAGCGGATGCGAGCTCCACCCAAAAAAATAAACATGCACAGCGTGACCTTAGTACACTATGGTTCTCACAACATACAAACTTTATTAGTAGCACTCTGTCATACGGTTTTCCTTCCCTTCTGTAAAACCAAGGTGGGGCGCTCTCGCCGTACTTAACTGTCTGGTGCAATGGCTGCGGCGGCCTTGGGTAGTGATGGTGGTAGTCATGATCCAGGACCGGCGCACGCAGCTTGTGTTTCGTTCGGTCATTCTATCTTACTGTACTTTGTCTGTATGGTGGTGCGTACAAACGGCATTACTCAGCAGTAAACACCCGTTGGTGGGCAAAGGTTTGGTCCGGCCATGGCCCGACCAACCGGGTATGTTTCGGTGGGCCTGTGATGGCGGGCATTGACGGTGGCAACGTCTTCCTCTCTGCTTGCGTCTGATCGTTTGGTTTCTTTGCATTGTGGTTGTGTGTGTTTGTGCAGGAGCTATGAGAAAGTGAGGGAGCTGGCGAAGATATTTGCGGAGCGGCAGATGCAGAAAACCTACCTTGCACGTGTTGTCGGAGAGTTTCCGAGGTCAGTGTTGTCTCAAGTGCGCGCACCCGTGTGTGTGTGTGTGTGTGTGTCCACCCAGAGTTTTGGGGATTTCAGGGGGTGTCGGTCGTTGGGCGGTTCAATAACCAATTGAGTCATCTTTCCAAGATTCCCTTTGAGTCTCTCTCCCCTCTCCCGGGGGGACTCACGTGACCAGTTTTGGTAGTGAGGAACAAGTACAAGTACAGTACAAGTGTGTGTGTGTGTGTGTGTGTGTGTGTGTGTGTGTGTGTGTGTGTGTGTGTGTGTGTGTGTGTGTGTGTGTGTGTGTGTGTGTGCCTGTGCATGACAAGGTGCATGGGAGAGTGTTTGTACTGCTCGTGAATTGCCTCAGCCTACTTTATATCATGCGCTTTCTGGCATATACATACTCACTTTGTATCTTCCCTCGGCATGCCAGTGTGTTTGAAGGGATAGAGATAGAGAGCCTCGTAGCCTAGATCATTCTTATCTCCATGTGCTACAGCCTATGCACAGTTGAGTCACCGTGTATACATTGGTATGATGTGCTTGGTGAAATTATGGCTTGTTTGTTCTTCGGCACCAGACAGTGCTGTAGCAATCTATATTAAAGTCAAACCTGCACTGTGCAAGTATCCCCTGCAACACTCAGACTCAGACACACACACACACATACACAGACACACGCACACACGCACACACACACACACACACACACACACACACACACACACACACACACACACACACACACACACACACACAGTCTTTGACTACACCACGCGATTGGATTTCATCATTCCGCCGCATGGTGTGCCATAGACTGGTTGTATGTTGCAGGTTGGAGGTTAATTGCAAGAATGACAAGGCTACAGTGGAGCTTGAGAGCTACTCAAAAAACCCTTTAGGCACTCAAGTCAAATTGTTCATAGAGTCATAATCGCTTGTGTGGCCTGGGATAATTCCACAGTATTGTTTGACCTGGGATGATTGGTCTTAATTAACGCAGGCCGCACTGCATTCTCTTACATGTTTCTCCTTGCTGCTGTGCTTAGTGGGGAGGTGGTTGTGGATGAGCCGATCGGTGGCCTGACGCCCAAGTTCTCCATTGTGCTTGTGCACAAGGATGGCAAGCCGTCGAAGACGACGTTCCAGCGCCTGCATTACGACGGCGTCACCAGCGTAGTGAAATGTAGGTCGGACTTTTGTCAGGGGAGTGAGTACTGTGAGAGTTGCATCTCCGACGGGGCACAAAGTCTAGCGTTTTAGCGAGAAGAAATCCATTGTTAACGCAAAAGGTGTTACTAGTGTGCTGTTCCTTCTCTCTTCTGTACGAGAGGAACAGGAGACGGGTGTGTGATGGCAGGGTAGTTAAAAAATAAGCTTTTTGCCCGCCAGTACTAGAGAAATATACGACGGATGTGTGAGGGCATGGTCGTTAAGCTTTTTGCCCGCCAAGTGGGAACAATTTGCAAATGGGCTCGTCACCTGTTCAACTCTTACAGTACTGGGAAATGTTAATGGGCTGTGAAAATAACTATACTGTTTTAAAGTCAACAACTATTCGGCGCATATTTATTTTCGTCTATTTTCGGCCTGGGCGTAGTTGGTGGAAAATTTTTGTTTCGGCCGAAATTTTGTTTTTCAATGTTCAGTGTGACGGTGTGTACAGGCAGCAGCAGAACAGGCCGAAAATTCAATGCGGCCGAAATGTGTTTTAACCGTGGACGGCCGAAATTATTTGAATGTGCTGAAAATGTGTAGACTTAGAGTAGACCAGTATATTGTACAGTACGGTTGGGCGGCGAAGAACAAACGGGCGAAGATTTCACCAAGCACAGCATACCAATGTGTACACGGTGACGTAACTGTGCATAGACTGCAGTGCATGACAAAAATCAGAACGGCCTAGGCCAGGAGGCTGACCCTCAGTTCTTCGGCACCGGGCAGTACTTTAGCTTTCTTCATGGGCGATTACTTAATCATGATCCGCTCTCACAGCAAAGTGCCTCTAATTCTGAGCAACACCCTGCTATTAAATGTGTTTCCTGTGCTCCTTCTGGTGATTTCCTGTACCGGGATGCACCTAATCTTTCTGTGCTTTGCGCCTGCAAATCCGAATTAGGCGTACACAAGTGCAATTTCCTGTATGCACAAGGTGTTTGAAACAGTTACACAATTTGTCAATTTCATGCATGTCTTTGTGTGCATGGTGGCATGTATAATTGTATATCTGTGTGTGTGTGTGTGTGTGTGTGTGTGTGTGTGTGTGTGTGTGTGTGTGTGTGTGTGTGTGTGTGTGTGTGTGTGTGTGTGTGCATACGTGTGTGCATACGTGTGTGTGTGTGTGTGCGTACGTGTGTGTGTGTGTGTGCGTACGTGTGTGTGTGTGCGTGTGTACGTGTGTGTACGTGTGTATGTGTGTGCGCGCACGTGTGTGTGTGTGTGTGTGTGTGTGTGTGTGTGTTCTTCAGGTTTGCCACATCAAGGGCGCATGCATCAGATTCGTGTTCACTTGTTACATCTCGGTATGGACATGCATTTTGTGCTTTCTTCTACCAGCAACCTTCATGCATATTCACCATAGAAGTCTTTACCCTCATCTGTCACCTTTCTAAGAATGGTCTTGCACACATATCCAAGTTTCTGTCCCATGCCCGTGCACACACATACCACACACGCACGCACCCGCACGCACGCACGAGCACACACACACTCTCTCTCCTCTTCTCTCTCGCTTTCTCGCTCTCTCTCCCTCTCTCTCTCTCTCTCTCTCTCTCTCTCATGCTCTCTGTTTCATTCTCGCCCATGTTCCTCGCTTGTTGCAGGTCACCCCATCATCAACGATCCAATTTACAATCACCCGGCATGGCGCAACCCAGCTCTCCCCGAATCTGATCCTGTTCAGCAAGCTGTCTTTGTAAGTGCAATCTACACACGACCTTTGGTTTCACGATGCTGTATTGAGCTGTATTGAGCTGTATTGAGCTGTATTGAGCTCTTTCATGCTTGCCAAGTACATGTACTACTAGAGTAACACCTGGTGTAAGCGACCTCTCGTTTTAGCGACCACCTGCTCTTAACAACCGTTTTTCCATGCACGGACAGTTCTACACAGACACTGTGGGACCTGGTTCTAAAGACCACCTGGCTTTAACGACCGCTTTTCCTTGCACCGTGGGGTGGTTGCTTAAGCTGTACATGTACGTACAGTCAACTTCGCTAATAACGACTGCGGATATAACGACAATTCGCGAATAACGACAGAATTTCCATGCCCAGAGCAAAGTCCCATCCAACTGTAATACATATAATGAGACTTCGGGTATAACGGCACTTTGTGAATAACGACACTTTCCTGATGCCCCGCCGAGTGTCGTTATAAGCGAAGTTTACTGTAGTACGATAAATTTCAACTTCAAAACACTGTGTGAGTTCTGGTGAACAGGTTCTAGATATGGATCACAAGCGCTACGCAAATATTACCATCGTGAAATTAAACTTCAACAGTGGGTGTATACGTGTGGCCACCGTGCTCCGCGAAACATTTGCCATTGTGTACTCGCTGGTTATGAGAAATCACGAAAATTTAGTGACGCAAACATTGGGCGGTTTACAGTACATAAAGGTCAACCGCTGGTAAACACCACATGACCAAAATTATAGTACGATGAAAAAGCTCTATTGGTAGCTTGGACTTTCAGGTCAATGCACATAGTATTTATTTTTGCGTGTATATCGGCAAGTTTGTCTGCCTGCAAGAGCAGCATGGACTTGCAGAGCATTGCCTATGATCATATGCACAGATTGGCAGTTTGTTAGCCTCCATCCACGCCATGCAGCGCTGCACCTACCTCGTGCATGCATTCTCTGCAGCCGGCGTGATGACCTCTGTGCGTGCTCGTGTGTGTATAATAATGTATATTATGTGTGTGTGTATATATATATATATGTGTGTGTGTGTGTGTGTGTGTGTGTGTGTGTGTGTGTGTGTGTGTGTGTGTGTGTGTGTGTGTGTGTGTGTGTGTGCACGGGTGTGTGCGTGTGTGTGCGTGCGTGTGTGGGTGTGCGCGGGTGTGTGTGTGCACGGGTGTGTATGTGTGTGTGTGTGTGTGCGTGCGCGGGTGTGTGTGTGTGTGTGTGTGTGCGCGCGCGCGCGCGCGGGTGTGTGTGCGCGCGTGCGTGTGTGTGAGTAAGTAAGTCAGTATGTGGGCTGAGTGTGGATTATTTGTGATGTCGGCCCATCTGGTACTTGTACTTGTATGGATGTTGACTATGGTCCTGGTCCTGGCCATGGTATCCGTACTGTTCATGTGCTCAATGCTGCAGGTTTTAAAACACCTGCTGGTCAGTATGTGTGGTCCAGAGGAAGGTGCTCGAGAGTACGACGCCGTGTTGGCGATCATGCGCGCGAACGACGCGCTCGGTCCCAGTCTAGATGAGCCTGATAGAGTCGCAAACGCAGACCGCGACGACGATGCTTCCCGCGCGGCTAGTACTGTCGCTGTAGCCACTGGTCAAGCACAGGCGGTCGCTGCTGAGCGCACTACGACAGCGGCAGTGGCAGCGGGCCGTGAGGTGACGGCCAGTTCAGAAGAGTCTTGCTCTCGCGCTCCGACTGAAACGCCCATGGGAGCGTCTTGCTCTCGTGCTCCGACCGAAATGCCCGTGGCCACACCAGCGCCAGCAGCTGCACCCGAGCCAGAGCAGTGTGCACGTGCAGATCAGAGTGACCAGGCTGAGCCTCAACCTTGCCGCTCCAGTGTCTCTACCGGATCTGCCCCCGTGGCTGGTGTGACGCCTGTGCTCACCGAGGCGTTCGAGGTGACGGAGAAACGGGATGCGCTCGGCATAAACTTCTCGTCTGGTGTAGAGCTCCAGCAACAGCCGGATGAATTTCGACTTGTTGATGAGCTGCCGCTAGCTACGCCGCCTCCCACCAGTGATTCTGGCTACTATGATCTGTGCTGGAAGTGCAAGCTGCCAGCGGTCATCCCCAAGCCCGGATCACTGGTCATGTATCTGCACGCGCTATCGTACGAGGTGAGTGCGCCTGCTCAATGAGCCCATTGCGCAATGACGTGATTTGTACCATAAACACCCCACACTAGGGATGTCCACAAAATGTTTTCGAATTTTTTGCATTTTGGGTAATTTTCACACTTTTTTGCAATTTGGGCAAATTTCACACTTTTTTCCATTTTGGGCCAATTTATCCAGCAAACTTGCCGCAGGAGTCTCACTCGCGGCTTGCCCGGAAGACTCTACGATGGAGATGGTGTCGGATTCTTCCTCGCTCTTCTCATTAGAGTCGGAGTGGACCTCCGTCAACACACGTGGCTCGCTGCACGCCATTTCCACCGATGTTTCTGTAACAGCTGAAGCTATTCTAGCAATACGGCTCGACGACTCGTAGATCTGGTACATGAAGCGCCATTTTGGTTGCCATGGCAACAGTCACATTTTTCGTGCAATTTGGGTGATTTTTTCAATTTTTGATAGAGAACTTTCGAAAATATCCCGAAAACATTTTGGGTTTTTTCTGCACATTTTACATTTCCATTTTAGGCCATGGTGAAAAATAAAGTTGATTCTCAGGTCATGAGCCTGTGAAAATCGGTGCGAGCGAGCGATTTTTTATTTTAATTCCCACAATTTTTTTATTTCCAAAGATAGGGTCACACATGTGTACGTCACAGGTTCATAATTAATTTATAATTATTTTATTAGGGGCCGTCCGTAAATATCGATGTTTTTTTCAAGACGATATTTGTTCATTTCTCCCCAGACCCCCTCCCTCCCCCCTCAAAACGAACATACACATGTTTATGCAGGGATCGATATTTTTTAATGAAGTTCAATTTCCTCATGAAACGTGACCAGCTGCCACTCTAATTTCACCATACACCTAGGTTTATGTTGCCACGATCGCACAACCTTGCCATGGCTATGCTCACGAGGTTGACTTTCACTTTGTGTAGGTCATGAACTACATGTTCGAACAGCGCCCGTCCATATACAGTCAGACCTCGCTTAACCGCACACATCTGTTTTCCACAAAAAAATCCGGATAGGCGAGGAAACCGGATAACCAAACACCAGTTATGTTGGATGCATCACGTATGCTGTGAATCTGTAACCAGCTATTTTCTTCCGGATGGCGAGGGATCCGGATAAAAGAGGACCGGATAAGCGAGGTCTGACTGTATAGAGTTCGATATTTTTTTCTGCAAATACGAGACAAACAGGGCCCAAACCCCCCCCCCCCCCCAAACGAACGAATATCTTCTCTAAAAAAACATCGATATTTGTGGACGACCCCTTATTCAGGCCAGGGAGTAGAAAAATACTGGTATTTTACTACTCCCGGGTTCATGCCTTTCGCATTGACCGTTTTCATGCACGCATATGCATGCATAGAAATAAAAAAAATCGTCGGTGCGCGGCCAAAAATCGGTGCGCGCGTACTTGAGAATCAAAGATAATTTTTACCATGGCCTTATGGGGAAAAAATAACATTTTGTGGACATCCCTACCCCACACAGCCACCTGAGCATGGTCGTGGTATGTGCACTCCTGATCCCAGCGTACTCACATGCATTGCTCATACCTCCCATATTTGGCAATGCACAATGGGCTTATATAGGCTGTGTCCTCAGGTGGTTGCGTGCAACTACCGTGCATTGTGTGTGTGATTGTGTGCGCACGGCGTCTTTGTTGAAAACTCCAAACGGGGTGCCGCGCTCTCCATGACAGTTGAAACTCACTTATTCAGGCTAGTATTCCGGAGGGTTTCGTGGGTTGGAAGTGAGGTTTTCGAGTTTCTTTTCTTGTTCCTTTCTTTCTGATGTGAACATCAAGAAAAATTTGAGATATCTCCCCTCCCATTTAAAACAATAATGGTATACATGTGTATGATGCCGAGAATGTATGGATTGTTTTTTCAGACATGCTGTGACCATGACTAAAGGTGTGGAAATGTGAGATTTTGACTGTGATTTAGAATGAGTTCCTTTCCATTGCGGCTGACCTCTCTCTCTCTCTCTCTCTCTCTCTCTCTCTCTCTCTCTCTCTCTCTCTCTCTCTCTCTCTCTCTCTCTCTCTCTCTCTCCTCTATGCAGGGTGAGGGATTCAAGTACGAGTCGCAGGTCCCGGCATGGGCAAATGAGGACTTTCAGCTTCCTGAGTTCCTCTCTGATCCAGACGCCATGGCGCACATCAGCATTGGTGATGCTGTACTGTAGTGAAGGCAGAGGGGGATCGTCATCACTTCCGGCAGAGAAGGAGGTCTGGAGGAGGTCACCTATCACTACCGGCAGAGAAGGTGGTCTACGTCTGATAGTACTTGCATCCTGGTGATGAGTCTATCACTGCACCTTGCCTATGGCCATCTAGAAGTAAGGTATGGACGGACACAGAGCTTGCCTTGATCCTGTCTTAGGCCGATGCCCACACAGTATGCGGCTATTGCTTGTGTCGGGATGGACTTGTGCAAAACTAGAACCTCAGATAGTGCCAACGCCTCGGGGCCCTGAGTTCAGCTGAAGCAGCGGTCGTTTGAACGACCAGCAGTATGCTGACTGAAGGAGCCCATCGCCCAGGTTCTCTGCTCCGATGCTGCACGTGTCATTCGATGATTTGAGTGACTCGCAACAATGCAATCCTGTGCCTATGTGTCAGCCTGAACGCCGGACCAAGCAGCGTTTTGTGCTGTACGACTGATGGCCCTGGTGTTTACTAGTCCGTGTACTCTTGGACAGCTCAGTGTCCGTAGCTGCACACATACCAGTGTTCTAGTTCTGCAAGTACTTACTTGAAGGTGTCACACAAGGTCCGAACATCTCCCGGCCAGCATCCAACATTGGTTTTGGAACAGCCGTCGACACTGCGATAGCAAGTCGCAGCACTAGACTAGACCTCCCCCCGGTGAATACTTTGACTGATTGAGCTCAGCGGTATGCAGAGCAGCGCTAGCGGTCTCGTGTTTGGAACGTTTAGAAAGGTTCTACACCAGATACTCTACCGGTGTATGTGTGTGTGTGTGTACGTGTGTGTGTGTGTGCGTGTGTGTAGGCTATCCATGGCGTTGAGGCCAACACTCGGAATGCCACCTCGTTTCATCAGACACAATTGCCTGATGTTGTCTCATTCACCATATGCCCAGCCCATCTGTTTGTCACTTCAGTAGCTGGCACTGGGACTTGATTTTCCTTGCATACTTTCTGTCCGCTTTCACTCCTATCTGCGCCATGAACTTTGTTCTGTTGCACTAGCAATAACAAGACTAAACCGTGTTATGTCTGGCGCCTTTGGTCTATCTTGAATAGTTTCTTTATCACAGTACAAGACCCTTCTGAGTCCCAGCTGAGGGTTAAGAACTTATTTTCTATGGCCACGACAATGTGTACGTGGGCGCCATGTTTTACCTCACTACTTGCCCACAACCATCATATCCTCGTACATTCAAAAACATTATCAAGATACAAGTGGGTGAAATCTTTGTGATAGCGATTCGATAAAATACTGATCTTGAAATTCGGAAGCCTGCAAACAAGTTGTCCACAGTGGCTAGCCGGGAGAAGTAACAAAAATACCGGTATTTTACTACTCCCTGGTGTTTAGTCAGTGGCACTGCCAGCAGCAAAAAAAGAAAGAAACAAACAACAACAACATATCTCTTATTGGCGGCCACAGGCCATCGTGAGAATAACGATTTGAAACGACAACAACAACAACAGCTGCCGCAATGGTGCGAATCGCCATTTTGAGAAACAAAGAATATGAACAAGGGTTCAACAGATTCAAGTAACAAGTATAAAAATATAATACTGACAGGGCTAGGAATGCACGCTAAACCAGCTTTACAACCCGCAGACGGGCCAAACAGCAGTACCCTACTCGGGCCGGGATGTTTGGAACGGAATTTGACAACGTATAATAATTATTAAATAGACCAACGTTCAGGGCAGTAATATCAAAAGCACCAGGTCCACTGGCGCAGCCCTAAATTCAAAAATCACTACGTAAGACCAACCACGCACAGCGCAAGTCTTTTGTTGAAAATATTCCCACCATGCATGTAACGTGCTGGACAAAAGCCAGCTGACCAATATTGCTACTATGCGAACCTCCTACTCCTAGGGCGTCAATGATGCTTCGTTCCTCATGGAGCAGCTCAGCAAGCACAACCACTTCTGGTCCAAAGTAGGCATTAAAAAGACCTGCACAATACCAGAAGCCAACTTCTTCACGAAAGAGAACAGCAGTGGGCGTACCATGCAGTAATACGCTGACGCCTGCTATCCATGACCCAGATGGGAATTACTCACCAGCAGCTGCAGCACCAAGGCTTGGTCCAAGCATGTGATGACACCCAATGTACATTATGACCCGGTGCAGTGGAGTAGCTGTATCATATCTTGAGTAGGTACACGGATCATGATGACATCACGCTGATGTAATCCATGGCACAGGGCAAGGTACAGTGTACGAATCATGATGATGTAATCCATGGCATAGGCAAGGTAGCGGATCATGATGACATCACGGCGATGTAATCCATGGCAAGGTCCACTGCTAGCTGCGTACATACCGATCATCAATCTGCCGCGATTACAATCATGATGTACGTGACTTGTACTACGACCAGGGTGAATAATGTCATGGGTTAGTGTTGGGATGAACCAGCCACTAGCCTCACGAATCATGCACTGCTCTCCAGGATGCCGATGCCACTGGGAAATGCCGACGCCATGCATTACCGTGTGCCGACCTGGCGCACAGAATGCTACCTCGACGGCGTGCACGAAAGCTGACGGAGCAGATCACTGCGGCGCCTCACTGCCACGAAACGCGCCCGGTCAGTTGCCCAATGACGTCGACATTCGGATGCAGGTGCGGTGTGACGAACACAACACACGTGCATGCCTTGCTGAAGTAGTCTACCAGGATAACCATGAACTGCGTGTGTGCCGACGCGCGTACCCAGCGCAAAATCACGAGCTGCGGCAGTAGGCGAGAGAGCCACAGCAAAGCGCCGAGGAGCAGACGATTGGCGTCGTCGAGCCTGTTGCCTGCCTCGGCAGCAGTGAGTCCCGCGGCCGGCACAAAGTGGGCAGCCAGTGCGCACAATGCCACCGCCGCCATGAGCAGGGTTTCGATGATGCACAGCTTACGGACGGGCTGCGCATGGCGCAGAAACGCATACACAGGTAGCGACATGCACAGATTGAAGAGGAACGACTTCTCCTTCTGTTGCGACACGTGGATACCAGGGATGGTGCCAAGCGTCGCAAATAAAAACAGCAGCGGCACCAGACATGTCGCAAAGCACTGGAGTAGTACGCTCAACGCTTTCAGCCACTTGACGCCATGGAATATTGACGAGAAACTAGCCACAAGAGTCGCCAACGCCAGAATGGCGAAGGCCAGCTGCCATAAGCCTGCGCCTTTCAGTGCACAATTCAGTGATATCGCGGCCAAGCTCAGCAGACCAGCATCCTGGGCGACTTTGAGCCAAGAGCCGTACTCTATATCCATAAACATTGCAATAAATTATTGAGAATGAAACTGCAAAAAAATAATGCTCCTGGACGACTGAGTTAGCCCTCCGCTCTAGTATGTTGCCTTGGCCAACTGACCGACCCTTCAGAAGATTGATAACAGTACAGAGGTTCACTGCCACGAAGCAAAGCAATCCGCTGGCCACAATGAATGACAACCGAACACTACAAGGTACAGCAACTTTTCACAAACATCCAAGACCAGAACAAAAGTAGTCTACCAGGTCTACAGCACTGTGCACATAATGTGTTCTTGCTTCAATGACAATGTACTTTTTATAGCGATCTACAAAATAATTTTAAAAATTAGAGAGGTTCTGCAAAACGAAAATGTGTACGAACTTTCGCTCCACGTCACGAAGTGAGAAACTTCGCACGAACTTTCGCAATTTTGGACGCGAAACTGTTACCTGCAGGAAAACGCGAAACGAACTTTCGTAGATCGAGATCTAGGAAGTAATTAGTTTCGTGAGATTGGGTCATGTACGTATACGTGCGCTTGGCGCGTGCAAACTACGAAAATGTGCAGAACACAAAGTTCGTACACATTTTCGCAAGGCCTGGTGTAGATTTTCAGTAAATTTTTCGGTAGCGATGATTTGCGCAACGTTGTAGGAAACATCTTCTCGCTTTTCTGCAATTCTGGCGACCTAGCTAGAACCTGCTGCTAGTGTCCCTCTTCACTCGTTCTTTCTATGAAAGGGGAAGGCAGCACTAGCAGAAGATTTTCCAAGAATGCAATGTCGACTGGTGCTCGTACCATAAGAAGGGAGAAATCAAAGTCCGCTCTTGAATCATGCCTGAGTATTAGAAAATTATTTCAGAACACGCTTGTGTAGATTTCCTGCCAGTGCCACTGACATCTCGGGACCTTCAAATATTATAACTTGCTCGATCATCTCCCGCACTGACTGGCAAATTCGCCAGGTAACTGTGGATGGATCGATTCAGGGAGATCGAAGGTAAATACATCGAAGCACTTCAAACACGTTTCAAGACGCACTTCAAATTTTGTAATTGTGTCTTGAAAATTGTTTAGAACAATTCGTACTTCAATACGCTGTTGAATTGTATCCTCTGCTTGTGAGTCTCGACTGTTTTATTGCTGCATGGCTTTCCTCAACACCGTTCACTGTACATGTATCGCGGAACGCAGATTGGATGGCATTGGAGGTGAATTTGATGATTTGTGACTGTGTCATCAACCATTGAAGTGAGGACATCAATTATCAACAGGGACGCTCCGAAAATCACAAACGCTGCGAAATAGATATGAAATGGTCTTACACACTGGAGGGTATTCCACATTCATTGTGTCATATCTTTAGACTGTCCGAAAGTTTGTCGTGCCGTGCAACTTTCACAGACTAATCCGATAATTGGCATGTGGCCCTACTGGCACACACTCATGCGTATGCCGTTGAGTTTATCTATATGTGCACGCACATGTGTGTATACATATACAATTTTATTACGTATGCAAAATTAGGCAATCTTCATGTACATGTATATATATATATATATATATATACTCAATCTGCGGACAGCATGCTGTTTCGTTCTTTTTGAACTCATCAGCGCAGCACAGAGAAAATGAGGCCGAACCTGATAGCAATGAAAATAAAAATTTCCAATCAGGCCCGAACGTACCTTGCCAGCATGCGCGTTCGCGCGGGCGTTTTGTGTGCGTGCCTGGCATGGCATAACGCCGTTCAATATGTCTAGTGTTGAACCGTGGTAATTTGCCCCCACCCCCTCTTTTTTCTGCTGGCGTTGGATATGCAACTAATGACATAAACTCGGTTGTTAAAAACGAGTGCCATGCACCACAATGGATTGACAATATTATAATACAAGTAGCACTGTAAAAGCGCTGGTAATACTCATGTTGCAGCCATGGCAGTTGTGATTAGCTTTCCAAGTCAAGCCTGCTGCAGAAATTATTGCACTCTGACCAGCTGGAGTGGCCCAGGACTGCCGCTTGTGGAGAAAAGGAGTGATGCTTGTATATACGCTTGTATTTACATGATGTACGCGGTGTACTTCGAAGTAACGTTAGGTGTATTACTTGTGTGTTCTTCTGCCTGTGCGCGTGTACATGTGCTGGTCAGTGTGGAACCGCCATCCATATCAGATCATACAGCTGCTATCAGTCTCAACAGCTTGTATCTGGCAAATAGGGTTTTAGTGACTCGATTTTGCTTACTGTGTTCAACAGAGTGGCATTGCACACGGCTACTTGATGTATGAGCCACCCGTACAAGAGGCTTTGATACAGAAAAAAATTCGGATAGAAAAATGACAGTTCGCACATTTTCTAGATGTGTACAATACAGCGCCTGACGCATTCATCATCATCATCATCATCATCATAAGTTATAACTAGCCCTAATTGCTGTCTAGCACATGCACAGCATGCATCACACAGCTAGCTGTCAAGAGCTAATAATCATTGTACTGCTGGTCCTGCTGCTACTGTTAGCTAGCATGGGCCGGCCGGCCGGGGCCCGGCTGAACAATCATCTTGCACAAAAAATCATCTTTTGAACTCTGAGTCTGAAGCCCGGACAGATATCTGCAGAGTCGACTAGTATTATACTAGTAGTCCGATTAGTTGTCTCTTGCCAACTGGCTTTTACTTCACAGTTTGCTAAACCTCAGTGTTATCCTTGAGGAAGTCGTTTGACGATTTGTAGTACTTTCCTAGGTCTCAGTACGACAATATAGAGTGTTCTTCGCACGAACGGAGCTCCGAAGTCAGTTTGCCGTGAGAACTGCAGTATAGTCGAGTCGGAGTCCGTCGCGGACGAAATGGCAACATTTTTGTATTTCGCGTATGGATCCAATCTCATGGCGAGGCGGCTGAGAAAGAGCTGTCCGTCCGCCAAGCTGTTTGGCTGTGCACGCCTGGACAACCACTCTCTGTGCTTCTGGGATCTACAGACGGGCCCGTCGGGCCGCTGGCAGGGTGCCGTTGCCACCATAACGCCGAAGGAGGGCGATCACGTGTGGGGTGCTGTGTGGGAAATCGAGCAGACCGAGATGGCCAATCTGGACAAGTAAGGACCATGATGTAGGTCTACCATGTTATCATGTGGGCAATAGTACAATGTATCATGATCAGGGAGTAGTATACTACTCCCTGATCATGATCAAGTTCTAGTCGTAGAAAGGATGGCTTATCAACTGACCTTGAACCGCTCCTCCATTCAGCCGCTTATACCGTAAAGTCCGGAGCAAACGCCCACTTCGCAGCAAACGCCCACCCCAGCGAGTCCATACTATTTTCGTCTTTAGAGAGGTTCTGCAAAACGAAAATGCGTAGGAACTTTCGCTCTACGTCACGAAGTGAGAAACTTCGCACGAACTTTCGCAACTTTGGACGCGAAACTTGCAGGGAACGCGAAATGAACTTTCGTGAGATTGGGTCATGTCGTACGTGCACTTGGCGCGTGCAAACTACGAAAATGTGCAGAACACAAAGTTCGTGCGAAAATTCGTACACATTTTCGCAAGGCCTGTCGCGAAACTTCGTTCGAATTTTCGTTGTGCAGAACCTCTCTTTTTTCAGGTCAATATAGTTGTAAACAACTGGCATGAAGGTCGAATGCGTACGAGAACGACTGTAATGCCTACAAACTGCCTATGTCCTACCAGGACTCTGTGCAAAAGCGATTGTCATTATCTTCCCGCAAAGAAATAACTTGTCGAGATTTCCTTTCATTCGATAAATGTGTCCTCTTTGTGGTAGTTCGTTCTCCATGTGGTACGAGTAATGCCGTAGAAATTTGTGCAGTGCCACGATGTCGCGCTGTCAGGAACAGTAATTGTTCTGATGAAGCGTCATTCAACGACTTGACTGGTACCAATATGGCAGTTGCAAGTCGAACTGGGTATGTCACAGAAGCTACATCTACAAAGTCACTGCTAACTTGTTGAAAACTCCGAAGTGCCCGAGAAAAACACTTGCCTTTGGGCGTTGTGTGATCTCTAGATGTTGGCTTGAAACACTGTAGAAAGTGTATTTGGTTCCTTCAATACTCTGTTCTTCGCTACTTTGTTATTCGGAAGAAAACCAGCTCGGATTTGCGAAATAAAACAACCATCATTATAAAATCACTACGAGCTAGCTCGTGGCTAGTGCCCAAAGAGATTTTGAAACCAGTAAAGTGGACATAGTTTACCGTAGCAAAGTGCTCTTCCCGCTACGGTGTGAGATGCACTTTCGTACAGTAGGGGTGACAGTGCATGGGGTCAGTGTGTACAGGCCAGCAGATCTTGCAAAAATGGGGTGGGCGTTTGCTCCGGACTTTACGGTATTTTTATTGAATAGAGCAGTTCTCAGTTGACAAGCCACTGTTTCTTTGGTTTGAGGCCAGAGGGGTACGCGCCGGCAATCTTGGTTTCACCAAGAGTACCAGGGGGGGGGGGGGTTTCACCTACAGGCCCTTTGCACGTGTACTGTCTGTGATACTACAGTCCATTCAGGAAAAGATGGTTAGAATTTTTCTGGAATCCCCTATGTACAGTGTACCAGGTAATCCTTTTCCAATTGTGTTTCTGAAGTCTATTTGTCCAAAAAGCAAGCCATAGCAAGAATAAGATTTCGGCCAGGTTTTGCCCCAAGAGCACTGAATTGGGAAAACCCATCAAAATCCAGGCCGTTTGACCCTGCCTACAACAGTGCATTGTACGGTTCGAACCCCAGTTCAGGTACCCTTTTTGGACCCTTTTTCAAATTTCAAATTTCGCAGCACTGCACTGTGTACGATAACATCTTGAAAAATCGCCTAATACGGGAGCTCGCCAGAGCCAGGGCCCATCCTTTTGTGAATGGACTGTAGCATAGCACTGGCCTCGAGGCCTTTTAGCTTGGTGGTGGTGAGTTGTCCACAACATGCACTGTTCGTCCCTGGCTAATCCAACACAATGTCTTAACACATAACATGACAGCCACACGCTCCTCCACCACCATGATCCAGATCATAGACAGTCATAGTCTCAAGGAGCCCAAATCCTGTATTCATCAGGTGCGTGCGCCGGTGCCCTTCGGGGGGGGGGGGGCTCCCCGGGAAAATTTTCAAAAAATGAAGCAAAATCCTGCATTTTGAGCGAAAAAAGGGGGTTCCGGGCACCCAGGAACCCATACGGGGCACGCGCCTGTTCATGAACCCTGCAACAGGGTACAGTAATCCAGCCCCCCCCCCCACACACACTCTCTCATAAAGAGATCACTGGGCCAGTACAGTAAAACCTCTCACGGCGACCACTCGGAGAAGGCGACCACCTGTCCTAAAAGACCACTGAAACCAGGACCAAGGGATGCTATCTCCAGTCAAATGACCCTGGATAAGGAGACCACCTGGTAACAGAGACCACATTTTGAAGGTCCCTTGAGCGGTCGTCTTGGACAGGTTTCACTGTATACCCAACCAGAGAAAGTAAATTGCCCCCCCCCCCCCCCCCAAGACGAAGTGAATACTGTAGTATCTAACCCCCTCCCCCCCCCCCCCCCCCCCCTACACACATCTTGGCGGCCAAAAGGTTGATCCGGTAATTACGTTATGACCAACCGGACCGGTTCCGGTGGGCCTGCGGTCAACGACGGTTTCATCCCTTGCCGAGCGCCTGCTTGTGAGATACGGCCGCTATGCACTGCACTTGCCATCAGTACATTGTCGGGCACGGCGATGTCCTGGTTTCCGGGAAGCATCCGCAGATACCTAGTTGTGCTTCTTTCAAACACAATCGTGTGGCTGGTTGCGCTGTGCAAGTGGAGTGTTACTACCAATATAGTACTCGCCAAAAACATCCGGCCAATGCTGCATGCATCGTAGTCGACTACTAGTACCATGTGCAGCACTGACTGGATTTTTCTGGCCAGTTCTGTACATGTAATACTTGCCTTACATGTAATACTTGCCTTACATATAATATTTGCCTTACATGTAGTACTTGCCTTACATCATCATGTAAAATACGTGTACTTGCCTTACATGGATTACCAAGTCTCATGTGCGCGGGTACGTGTATTTCCTTTGGGTTGGCACAGGCAAGAGAGCCTACACACGGGCATCTACCGGCGTTACCCGGTGCAGGCGGAGATGTCGGGCAGCGACGGAGGCGGTGATGGTGGTGGCTGCCGGGACTGTGTCTCCTACGCCATGGTCGAGTATACTGCGGAGCAGAGGAAAGGCGTTCCGTCGCCGCACTACCTGCGCGTGATCCGCGACGGGTCGGCGGACTGCGGCCTGCCCGATGAGTACCAGAAGCGGCTCAACTCCATTCAGGATAACGGCTTCACTGGCGACGTGTCTGGAATGATTGGCCTTTATTGATTGGCCTCTATTGATGCCAACAACTGTGACTGTGCTCTGGTCCCGATATGGAGAAGGCAGTACACTGTAGCAGGATAATATCGTCGTGCCATTCCGAATGGAACGCTTTCAGCCAAACAATGCCATCTTGGTTTTGTGTGCACATCGCCGCCAAGCTGCTGGTTCCAGGTGGCCGTGGCAACTGGGCTCTGGAGCGAAAGATACGGCAGTTGCTATCAGTCGTGCAATGAAGATGCCACCCTGCAGCTAATTCCACACATCCACCATCTCTACATTTGATAATTGTTCTGGTCCGGCGGTGGCTGCGAGAAGTCCTGCGGCTACTCCGCCGCAGACTTGAGAGGCATTTGCTGCAGTGTGGCGCGCTGACTGTCAATGTGCGGGCACGTGGCAGCAACAACTTACTTGTGCCGGTGTCTTCAAGTGCCGTGTGGTCTCGCCTAGTCTAATAAAGAACCATGAATGGACGGACTGAACTCAAATTAGGGTTGAAACGATTATACCGAATGATCGAGTACTCGTTTGATAACTCTAACGATCGAGCAATCGTTTAGATTACCGATTACGATTATTTTGCGTTTTTTTAAATTTTTAGTTCCATACACGCAGTGCATACAGCGCAGAATATAGTATAGTACACAGTAGATCTACTAAGTGAACAATCATGCCACATAGCATTTTTGTGCAAAATTGTGTACATATTTCCACTCTTGGCCATTCCACGTACATGTGTACATATTCCAGGTGCGGCCTCTTAAAGGGGAAGTATACCCTAAAATCAAATTTTCACCAGTTGTAGTCTTCGGGGTGCTGAGTCGAATGGTCTTGGTCCGAGGAAGCTGAGACGCTCCCTTCCTACTTGAATCCCAATCGAACTCGCGCACTTCCACCGAAACTGGGTGACTGCGCCCTACTAGATGGGGATTTGTATGCAAAATGTCACTAAAAGCGCCATTTCGTTCTTATAAAAGCACGGATGACCGCGATTGGCCCATATGTTGTAGTCTTTTGGACGCTGAGTCGACTGGTTTTGGTCCGAAAAGGCTGCGATGCAGCGTTCCTCCTTTATTCCCAATCGAACATGGTTGAAGAAGCGGTCACGTGCTCGTGCGTACACCAGTCGCCTGGTCACCGTGCCTGCAGGGTACAACTTACTAGCCTGTTTGACCTTTTTTGGGTGCAGTCCTGTCACTCGAGTTGAACTCGAGTTGAACCTTGGTGTGAAAGTTGTCGCCTGCTGGCGCGGTGACCAGGTGATTTGGGCACCCAGGAGCACGTGACCGCTTCTTCAACCATGTTCGATTGGGAATAAAGGAGGAACGCTGCATCGCAGCCTTTTCGGACCAAAACCAGTCGACTCAGCGTCCAAAAGACTACAACATATGGGCCAATCGCGGTCATCCGTGCTTTTATAAGAACGAAATGGCGCTTTTAGTGACATTTTGCATACAAATCCCCATCTAGTAGGGCGCAGTCACCCAGTTTCGGTGGAAGTGCGCGAGTTCGATTGGGATTCAAGTAGGAAGGGAGCGTCGCAGCTTCCTCGGACCAAGACCATTCGACTCAGCACCCCGAAGACTACAACTGGTGAAAATTTGATTTTAGGGTATACTTCCCCTTTAAAGATTATAATCGAATAATCGATCGTCATGATAAAGAGTAATCGATTGGGCTAAATGGATGATTGTTTCAGCCCTAATTAAAATGGCAACAACGATTTAGATCCGCTAACATCACTGTTCCACTCTCTAGCATATTTTTGACTATGAGTTTAGATGAGATCATTGTGATTATTATTGCCAGGGTGGATGGAGTCTGCTACAAGATATTTTCTTTTTTCCACTATTTTAAGGGTCACACCGGATTAGGGATCGGAGCCCGGGGGGGGGGGGGGGGGGCACTTGGCACGTACATTGTGCGGGTGATCCTTATACCGGGATTTAATTTCCAGTCCAAGGGAGGTCCCCCCGTCGCGTCGGTTTCCGAGGAAGCCGTAATTTTTTTCGCTCCAAACTATTTTTCCGGGGTCCATCTACTCACAAAAAGTCATTTTGCACATCTTTTTGCCCATCCCTGTACAACTGAGTCCAGCTATGTCCGCGCAGCTCGCAGAGTTAGGTGGATCCCTAACCCGGGTTCTACTCTACGGCTCGAGCCGTACCAGTTGTACCGCTTCCGACGCCCTTGCATCATGCACTAGGGTACCCTGTAAGAAGGCCTTAAAGGCCTGTGGGGATTGCCCTATCAAAATTATTGTGATGTCTACAGTACAGTACGCAATCGAGCTATGCCGTTGCTGTGTCATCTTCTATGTGCCATGCGCTGCTTGATGTACCAGCCTGCTATGTCGGATACCATGCATCGACTAGGCGCCAGGCGCGAACTGATGGTGGTGGTGGTGGTGGTGGTGAGAAGGAGAGCTCTGTGCCAGAACTTTGCAGCTTAGAGAGCGTGTGTGGGCAGGGGCGTGTGTTTACCGCCGTATTGCCAGGTGTGTCTTTACCACCATATTCGTCTACAGCATTGGGTAATAAAAATAATAATAATAATTCAAAGGATCAGTCAGGGAAGCCTGAAAAGAGAAGAAAAAAAAACACCAGACCCACCAGGACTCAAACCCGGGACCTTGCTTGTCATGAGCACTGGTTAGAGCATTGCTCATGACAAGCAAGGTCCCGGGTTTGAGTCCTGGTGGGTCTGGCGTTTTTTCTTCTCGTTTCAGGCAGTTCTCTTCCCTGACTGATCCTTTGAATTTGAAGTCTCCCAATCCTTCCAAAAAAAAAAAATAATAATAATGTCTCAGTACTCTGTCAGTTTTGTGCCTAGTTGTTGCACTTTCTGACTGTATATAGTATCTAGTTACAGTGGTGGAGAGTTACTCTTAACTCGTTTCCATATGTCCTTTTCCCTTTCTCCTTTTAATAATAATAATGATACTAAAAAATCATACTTCAGTAATAATGCGCAAAAAGGGTCTAGTCAGCTCACTCAACTGCAAGATTGTCTGAAAGGAAAGTGGGGAATTATAATCGGTAATATTATTCTAGTTCAGCATTGGCAAATCAGTCAAAATTATCATCATCATAATTAGTGGCGTGCACGGGTAGTCGGGTACCCGTGAGGACCTCCGCTAGACGGGGACCGTGCGAATAGTACCCGAAAACCCGAAGTGGCAGATGACATCATGTACAGTGCACGTGTACAAATAATTCACGTTATACTCCGCATGTCTACCCAGTGTGTAAGGGAAGGGGCCGGGGTGCATTGCGGTCTTACCATAGAAACATTACCCGATCGGGTACCCGTGCTACCCGTGGAAAACTACCCGGACCCCATACCCGAAGAAAATGCTACCCGACTCAGCCCTAATCATAATGCACATGTCCTCGAACATATCGAAACAAACTGATTTTGTCGTCTTTTGTTGAGGAGTGCAACAATCCAGTACAGGTTACTCGTGATTTCAGGATTGCTTCCATGTCGCCCATTCTCTCCTGTGTACCAGTGAGAGTGTGACAATCACGATCAACTGTGAGATGAATCATGTCATCAGTTTACCAGCATTGACCAAGGGCTGCTCCGGTGTGACTCGGAAGGCTACCAGCATTATGGCCATTCCAACCAAAAACACTGTGCCTTGTACAGTGGGAAAGCCTGGGTCCAGGTTTGGACTACTGGATGAACAGGCAGCGAGTAGGATTTCACTAATCGGAATCGGAATCATAATCATAATATGGAATCCACACCTCGAGCTCCAGAGGACAACCATTCAGACGGCCGCAGCCAATCTTGGCTGAGATGTTGTAGCGACCAGCTGCCAATCTAATACGTTCAGTCTGTATTCGTCCAGAAGCAAGTTCAAGCCGCGTACACACGATGCGTGTGTTGTCATAGAGGCCGGATATTGATATTTCCAGTCCAAGGCTGTCCAGTTGTTCTTGCTTTATTGTGCTGGAGACCGCACTCGCTGGTAGCTCAATAGAGATGCGCAAATGGTCATTGACACAGGCTTGTTTGGGGCACTTCAATGTACCATCAGCAACGTCCAGCACTGTCCCCGCCTTGCTGATGTCATTGAGTAGTGACGAAGTGTCCGTCGTGCCAAACACGATGCCACTGGTGACGCATGGCTCTCTCTCGTCTTCAGCAGCTTTCATGGTTTTGCTGATAGCTGCATCCACCCAGGACCACACACGCAGAAGCTCAACATCGTCCTCAAAAGACTGCAATATGAATGCAGCACTCTCTCCTTTCGACACACAATCCTGAAGTTGATGCAGTTGCTTCTCAAGAGGTTCCAGTTTCTTCAACCTCAGTTGATCCAGCTCATTTAGGAGAGAGTCCTCTCGTTTCTTCACAGCCTCCATAAGTGGCTTGAAGAAATCAGCTACCCTCTCTGAAGCATACTCTGTTTGACTGTGTACCATTCGAATGTTCTTTTCCACAGCTTCTATGGCACTTTTGACAACACCATCACAGTTTGCGGTGCAACTGCTCAGCTTTGTGGAAAGTGTGTCACGGGTGTTTAGTGCAGCACAGGGAATATCCATCACCTTGTGTTCATCTTGTCTGTGTGCTCCAGTATGTATGCACTGCGTACACAACAGCAGATTGCAATCAAAGCAAAACTGCTTCAGCGCTTGGCTCGTGTGTAGAGCACATCTATGCTGGACCACTCTGCCACTGTTGCTGCCACTGCTGCTGCTGCTGCTGCTGCTGCTGCTGCTGCTAGCTGACTCAGTCTCTCCTAAAGATTTAGACAGTGGGTTGATCATGTTGACGGTGTGGCCTTTTCCTGATTTCGATCTCACGTGAGCAGTACCATGACACTCACAAAAGTTCACGTCACAAACCTCGCAAATTACTGTAGCAGCTGTTTCATCCCAGCACTCATCACACGAACATTGTATTGGTGGTAAGACACTCGATCCCTGTGGTGCAGCCGCTGCGCTCACCATGCTCACCGCATTGCTTGCTCGGATGACGTTTGGTAGCGATCGCAATGGCTCAACGCCAACAGGCAATGGCGTAGCGGACAAACATTGCGGACATGTTATGCTGCCATCAAATCCCAAGCTGTTCTGCAGGCACGACGCACACAGTGCGTGCAGACACGAAACAAACTTTAGAGTTGTCGCGGACGATCCACATCCACAACCACTGCACTCCACTTCAGTGGACATACTGCACTGCTGATCGAATGATGGACGACTTTTTTACTGCTGTGTTAGCGTAGAAGGACGGTGCTGAGCTCATGAGCAGAGAGATGAGACGGTCTGGAACACGCAGAAAATTAATAAAAGTTTCGAAGCTTTTATAATTATTTCTGCTTAGGGTGCGTTTGGTTGGTACGATCTAGAACAGGATCGAACAGCTGGTGCACATGGCGTAGGCCTTTCCGGATTATGTGTTTGCATATTTTTGCATTTTGGGGGTCAAAATGCATTTTGTCCATTTTGACCCACTTTGGGCCAGAGAGTCGTAAAATACCGGTATTTTACGACTCCCTGCATGCGATAGGTACTTCACGATCACCATGAATGATCACCATGGTGCCAAATGTCACGCGACTAGCTGTCACCATTTTGTTACCATGGCAACGGTGGCATTTTTTGTGCTTTTTGGGTAATTTTTTGCATTTTCTTTAGAAAAAAATTTGATTTATAGGGGTTTTTCAAAACACTTTCCATTTCCATTTTAGACCAAGAAAAAACGCATAATCCGGAAAAGCCTAACATGGCGCAGCCTCATGTCAACCAAACGGTACTCCAGAAACAGAGCACATTTTTGTGAAAAATATGCCAAACTATTACTTGGTACATGGCAGAGAGTCGTAAAATACCATTTTACGACTCCCTGGTACATGGTGCTTTCTTCAAAATGTGTATGGGTACCGGGTCACCATGGTCACTGTGTACGGTACGACGAGTCCAACCCAAAAGCGTATGCACGTGATCATTTGGGACCAAAATCGATGTTCCCACCATGTACCAGGTTTCACTGTGAAAAAGTGAAAATGCTCGGCCTGGAGCAAGCAGAATGAATATGTTCTGGCCAGGGATCGTAAAATACTTTTTATTTTACGACTCCTTGGTTCTGGCCGACCCAGAACAGGTGCAGTCCCAACCAAACGCGCTGTTCTGGTGAATCCTGTTCTAGTTCGTACCAACCAAACGCGCCCTAAGGGGTCGCCGGTGGTCCATTTAATATCAATTTTTTTTAATGTTATGGCAACAAGCAGGGCCATGGGTAGTACTACAAATAGCGAGTCGTACCCAAACGACTCCCTGGCTGCAAGCTTGCAAGGAGAGTTTCGTTTTGAAAAGATATCAATGCAATGCTCAGTCATGAATTCACCGCGCACATCATGTACGGAATGACATTGTTTCCGTCTGTCTTCAATATCATGGTCTTGGTGCGCTGGCAGAATGATGGACAGATGGTCCGCAGGGAGTAGTGAAAGCGACTTTCTGTACTATGGTACATGGTGGTAGACACCAGCATCCACGCAGCTACACACACGCACGCACACACACGCACACACACACACCTCAGACCTGCCCATCGCGGAAGCGATGATAGCGAACAGCTATGTTAGACATAGCAACTAACGTTGTTACTTGTGCTGGGATTACACCATTCAACAGCTTACATTGACCACACACACACGCACAGAACAGCAGCATAATATGATAGTTTGGTGATTTTTTTAAACACACACACACACACACACACACACACACACACACAAGCATACTAGTTGGAAAGTGACCTGCACTTGTTTACAGGGTGGGTAGGAGATACTGCAACCGGACAAGGACATCAGAACAAACACACAGGAGCGGGGCTAAATGTCAGAGAGGCAGGGGATAAAAGGCAAATTGTTAGCAATGGAAATGGGGACGTGGACTGTTCAATGGAGACGAGGACGCGAATTGTTCAGTGTTTAGCAATGGAGATGGTTCGAGAGTGCTGACACAACTCCGACACAGAAAGAATTCGAACGAATCAGAAAGCTGGCGGTGCTGCCTGCGCTGTTAGTGTAGTGCTACTATCACTGGCAAAGCAACAGCAGATCAGCGGGGCCAGATCAACGCCTCTCCGACTCCGCCCTGCTGGGGGTCGAGAGTTTTAACCATGCACAGGTTAGGACGGACGTCACAGTAGGTCACGGCGGACCGTGCTGGTGAGTGCGGCGAAGTACGAGACGCTCACGATAAAGCATGGCGATCAATATGTTCTCTAAGGTGATTTGAAAGGAAAATAAAACCTAAGCGGCGCAATGAGAATAACACACAAGCATAATGAATAGCACAACATGATAGACAAGCTAGGAAAGCAAAGAGCCAACATCAACTTTCCTGCTCTGATTCAGAACTGAGCTGCTCAAGGTGCTCAAGAAGAGAGCTATCGAGAGTCACGTCGAGCATGGACAGGACGAGTTCTTGGCTGAAGCTGGCACGTTGTTGTCGCAGCTCTCGATCCGCTTCATTATCGGGCGCAGCCGGCCGAGCCGAAACATCTTCGAGTGCGCTGTCAACAGAGAACACAAATGAAGGCAACAGAAAAGAGGTTGCCGAAGAGTGGGACAAACCGTTCGTATGACTATGGGATATATATAACTAAATACCAACACACGGTATGGTGTGGGTAGGGTCACCTGTACCAACCCTACATGTATATTGGAGAGAGAGGGAGAGTTCATGTCTGCAACTACAAATATATAGAGTCCTACTCCTGGCGACCATCATCACACAAACTGCACAAGTAATGGCGGTCACGAGGCATGAGCCGCAAGCCAAAACTGATCATGCCTCCTCCTCCCCCCCCCCCCCCCCCCCAGCTGTACTGCTGTGGTTCGAACAGAACAATTCTTCCTTTCGCCAGGCAAACCGCTCGTCTATTTCTGAAGGTTTCTGACACCAGTAACACAGATATACTTTATACTGGCAGATTGATGTGCTTGCTGGAGTGCCAGGCGTGTCAAAATTAGCGGTCATATAGGAGCAAAAATGTTCCCCTGCCAGGGGTGAAAAAGTAACAGTATGCGAAGGCAATAGATCACATAGGTTCAGTCCACTACAGCTGGATATGTTCCTTCGCAGTGGGAGACACCTGTGCACACGACAGTGAGTCGGCCAGGATGAGAGCCGTCAGCAACACACCGGGGCCGTGAGCGTTCCTGCACTGGCGAAACATTTTCGCTATTTCCCAAATCAACGGTTCAGTAGCGCGAAAATTTCGGTAAACCAGTTTTCCAGATCCAAAAATACATGTTGCACACTGTGTGCTTGTTGAATTTTAGGCGGCGTTTCGGTTTAGGTAACAATTTCCTCGGATGGTGAGCCAATTAAATTATGGTGACTGTATAAGATCTGGTTACGTTGGTGGACAGTTAGTCATAACTCGTAACATTTCGTCCTTCTCCTTTTTCACCATAAAAATGTCCTGTACCGAAAATAAATCTCCACCGAAAATTTCCAGTTTGACAGTAGTCACCGTGGCACTCACTTTTTACCTCGCCATCGCAATGCCTGTACCTATGGTGAAGTAAAATAAAGGTAACATAACATAACTCACCTATCCAGAATGAACTCTCCGGTCGGTGCGTTAGCGCCCATCAGGCACTCCCACTGGCTTTGCAGACCACTGGATGCGGACTGCTGAGAGGAAGGAACGCCTCTGCCCTGCGACATACCACCGCTGCTGCCACCACCACCACCGGCCATAGAGTAGAACCGCTTGGCGTTGGACCGCTCAAGGCGCTCAAGACGCCGCTGTTCACTGGCGCTTGTCGGCGCTCCCTCCGTGCCGTTGCCCGATAGCAAGACGTACTGGCCGCCGGACGATACTGTACATGTACATGGGAACACACACACACACATCATGTACCACACACACACACACACACACACAAAAGAGGAGGTGAGCAAGGAAGGGCGCTAGTACTATTCACAGCCCATGGCTGCCTCCACCGCATGTGGCGGGCTCAAAGAACGAAAAGCAATCACTTGTACCAAGAGTACACAACCTCAGGTTACGCTCCTTCCCCTTGGCTTGGCCGAACACTCTTTCTGGTTAGTGTCAAAGCTACCCTACCTGCCCTCGTGCAGAGCTCACTGTGTTTCTCGCAGCTAGAGCACTTTGACTTTCATGCTTTGAGCCGATTACAAAAAAACACTTTGTTGTACACTGGATTTCATTGTGATCGGTGCGGCCAGTGACTCTGAGCTCCGCTGAGGAGAGCTAAAAAAGGTCGAAACAGCTAGCTGTCCGGAGATTGAGTAAGCCCCAAGTTATGTACTCTTGCTTGCACATGTACAGTAGAGCCCTGAGACGACGTACACCCACGGCCCGGGGAACAGGAAAGTGCACTTAGTATACAATGTACTTCTTGTCCCAACAAACTTTTAAGTATGAATTAAACGCCCGTGCTCCGGAAAATGTCTATACCAGGCAAGAGTACGTCTTATCAGAGTGCCGGGAGCCGATTCCTCGGTCCAATAGAGTGCTCAATACTCACAGCCGAGTCCTACGGTCCAATAGAGCGCTCAATACTCACAGCCGAGTCCTACGGTCCAATAGAGCGCTCAATACTCACGGCCGAGTCCTACGGTCCAACAGAGCGCTCAATACTCACAGCCGAGTCCTACGGTCCAACAGAGTGCTCAATACTCACATGAGCAGAGCTATACCACACTAGATACTCTAACTTTATCAGAGTACGCACTCGGTGGGTTACACTGCACATGTACATGGGAGCATCGCAGCTACAGGCAGTTCTAGCAAACGCAACAATAACATACTTGCAAGCAAACGGCCATCAGAGGATGCTGCACGGATAGAGCGGAGGAAATAGTACAAGAAAATAGAGTAAGCCATGTTACTGATGTACACATCGGCAGCCCCAGACTACTGTAAAACATGTAATTTTAGGTGCACTAAAATTTCGGTGCCAGAGGCCTGCCAGGTTGCAGGTGTAATGTAGAATTAGGCGAGCAGCGTTCCCTTCACATACAGTGCATACTCTAGTGGCTTTTAGGTGTAATTTAAATTCAGGTGCCTGGTTTCTCTACCGAAATCACCAAAATTAAAGTTACACCGAAAACGACCTGTTTTACAGTGTACACCACATACAGTTACAGCTAACAAACAGAGCAGAGCCTCTCAGATAGAGATGCAATGGGGACATGACGAGAAACGTACTGTACGAATCGAAAACCAAGATGGCCGTGATATAATAGGTGGAACCAAGTTTTGGCAGTTTACACGGGAAGATACCTCCAGATGGGCACCACAAGAGCACACGCTGTTTCTCCTTCAATGATCAAGATGCCTGCTGTATCAGTGGACGGTTTGGATACGATTTTTTCCCGGTAAATTCGGTGTCGAACGCCAAGATTCAGTAGTCACTGAAATGAATACCGTAAAGTCTTGAATAAAAGCTGCACTTGAATAGAAGCCGCAATTTTGGGCCCATCAAATCACATAAGCCTGGTTTTAGTGTTGACATACATAGAAATACCCGTCTTGTATAGAAGCCTGCAAAATTTCACCAAGAAAGTCATAGAAGCCGCGGCTTTAAGACAAGACTTTACGGTATGTTAAGCCCCGCTTTTCAATGATCCAGCAGGCATGTTGATCGTTGAAGGTATTCACGCACTGTCAAACTGTTTGGGGCTGTTGTTTGGGACTGTTGAAACAAATAATGTACATGTACCAGCGGCGGATCCAGCGATCTCTACAGGGGGGGGGGGGGGTCCAGTAGTCAAAACTGAATAGCTGATACATGTACATGGACGCGCATATGGTTGCCATTTTACGAAATTTCGGGGGTTCTGTGGAACCCCTCCTGGATCCGCCCCTTCGTACAGCAGGTGCCTAGCACAGGGGACATTACCCCCCCCCCCCCAAGCCTTGCATACAATGTGTACAAGATAAGCAGCACACCGAGTAGTCAAGGCCAGCATAAGCAGACGCCTTCAAGTGCACGCTGCTCCATGCCATTGTGCATAAACATCAACAGCAGGAGCAACACGCACCTGGAAGATAGCCACTGCCACCACCACCAATAAACATACACACGAGCACCTACAGACCGATACCACCCACTCTAGCACAGCGTGCACTCACCCGACGTAGGCTGCTCGCCATGTGACATCTGCGTGATGAAGTCCACCAAGTCCTGGCTGATATTGTCCTGCGCCGCCTGTGTAGACGAACCACCAGAACCCGTGCCACCGCCACCACTACCAAGACTAGGCTGCAGTAATGACACAGGAACAGCAGAGTCCAAGGCCATCGGCGGGGGTGAGTACTGCGGAGAGGCGCCCCACGCCGCAGAGGAGGCGCCGCCACTGCCTGCATTGCGAATTGACTCCGAGCCGCCGAATGCCTGCGGCTGGGAGCGACTCAGCGAGGCATAGCTGAACGGCGATCGTCCCAGTGAGCTGGCAGGGGTGGCGGATGATGTGCCAGAGGCAGCTCGGGCTTGCAACATGCGGCGGATGTGAGATGGATACGACATGCCCTCGCCCTCCTGTGCGCCACACGCAAATCAGTTAAGGAACTTCACAATGCTCAGATACTGTTCCAATGCATCCTTTTTTTAAATTGACAGACACACCTGACAGTGGCTTTGCTTGATACGTCACTATGGCAAAGCCCCCCCCCCCCCCCCACACACACACCTTCCCTGACACGCCACCTTAATTGCATGCATCTCATGGACTCCGTGCGCGCTACTCAGGAATTAGTGGAGAGAGTAGCAAGAATCCCGACGGTGGTGGCATTGGCGAGGGCAAGTTGAGCACTCGTACCAAAAGTTCCAAAACCCATGCAATATTCGCCAGATGCTAAATGATCTTGCAGGTGGGCTTTCAAATTTCTCTCCTCCTACCATGGTGCTGCAGTGTGGTGAGCGCGTAGATGGGATCAAAGAAATTCCACACCTACCCCCCCCCCCTAAACACAGACAGAATATCTGAGGATACATGCGCATTGTCCGTCTGCTGCTGACGAGAACGATGGTCCATAGCCAGATGTGCTACCAGGCTGTCCGTTGTCGTGTTAGGATCCCAACCTGGAAGGGTTGCACACAATGGACATACCTGCACAAACACACACAAATACCCAGACACACACACACACACATGCACACAAACACCCAGACACAGAAATGCTAGTCAAACTGGTGCATCCGAAGGCTTTAACCTGCCCTATCTCTCAAAGCATCAAACAAGGCCACCGGAAGGTATTTCGGGTGCCACGGTCAACCTTTGGACGTGCACCAGGAGCATCCTTGATCTCACCCTGACCATCATGTAATCATACAACTATGCTGCCTGATGATCGTGACTACTTCAAGTATGCGAAGCTCGGAGTTGCAACACAGCTTCCCCCCTCCCTCCCCCTCTCTCTTGTGCAAACTAAATACTAGCAATTCATGAATTCAAGGGGTACCTGGCGCACAGAGTACCGGATTTCCCCGATTATAGGTCGCACTCGATTGTAAATCGCACCCCCATTTCCAGGACCATGTCATATCGTTTTGACATATTCACTTCAGTAGTAAGTCATGCTCGATTATAAGTCGCACCCCCTTTGTTGGCCCTGAAGTTAAGTGTAAAAAGGTGCGACTTATATTCGGGGAATTACGGTAGAGCGGTCAATACCGTAGTGACCGCAGCCCTGTCAAAGTGTACCTTCAAAGAGCGAGACCAGAGAATTACAAACTAACACGGCGGTGGTCAATTGTTTTAACCAAAGATAAGCGGATGCCTCCACCCCCTCCTCACCCCTTACAGCTGCCACGGATTTCACCCGACTTCTTTCCTGCACTCACCCGGACGAAAGCGCCCCAGTAAATCAACAACCACAAAAAATTTCCAAACTCAGCTTGCTTTCCCTACCTGTCTTCGCATTAGCCTGGGCACAGTATTCAGTTCGGATTGTGAACGGCCAATGGATACTAGTATGTTATTTATCAGGCCCGCCGGAACCGGTCTGGTTGGTCAGGTTATCACCGGGCCAACCTTTTTGGCCACCAACACATGTTTCCTACTTTTGAGGGCACGTATACCCACTACATGTACATGTATTATAATATATTTATCATAAACAAAGTGTGCAAGGCCATGAAACTACCGGGCCAATCAAAAACTGCTTCCGGCGGTCCTGTTTATGCTCCCACCATCAATGCTGGGGCCTCTTTATTGGCTACTGGTGTGGCTGCATGTTTCGCCTGATGCTTCATGACCAGAGATAGAGAGAGACAGAGAGGGAGTGGCACTGTGCTTGGTAGCCAGTGCAGGCAGAACAACAGTGCACACATGCATTGCACGTGTGCGAAAACAAACCAGCAAACCAAACGCACTGCCACGTACCACTTCCTTGCTGGCGTTGTCATGCTCAGTGACGACGTGTTCCTGTAGGCGACGCTCAGTGAAGCCCATTTGGCCGCACAACGGACACGTGAAGCACTGAGCACGCTCATAGCTAATCGTATCACCACCAAAGTAGACTTCTGTGATGCGATAAAAGCAGACAATAGACGCAACACGCATCAAATTGATTCGGAACTTTTGTTGTTCAAAAAGCTACGTCAAATGTGTGGGATGTCATAAAGGGGAGCAGTACGCCTGGCGTAAGGGGAGTAGTACGCCTGGCGTACCCAGGGTCCAGTCACTTTTATTCCCGTAGCTATACAGAAGAGTCAAATGTTACGAATAGTAGTAGCGCCTGGCGCCAGCCAGGGTCCACATCGCTTAAGTTGGTATCGACGTGTATGTGTGCTGTGCATATTGGCATGTCACGTGCCAGGGCGCATACATGTAGTGTTCACATGCGACACGTGACTAAGCACCAGATTAGCCGAATAAACCGTCCGTATGAGGGCCTAGATGAAGAACAAGCGAGCATAGCGAGGGTCCGAAGCTGGCTGTGCGCACGTGTGTGTGCATGGATGTGTGTGTGTGTGTGTGTGATTATACAAGAATTAATCTAGCCAGAAGCGGTCCATGTGCTAGTGAAGCTTGTATCAGACCCACTCTGATTTAGCCACCCACACTAGTAGCAAGTATTACCTTCACTGGGGCAGGGGTAACTGCAGTTGGATTCCTGGACGGATACCCTGATGCCGTCAAATCCTTTTTCTGCACCTTGTCCTCACCCACTTACTGAGGTGTGGTGAGCCCATAAGTGGGATCATTAAGTCCACCCAGAGTTTTGGGGATTTCAGAGGGCGTCGGCCGTTGGGGGGTTCAATAGCCAATTGAGTCATCTGTCCAAGATTCCTTTTGAGTCTCTCTCCCCTCTCCCGGGAAGACCCACGTGACCAGTTTTGGCAGTGAGCAACAAGTACAAGTGTGTGCGTGTGTGTGTGCATGAGTGGACGGGGCATTGTTCGTTGCAATGGTGTGACCGAATGCCAGTTTCTGGTTGTGATCTGAAGCACTGTTCTGAATAGCGAGTCCCCTACCTGGCAACATGCTATCTTTGTCATACCGTAAAGTTGCGGGTAGAAGCCGGCGTCGCACAGAAGCCGAAAAATCGTGCGGGCTTATTGCGTCCAAGCCTGTCGTGCATACAAGCCAAGTCACAGCGAGTCGCGTGCGAAGCCGTGCATGCCAATCGAGTACATGTACCAGAGTACGGTACCCGCTAGGTGCATGGCTTCTATGGAACCACTTGTCACGATCTCCACGTGCACCACGTGTTGACTCCAAAGTGTGTCAAGCTTGCAAGAACTGTTTGTAGTTTGTCTTCCAGGATCCACCATGCCTGCCGAGAACTCTGGCAAACGAACAAATTACAGCTTGACTTTCAAGCTAACCGTAGCAAAGTCAGCGAAAAGCTCGTCGAATGCTGTCGCCGCTCGCACTCATGAAGTTGACGAGAGCATGGTCCGCAGGTGGAGGCGAACTGAAGCTGGTTTGCTTGCCCAAGAGAAAGGTGAAGCGTATCGCGCAGGCAAGGTTGCCTGGAGGTGGTGGATCCTTGAAGTTTGCAGAGTTGGAAACCGCAGTCTTCGAATGGATTGTTGGTGAACGCCAGCAGCGACGACGAGTGACTCGCAAATCCATCCGGGAAAAACCAAGTTACTCCATACCGAGATGGCGATTGAGGAGCCTTTTGAGGCAAGCTCGGACTGGTGCAAAAACTTGTTCATTCCACAACAGCTGGCCACTCGAATCCAAACTCATGAGAGTGAAAAGGTGCCAGAGGATTCAATACCCAAGCTGATCGACTTCATGTTGTATCTCCGCTCGTATTTCGCCGTTCACTCGGCGGTTCAGTCCAGCAGGGTGTATGCGATGGATGAAAAAGCTGTTTGGTTTCATGCTGTGAGCAACTGGACTATGAATGTTGTTGGTAGCCGTACTGTGTCGTTGGCGTCGGCAGGCCTTGAGGAACAGAATGTCACCGTGGCCCTCACTGCTGCAGCTGACGGCACCAAGCGACTACCCTTCATAATCTTCAAGGGAAAGGGAAAAACGGCGGATGATAAACTGCTGATGGCCAGGCGTGACATTCAGGTGGCATTCTCGGACAATGGTTGGTTCAACACTGGCCTCACCGTTGATTGGCTGAAGAGAGTGTTGGGTACCATCGCATTCGGCAAACGGCTACTCATCTGGGATTCGTATAGATGCCACCGTAGTCAGCCTGTGACAAAGCAACGGCGACAGCAGAATGCAGACTGTGTAACGGTTCCCGGAGGCTGCACTGGCCTGATTCAAGGTCCAGACGTGAGCTGGAACAAGCCCTTCAAGGGTTCTCTGCAAGAGCAGTACAACGAGTGGCTCTGCACTGGCCAGAAAACATACGGTAGACTGCTGCCAGAAATGTTTGTGCCGTTTCCAAGACCGTCCTGGGTGGCATGGTTGTCAAGGCTCACCAATACTTCCTTCAAGTGCTGTGGCCAGGTGCGCGGTGTGTCTGCAGATTACATCTCCTGTTTCAAGGACGGTCGGCCTGCAGCTAGTGGACGCCAGCGGCGTGCGGAGGCATTTGAGACACCGCTCAATCCACAGGCACCTGCTCGTGTGCTCAGTATACACTGACTGGAACTGAAAAACGTTGAGAAAAACTGTTGAAATGGTGTGCATAGCCTGTGTGGTGAAACAGTCAGCGGCGTACATGTATAAGCCTGTTTGCATGCAAGCCTGTTGCTCTGGCCGGCTTACGTGCACATAAGCCCGGCTTCTACCCGCGACTTTACGGTACCCACGTAATCTCACAAGCAGCACCTACATTTTACTGTGTACACGGTCATCGTCTGATGAGTGTTTTTCAACACGAAACCCGGCGTCACGAGAAAGATTCGGTCTCTGTTGTTCTGCCTCGTATACTGTGTACATGTACCGTACTCCTGTATATACTGTACAGTCATGTACTCGTTATTCCTGGTATTATAAATTATAGTAGAAACTTTTTATAGTAGACGCAGAATTTGAAATTTCATTGCAAAATATTAATGTATAATTTTCCACGCCTGATTCTATTTTTCGGACCAATGGCTTCTCCGCTTCTTGATAAAAATTAATGGACGCCCACAGAGGCGTGCTGCAAGACAGCCACCTACCGTGATCAGCCCGCGTGAGAATGCACTGCACTGGGTGGTCAATGGAGTGAGAACCGGACGAGCCGGATGCACTATTGTTATCGTAACAACTGCTGCACAGATCGTAGTCGTAGCAAATCAAGCATTTGAAGCGCTTGCCCCGAAAGTTAGACTTGCCGCACACATCGCACGAGACCCCTGCACGCAAAACAGGGCCAAAGAAACTCCAGGATAAGCATTGGGAAACAGAAAGGACAGTTTTTTCGGCGCAAACACAATCACCTTCATGACGAGACATCTTCCTCTAGCCCAATAGTCCAACTCAAGAGACCTGAGTGAATGCCCGCAACAAACATCAGAACGTAACAACCTTCTTGGTTACTCTGCAGCAACTGAAAAAACTCTACCAACACAGCCAGGAAGGGCTAGGGAATCATGAATGTCCTGGACTCGACTCAAACCTGCTGTAGATCTACGCTGTGTGCAGTGAGGGTCCCTGCTTTCTTGTGCCAAGAAAAAACGAAAAAAGTTAAAGAGCACACCACATCGAAACGCGAAACGAGCTTCAGCAATCAGCTGCATGCAGCTCGCAGTACAGCCACTTGTACAGGTCTACTCTCCATATAACGTAATCTCTGGGACCACGCAAAAATTATGTTATATCGAGAGTTATGTTATGTAGAAAACCGTGTGTAAATACAAGATGCACCTCAAAATGAAGGGTATTACAAGGCGGGTTCAACCGTGCAAACATATACACACTGTACCACCATCGACATCAGATACCATCAATGCCGCAGAATATAATGCAATAGGACTAAACTGGCTAGCTACGGCTACAGCTTGATTGTGCCGCGCACGTGAATCTACGTTGTATCGAGAGTGTACACGTCGGGGACTGCGCCGTAGGGTGCGTTATGCCGAGGTTTACGTTATGTAGGACTAAACTGGCCTAAACTGCCTAGCTACAGCTACCGCTTGATCATACCGTGCACGTGAATTTATGTTGTATCGAGAGTGCGCACGTCGGGGACCGCCGTAGCGTGTGTTATGTCGAGGTTTATGTTATGTAGGATTATGTTGTGTAGAACAAAATTTGTATGGGAGTGATGCTGTTTCGGCGCGGGATTTGGCTTTTTTATGTACTAACGAGGTTTATGTACAAGTGAGAGTTGTTATATCGAGAGCAGACCTGTACTAGCATGGAAGCACTGGCACTGCGCATATGCATGCAATGCAGGATAAGTATACGTGATCTACGTGTACAGTATCCAGGGAGTCGTCAAATACCGGTATTTGACGACTCCCTGGTACATGGTGTGATCTCGCATACACCCTAAAAAAACCTTTTTGTCGAGAAATGAAGAAGATGAAGACGCCACATGCACATGTACATGAGATCTTTCCTGCTTTTCTTGGCATGGATCTTGAAATGAAAGGTTCATGTTCAAGAATCAATGTTTTAGACGATATCAATGATTTGTAGAGTCGAGTACAGTATGTGAATTCCGTAGTCTTATTATGTTTATGTTGTGACCGTTGTGACCGTTGTGACCGTGGCTGAAGCTCGAAGATGGCTGTGCTACCTACAGCTGGTCGCCGTGCTCTACAGCTGATTCGTAGCTGTGGCGTTGGACGGGTGCACGCTTCTAGCTATCACTCGACCACTGTCGAGAGGAATGCTGATGTGAGTCCAGCGCCTGCAGCCACTGCTGGTGCGCAACAGGCAACCAGCAGCATCCATGACATGGCCTACTCGCCTAGCTGGTATGCACTGGGAGTCAACGAAGAGCTGAGAGTTATGATGAAGAAGACTGGCGCAAAGAAACACTCAAACTTGATTCAGGCAAAGGTGCGTATAACCGGAATGTGCTCTTCGCGAAGTACATTTCAAAATCACACTACAATAAAGTATCCACGAAAAAGAAAACAATGGAATGAAATCAAATATTTTATTAGTTGGAGGAAGGGAAAAGTCTGAAGAAAAAATCGAAAAGAAATCATGTTTGGTCCAATCAAATCAATCAATGATGATGTCATGATTGAATGTAATCAAAGTCCATAAGGGTTGGTTCACATAAGCAAAATCAGTGCAGCAAGACATCGGCGGTGAGCCAGCTCCCGATCCGTTGCGCCTACGGTTCGAGTACCAAATCTACTACAAAGTAGTACAGAATGTGCCAAAATGCTACGACAGGTTTGCCAATTGAAGCTTGAATTCTTTGTTTCTTCAGTAGTTCAAGGTCTTTCGGTGATGGCCACTCGGTGCTACCTTTTACTGGAGATCATGAAACTACTTCTACACATTTTATTGCAGTCTAGTAGTAAGCGATTGTGTCGAAATTATGCTTGCAAACGTTGATGAAGTCACAAGAACTTGCCAATGTATCCATTATAATTTTATATTTGTTTCAATTGTATTTGTCTCATAAGTTGCACAATGGTCAAGCAGATCATCCGAGAAGGACGGGCTGGTATCCTGACTTATTTGCCGCCTTGAAGCGACTACAAGAATGGCGAACGGATCTCCTCTCTAGCTTCAATTTAGGAAAATTTAGGACAAGTATTGGTTTGATATTTTGACAAAGTCCGGCTCCCGGCAGCCGGCGATCACCGGCGCGAACGGTTCACAAACCACTTTTGGTCAAAATCGTACGGGATCGGCGCCGGGGCAGATCGCAAGAGTTGGGCACTGTCCAACTTTGCCGGTGGTCCCTTGCGATATTTTACCGTATGATTTTGTTACGACTGCACTGGTTCACACAATCGCAATGCGCCGGGAGAGGTTGCAAGAAGCCCACCGCCGGTCTCTCCCGGCGATATGTGAACCAACCCTAATCGCCAAGTTCGGTACATATATGAGAGTGTGCAACGTAAGAAGACCATAGGCATAGGTCTGTGGGAAACACCCTAGTAAAATAAATAAAATGATAATAATAAATTTAAAATAGAAAAGGACATATGGATACGAGTTTAGAGTAACTCTCCATCACTGTAACATGATACTATATACAGTCAGAAAGTGCAATAACTAGGCACAAAACTGACAGAGTACTGAGACATTCGACGTCCTGACACCTAACTTTAACACATCTCCGTAGCGCTAACCGACAGCCTTCCAACTTGGAAGGTTCAAGGTTATGGAAAAGACCAAATTAATAATTGTAGAACGGAAAAGGAAATATAGATACGAGTTAAGAGTAACTCTCCATCACTGTAACCAGATACTATATACAGTCAGAAAGTGCAACAACTAGGCACAAAACTGACAGAGTACTGAGACATTCAACGTCCTGACACCTAGCTTCAACACATCTCCGTAGCGCTAACCGACAGCCTTCCAACTTGGAAGGTTCAAGGTTATGGAAATACCAAAAAGGGGAAGGCAAGCGCAACGAAAATGAGCACACGCTACAGTCCCAACGGAACAAAGAATGTCGATTGTTACTGGACTATGACGAGACCAGTAGGATATTTGACAAAGCGGTCTAACTACAATTCAAAGCAGCACACCACCCAACTTGGGTGGGTCATAAATATCAAAGATGAGTAAAGAAAGGGAAGCTTTGCGAAAACGAATTGTACAAACCGAAAGCCAAACTCCTACAGTACTCCTCATGCATGACAGTCATTGTGATGGACTGGCTACAGTGATGGAGTTACTCTCATCTCGTATCTATATTCCCTTTTCCGTTCTACATTTATTATTGGCTCAACATCCGAGTTTCAAATAATAATAATAACTGGCCAGCATTGGCCCAGCCTAGCAGATTACAAAATACCTACGACGATACGTTGTGCCATAAACCACTCGTTGTCTGGGGAACTCCTTTTCCTTTCTCTTGGACTTCTGGAAGCGGTGGTCGAAAATCTCCACCAAAGTCGGCGTGAAACCCTCGGTATGGTTCGCACAAAAGCAGAGAAACTTACCAAGGTTTTTTCTTCATTTTTTCAACGTTTTGGTTTTTGTAATCAGCAAAGCTCAGGATTGAAATGACCTTGCAAAGGGATGAGCTGAGCAGATGACACAGGCATGCACACGCAGAGTATGTAGCGCCCCGGGCCGGAAGGACAGAATACTCTGACGTACAAACAAGGCTGGTCGAGGCAGCTCGAAGCAGAGTGCAGCTCGATGCACACATGTGCAGAGCAATATACACATGCAATGGAGGCGAAAGCCTGTGTAGCTGTGACATGCTGTATGTGTATGTACAGTACCCTAAAGTACTTTGAAGTACATGTATGGCATACGTGAACATTTTCCGAACATTTTTCGAGTCCAAACGAACTGGCTCCGTAAACCATGTTTGCACCTGATGACTGTGTGACTGTCTGCTTGCATGCAACGATGCCATCGCTGAAACGAGGTGATGTGTTTGTGTGCAGATGCCCTGGTGTTTCGGGAGTCCCGAGAGAAGTGTTTTTCATTTTCGTCCCTGTGTCTTGTTTTGAACAATCGTCGAGGAGACAGTAAATGCAAAATAGCAATGAATAAAACAAATTGTGCAGTCCAGGGATGAATTTATCCTGTATCGCATCGCAGTTTGCGATGCAAAATCGATCTACTGCTACTCAAAAGTCACTGTGACTCGCAGAAAATTGCGATGCATACCGGCTATCCATGCCTAGCCTGCGCTGTCAAGTAACATGCATACAGTGCAGTGCATACAGTGCAGTGTATGTGGTGCAGGTACTCTCAATCTGCGTGCACATATATGCTTCTGTCTTTTTTTTGCAAATGGGCTTTCAGGCATCGCTCCCAAGAAGGACAAACATCCAACCTTCAAAGAAAAAGTGCTAATCAAAATCAAAGACTGCTACACAATTGTGATTTCGTATAGCAGAAACTGCTATGCAAAAATATGACAGTAAATTCATCCCTTCAGTCATACTCATAACAATGTAAAATATATATCCATGTACTAATTTCCAAAACGTTTCGTGTGATTCTCAGTCTTGTTTTGGTTGCGATGTGCCGATCGTGTCTTGTTTTGGTTGTGATTGATGCGATGCGCTCTCATCTTTCTCCCTGTGTGCAGTGCTTGCCTCCAATGCTGCAAGGGCACAATGTTCTTGTCCACGCCTTGCCCGGATCTGGCCTTACAACGGGTAAGTGACTTCTCGTAACTATTGGCAGTCTCGCGACGAGCCAGGAGATGTTGAATAAGTAAATAAATGAATAAGTGCTCCTAGTGTGCACTGGACAGTGCTTGCCTAGCGCTTGTACCATTTCCCTCCCAAACACACACACACACACACACACACACACACACATCTACGGGGCCTTCAGCTCATGCCACGCTGCTGAAGGTAGCTGCACAGCAGAGTATTACTGGCGTGTACTGCACACTTACAGTGTGTATGCAGGAGTAACAATATCTAGTGTAGAGTGTAGCGTTCTGCATTCTGTGTTTATACGGATTTTTAAAGTCAACCCAACGACATTCTTTGGCGACAGGCACTTGGGAAGTTACGCCCTTCGGCTCCTGGTATTTGTTTGTTTGTTTTGTATTTTTACTTCACTAAATACACAGGCATTTCTGCCTTCTCGTCTGACCATACAGCTAGACTCTCAATGAATAAGAGGTGGATATTGGGCAGTATCGCCCTTCGGGAAGTAGTTGGTGACTGACTGCGGGGTTTGATGTGTGTCTGCTCCCTGCACAGCGTACTGCATAGCCATCTGTGATCGGATCATGAAGTCACTTGCTAATGCGGAGATGCGGCGCGAAGTGATTCCTGCCGATGAGAAGCCTGGTGTGTTGACGACGAAAGAGGAGAAGCATGTGATTGACGCCTTGCAATCAGCAACGGCCATCGGAGCACGGGCACTCGTCCTCGTCAAGGACGCCGTCCAAGTGCAACTTGTACGTGTCTATCAGTGTGTGTGTGGTGTGTGTGTGTGTATGTGTGCGCGCGTGTGCGTGCGTGTATGCGTGCATGTATGGCACTGTCACACATGTATCTGCATACCTAAGTTACTGCTGTTTATGGGTAAGTACGTTCTCCATTTTTCTTCCAGGGTGTGTTTCAGCGCCGCAGTTCCGGCCTGGCATACTAAAAGTCTCTGAGGGAATCTGAGCGTGGATGCTTCTATGAGTAATTTTACATTACTGTTTAGCATTCGGATGTATCTGTATGCTTTACACCGGTTTTGTTGGTGTATATGATTTGTGTGATGGGTCTCACCTAGGAGTCTCTTTATTCCTTGTCTATTCACTCATCCGCCTGTCCGTCTGCTTGTATTTGCCTGTGCATGTACCCCTTTTTGTCTCTGCAAACTATGGTTCTGGACAGGTCGCCAAGCGGTTCAACAAGTACTTTGGCAAGACGTTCCGCGCGTGCGCCCTGTACGAGAAAAGCGATCTGGTTATGACGGCGGAGACGGCTGTTCTGGTCATGACACCGCAGGTGCTGCTCGGCATGGAACTGCCTTCGCTGATGCGTCGCATTGATACCATCGTCCTGGACAGTGTCTGTGAGAAGTATGTTCTCGACCAGGTGCTAGCCCTGCCGCCACCTCGCACCACCGCCATCAACCCGGTGGCCGGGACGCTGCCGGACGAGAATGAAGACGACTACACGAATCCGTTCAACCGTCAGCTGATCGGGATCGTGGACAACATGACGCTCTTCGGGCAGGCGTCGTCGATTCTCGCCCGCGACCCGCGCGTCGTCCTGGTGCGTGCGCCCCCTGACCCGGACAAGCTGCGCCAGCCGGCGTACCGGGTCTCCTCGCACTTGTTTGTGCGCGCCGAGGACGAGAAGGCGGCGCTTCGCACGGTGGTCACGGAGCTGCACGGCATGCGCTCGACGCACTACGACACCACGCTGCAGGCCTCGCACTGCAAGCGCGTACTGGTCATCGCCAGCAGGCAGATGAATCCCGAAGCGCTGGCCAACCTCTGGGCGGTCGTCACCGAGCCGCAGATGGTGCACGACGTCGGCGGCAAGGAGGAGGCCTGGTTCAAGAACTTCCGCGTGTCGGCGCTGTTCGCACGGCTGCAGCGCGAATCCTACAAGCTGTTCTCGAACGGGTCAGTGCCACTGATGGTGACGACGCAGGATTTCGCTACCGGCCTCCATTTCCAGGCACCGCTGGACGCTGTCATCTTTTACGGCATGCCGGACCCGCAGCACTACTTTGAGGCGTGTCGGCATGTACAGTATCGCAGGGGCTGCGGTAAGCGTGTGTTGGCGCGTGCTTCTCTCCATTGAACTATGTGTCGAGTAGTGTGTGCATGTTAGTGTTTGTGTGCGTATGAACGTGCATCGCTTTTTTTGTCTTGCGTTGGTGTGATGCCTGCGTGTACGTGTGTGTGTGAATGTTTGTCTGTGTCTGTCCATGTGTTTGTCCGTGTGCATGTCTGTACGCATGTGTGTGTATGTATGTTTGTACTACAGTCAACTTCGCTAATAACGACTGCGGATATAACGACATAATTTTTATGCCCAGAGCAAAGTCCCACCCAACTGTGACACATATAATGAGACTTCGGGTATAACGACACTTCGCGAATAAGGACACTTTTCTGATGCCTCGCCGAGTGTCGTTATAAGCGAAGTTGACTGTAGTCCCGGTATGCATGTGTGCATCTGGGGGGGGGGGGGGGTGTTTCTGCGTGTGTGTTTGTGTGTGTGTGTTTGTGTGTGTGTAGACCAACCTCTTATGTTTTCTCTTTTTGTCTCACCCAAACACACACACACACACACACTCTCACGCACACGCGCATGCACACCACACACGTACACACACACAGATACTCTCTCTCTCTCTCTCTAAGTACGTGTGGATGGGCTTGAAGTGGCTAACTTGAGTCTGTGTCAGCGATCTTTGTTTTAACCGCCCACATCTGTTTTCCACAAAAAAAATTGCGGATAGGCGTGGGAACCAGATAATCGAACACCGGCTATGTTAGATGCATCACGTATGCTGTACACCTGTAACCAGCTATTTTCTTCCGGATGGCGAGGGATCCGGATAAGCGAGGTCTGACTGTACTCGTGTGTCCTGTTCTCATAATTGTAAGTGTCCTGCTCTTAAATGAGTGTCCCGTGTGTCTGTGTGCCTTACATGCAGTGATAACGGTGTACGATGAGTCACGCGCCGCCTTGGTTGACGTGCTGCAGGCACTGTCGCGCCCATCTCCGCCGAAGCTGAGCGAGACACACAACGACATGTTGTGGCAACTGGTGTCCACAACACTGAACATGCGCGATGTGAGAAACATGTCCGACTACGTCCAAGCGGTCAGCCCGCAAGCCCTGAAAAAGATTGCCGGCAGCGTCGCGGACATCGACTCGTTGGCAGCTCAAGTGGGCGCTGGACTGTATGCGAGGAGAAGACCCAGACGTCCTCTCGATGGCGAGCGGCGGATGCGTAAATAGCATACTGAGTTTCATCATGACTCGTATTGCGTTGCGATGATGACATGTGTATCGTATTGTACATGTATATAAATGTGTGTGTGTGTGTGTGTGTGTGTGTGTGTGTGTGTGTGTGTGTGTGTGTGTGTGTGTGTGTGTGTGTGTGTGTGTGTGTGTGTGTATTGTACAGTGGAGAAGTCCTACTTTATCTGCGCTTTATTAAAAAAGTTGATGGACAAACTCTGTTTTCTTAATTTATGCATGCTGTAGTTTGGTATATAATCTGTACATACCACAGCTTAGGCTATTTTCTTGTTAGGGACATTTAAATGCCTGTTCATTCAATGCTTGTAATCTGTTGGGAAACCCTCAGCCGAAAGGCTACTGAATCCGCATTGACTCTAGATGTTCTGTGTTACCAGGAATACTTAGACCAGAGTGTGCGACTCCTCATCTATGCTGGAGAAAACACTTCCAAAGTCTTCATCATGAATCATAGGAAAAGCTATCCATCATGATGTAGACCAGGGAGTAGTATTGAGTAGTATTGAGTAGTATTGCACTACGCCCTGCCGTGGACTGAACTGAAGGCCAGATCATTGACATTGAGCAGCACTGTACCAGGCGCGTGCCCCGTATGGGTTCCTGGGTGCCCGGAACCCCCCTTTTTTTCGCTGAAAATGCAGAATTTTGCTTCATTTTTTGAAAATTTTCCCGCGGGAAGCCCCCGGAACCCCCCCCCCCTCCTCCTTGAAGGGCACCGGCGCACGCGCCTGTGTACATACATTGTACATGACTGTATACATTGCTGCTCAATGAAATCCAGTCGCGTCATTCAAGCTTGCGCCTCGCATCATTTCGCAGCCCAGTGCAGTGCTCGCAGGCTGCACAACGCCCGGCGCGGTGTGTACTTGAGTGACGACACGACTGGATTTCATCGAGCAGCACTCTACATGTACTTGTACAATGTACAAGTGTCCACAAACAGTTTGCACGCTTGCTTGTACCGTACTTGCACATGTGTTTATTAACTTTATTTTTGTTTTTTCTAGGGCTGCAACGAATATTCTACTTCACAAACGAACGAATACTCACCCATAACGAACGAATAACGAATATTCTCTCAAAATGCTGAATTATTTCTAGGGGTGAAACAAAATTAATTATAATGGGAACGAAATTGAATTTTTTGTAAATGAAGAATATTTTATACCAAAAGAATCTTAGAAAGAGTTTGGCTAGTCCCCGGTTGTTCTAGACCCAGTTGATGTCTAGTGGAGTCATGTCCACCACTCTTGTGAGTCATAGTCCCCTTTCTCAACACATAACACATGTACATATCACTTAATCCGTTCAAGAATTACTACGATAGATCGACACAAGAGCAAAGTGCGCGCACGTGTCAAAACGAACGAACAATTATTCTAAAGGGGGAAATATTCCTTCCTTCGTGTTCCAAACGAATATCAATCGAATATTCGAATATTCCTTGCAACCCTAGTTTTTTCTCGGCTTCCCCAACATATTTTAAAGCCTTGTTTACAGGGTATGACTTTAATGTGTCCAGTGGACTCCTTTTTTGCTAGTCATGACACCTGATAGCCTAGGATACTATATAATCATTGTACATAATGTACAACTCTTTTGCCGGGATACGAATAGAAAAAAAAACAAAAAAACATAATGTACATGTACATGTAGTAGTGAATCCACGAAAGACCATTCCTGTATGTTGTCAATGACCATGATCACAATGTACATGTACATGCAGGACAGAGCGTGGGACAGCAGATAAGATTAGGAGCCGAATACAATGAATTACAGTGTAGGCCAATAGCAGGATGGCCGCGTTACGTATCCTGTTCACACAGACGCTTGTCGTTGGAACAATTACATTACAGCCTCAGGGCATACGTGTACATGTACGTCTCTGACCATGTGCAAGGTCATATCCGGATTTGTACCAAGAGTCCATAAATACTGTTTATAGACTCTTGTTGTACCTGTAGAGTCGGTGGTGTGGCTGATGATTTTTTCTTTCTTTCATATCTGGCTTGCAATTGTTGAGTTTCGGAGAGAAAAGAGCAGTACGTGGCATATGGCCTCTAATTTCCCAAAAACTTTGAAATTCTCCATGAAGTCCAAATTTGAAATTGCAATCTGTAGAGTCCAGGTAGTAATATTACTCCCTGCTGTAGATTCTGTTCTGCACTAGCCTGTCGTATGTACAAGATTGATTGATCTACTAACTTATTATTATTATTATTAAATTTTGAATAGGGCAGTCCCACAGGCCTAGGGCCTTTTTCTTACTTGTCAAGCCTCTACTCGCTCTACTCTATAATTTAGGATTTGCCAACGGCTGCTGTTGGACTTGGAGCCTACAATGTAGCATGTTGGAGCCTGTAGCGAGGGTTTTTCCTGCGGTATGAAAGAGGAGGAAGAGAGGAGAGGAAGGAACAGCCTCCCCGTCAATCAGATGCGGAGTTTGAATCCAGTGCACAGCCTTGTACGATGTACCGTGATGACTGTAGTCCAGCTTCTATAATATTTATATTTATTATTCACAGGATTTCCCAAAGGCATAGCCTATCGGAGCTATAACCATTTAAAACCTGCATGACAGTCGGCACTGGTCAGCGCGTGGTAGCTACTACTGCTCGCAAAGATACTACGTCCACATGTCATGATTGTGCATTGTACAGGTGCATGTACAGTCATGTACTTCCTCGAATACAATTACCGGTGTGTACACTCACCGGAAAAGGCTGCCTAGCCGGAAAGGCAAACGGCCGTCGTTACAAGGGCCCTTAGGGGGTGCCTCCACTCCAGTTCACGCCGGGAGAGATCGGCAGATGTGCGTGGGATGACATCTGCGGCAACGTCCTGGTTTCTAGCCATGGGCTAAGGAAGGCTGAACGTAAACAACGATGGAAACATGACTCTTTCGGAGTAAATCGCCCCACACCACGGGGGTCATGCACTCTGGATGGAAACATTCATGCATCCCATTCCCACTTGTCAGTGAGACGACAGTGGTATGCCGTGACTGGGACCACAACTCACAAGACACGACAACAAATCCTTCAAAAGGCCACAGCTGATTGACTACATACACCATTGGACCATTGGACGCCCATCGCCGGAGGCGATGATAGCGATGCTACAGCAGAAACCATAGCAGCTTGTGCTGGGATTGCACCATTCAACAGCTAGCAAGGCTGAAGAATTGACCGCCACTATTCTGAGTATTCAGCCTGATCTACACCACACAGCTATGAAGTGGCTTTACTACATACAAAACACAACACACACACCACATACAAGAAGAGTCAAGTGTGCCTGTCGAGGGTAACCCTTTCCCAAAGATGCCATAATTTTTCGCAACTTATGCTTTTCGCAACCGTATCAAACCAAGTGCTAGTTGCTGAAATCGCATCCATATTAGATAAAGCTCAAAAGTAACACGTTAGTTGCTATTATCGCAACTAATACTTAAAATTGGAGAAAAATTGTGCAAAAACCACCAAAAAAGGAGGAGAAATAGCAGAAGTACAGGGACAGCCAGGGAGTATTTGACGACTCCCTGGGGACAGCAAACTCGTTCACCCCTTCCTGCTCAGGACCTGCTGTGAACCACCACTTTACACAGTGCCAGTGGCAGTAGCCTGTTGCTGCATGTATCCTACATCATTCCATGCGTGGAAAAGGGAATGCACATTATCGTAACTATCTACTTTTTCTCTGAATGAGTCTGAAGGCAGGCGAGATATGAGCGAGTCTGCATTTTGTCCGACATGTAGTACGCGACTTGACCCTTTGACCCCTTGCCGGCCATGGCCATGGGGCCAAGGTTGCGGAAAAGTTGCGAAATAGTTTGCGAAAATACGGAGGATTAGCAAGACGAAATTCGCGTTCGCGTTCGCAAACATTTTTCAGTTCGCGAACTGGATTGCGAACTTTCGCACTTTTCGTTCGGAAAAGTAGTAGGAACACGAATCCCACGATTCGTGTCAGGGCAGTCATAAACTTACCACGCTGTACTGCCCACGTCGTGTCAACATCATGCATGTGCGAATTCTGTTTGCTAATCCTTCTCATAACGCGAATTCCGTCACTGAGTTCGACTTTCTTTGGAGAGCGAACGCGAACGCGAATTTCGTCTTGCTAATCCTCCGTAATGAAGAATGTTGCGAAAGTTGCGATTTCTTCTTAAACAACGAAAAGTTGCGAAAAAAAGCTGCGAGCATCTTTGGGAAAGGGCTAGTCGAGGGGGGTTCCGGTTTTCGCTTGAGTGATGAGATACCAGGTGCAGGATACGTGGGATGGGAAAACTGGTAAAAGAGGGAGTATTGTCTACTACTATTGAGGCAGCCCCGGTGTCACTGTGTGCATGGTTCGACCGACTCTAAATCGAATGCCTTTACTAGGCGGCGCAGACGTGCATTGGCCTCATCAATGATCATGCGGCGACTGGTCAGGTCCGCGACCGCGAGTCTCCAGAACTCGGACGCCTTTCTTCCTTCCATGATTCCATCCTGGAACCACAAGTGCAGTTCTGTTCGTTCTTGATTGCTTGTAAAAAGTGAACTTTACGACCCAAAAATAGGAAAAGGTGAACACCGCTACAGCTACAATAAGTAACAAACGTTACTTATTAATTTTTTGGACTCGGATATGATGGAGAGCCAAGGATAAATTTATACAGTAAAGAAAACAGCCTTCCATTATTTTGGAAGGTTCTAAGTTATAGAGCTGGTTGGTTGGTTTATTTTAATTCGCACAATAAACGGGAACTAGGCCCAATGATATAAAGGCGAATGGACAAGCCGCATTTAGAAAAGAGAGGACAGGAATTAGAAAATTACGAAAGAAGAAGTACATGTATCTGACGGAGGAGTCAAGCGAGTATCAGGGGTGACACGTGACAGGGTGGTCGAGGAGAGCTAGGGGAGGGCTAGTCTGAGCAACAATACTTGTATGGTAGGCAACTTTTAATACTTATGCTAAACTTTTTCTGTCTTGCTAGTATGGTCCGAACGTCATCCGGCAGCAGGTTCCAGAGTGCAGATCCTGCGACGGACGGCCGAGAAGCGCCAGAGCAAGTGGAGGATGGCTGACTGAGCAGACCACTGGACCTCTGATGACGGGTTCTCCTGCCAGCAGATCTGACGAACAGTACAGAACTATAAACATGAGGAGGGAAGAACATGAGGAGGGAAGGCTGTTGGAGTACGCATCTAAGATGCGCTATTACTAGAGCTGTTACTAGCCGGTTACATGACACAGTCATGCAGTTGTAGAACGTCAGTACCGTCGGTCAGTGTCGTGCAATGTTATCGCATCAGATGATCGTGGTGGTGTTAGTGGACATTATAGCGTACTATTAAGGGGGCACATCACCCAAAACATTCATATGGCATTCAATTGACCGTAACTTTGGTGTTTCTCAGTGGATTTGAGTGAAATTTTGACCACACACTCCTGCCACTATGCTGGCCCTCAGGACATGATTTACAAGTTCTTGCGTCTCACTGACAGGCTTTCCAGGCCGGAAAAACTCAAATTTCCGGCATAGTGCTACGGTGTGCGAGCCACCCAGGAGCCAAACAAATGCATTTACATTTTTTTCACATTTTCGTGCCCATTCTGTCCGTGCGCGGGACCCAAACCTAAAACAAGTCCAGAAGCAGCCATGGGTGGTGGGGTAGGGCCCCTCAACGTGGCCCTGGAATCTGTCACAACGGAACGAGTGGGCGTTCTTTCACGGACTCCCACAGACCCAAGGCAATTTTTGAATTTTTTTAGGTTTGGCACGTGCTACGAGGTCGTACCTTTGATACAACATCCAGTGCTGGGACCTCCACAGCAAGCCATTTCCACAGCGCTGCAAACCAAATCCAGGATGCCCTCAGAAACCGGCAAAGACTGCCACTCACGTTTCACTACTGCCTAGTACTGAATCCTACCTGACTTCTTGACACGACTCAAACTTGCCAAAGTCACTAAATCAACGTCAACTACAATAATCAAGCCACATATCTGCAACGTCACGAGGGTGCTGGCAAAAGTCCTGCTGCACGGCGGCGGGCTTCGCCCGCCGCCGTGCAGCCCAATACGTGGTTTTTTAACGTGATTTTTTGGACTTTTTTGGACTTGGGGCAAAATTCTGCACACTTTCGCGTGTTTCCATAATACGACAAGTTGCGCACGGTCTGCTCACATTCAAATACAGTGCTGCCAACAAATGACAGCATGCAACAACAAAATCTTTCCTTGCAAGGGCACATTTTCGGCCATAACTCTTGAACGGCTGGTCAGATAGGGACACAGTTTTCAGAGAATTTGCAGCTATCCATGCTCTTTCAACTGACGTAGCACTCAATATGAATTTACAAATTCGATTTTTCAGCGAATTTTTGGGTGATGTGCCCCCTTAAACTTGTAGTTTCTTGGTCCTTCTTCTTTACTATTAATTTAAGCGAGGGTCCCTGGTTTGAGTCCTGGTGCCGGCTGGTGGTGACAGTTTTTTTCTTCAGACTTTTCCCGTTTGTCTCTTTCCCTCAAAACCAGTTAATATTAATTATTTTTTTATTTCGGCCGGTCGCCTACTATCATTTTCGTCTTGACTCTTGGGTTAGAACTTATTAATTTTGATAAACCTTCAAACAACAGTAAGTAACTTGTGTAAAGTTGTAGTGTGGTCACAACTTTACATGCATGTACATGTTTATGTACTGTAAATATACAAAATTTCGGCGCTGCAAAATTTCGGCACTTCACGATTTTTGACATTTCGGCGGCGATTTATTTTCGGCGTGGGGTAGAGGGCACGGTATAGTGCGACAGATGCTGTGAAAATTTTCATCGGCGTTTTAATTTAGGCGTTTTGGGTCGGTGCCGAATATAGCCGAAATTAACTAGCTGCCGAAAATTTGTATATTTACAGTACCATGAATACAGTAGTCTACACTACCAGACTACAGACTGCTCGTACTCTCGACTTCCGGCCCACATTTGGTCTCGCCAACGCCCTAGGCAAGTGTTGGTCCGGAAACGTCAACTATTCTCGGTCGGGTAGTGGACCAGCAAACCTCGATCTCGTGCGTGGAATTACTTCCGTCCAGTTCCTGCATTCCTAGAATCCTGTTTACTGGTTTACCATGGTTTACCTCGGGCCAAGTAGCTAACTAGTTACTTATTTACATGATTGTACATGTAGTGTTGCGCTGCGTGTCATCTCACCCACACGAACTATGTAAGTTATAATATTAGTTTGTAACCAAATGATGCTTTGGCTCCTGTGTTGACCAGCATTTTCAACGGCATGTTTGAGCAACACGAGGTGGCTGATATAGGCAGTGGCAGTCTGATCCCACTTCAGAAACCCAACAAGCCGCTGGGACCACCATCAAATTTACGTCCGATAGTTCTTCTCAACACGCTGCGGAAGACCCTGTCACTCCTCACTTTAGCTCGAGTCAGACCCAAGGTTGACCAGTACCTAGCCCAGACGCACAGCGGCTTCCGCCCTGGCCGATCCACCGCGGATGTGGTATGGGCGCATCGATGGCTTGTGGCAAAGACCCAGCGCTACCACAGCACCGTTCACCTGTTGGGCATTGATCTGTCGAAGGCTTTTGACACGATCAAGCGAGACACCTTGCTGACTGTTCTGGAGGCGTTTCTGAGTGACGATGACGTTCGCTTGATCAGGGTCTTGATCTCTAACACCAGACTTCGTGTTCAGCTTGGGAGGTGCCAGTCGGAATCATTTGCTACAACGAAGGGGACGCCACAGGGGGATTGCCTTTCCCCCGTTCTCTTCACGGTTTACCTGGAGGCTGCGCTCCGACAACTAAGGCAAGAGGTGCCAGCAAGACCTCTCAGCGACAACGGTTTGCCGCTCGAACTTGTATATGCGGATGATGCAGACTTTGTCAGCACCTCAAAGTCCTGGCTGGCGGACGTGGAGGCGACTGCCAGCACGGTGCTACCACAGTGGTCCCTGATCATGAACCGGGACAAAACTGAGTATACGGACATCTTCAGAAGTGCGGACAGGATCGATGAAGAGTGGAGGACAACGCGCAAGCTGGGTTCGCTGCTGGGCGACGAAGAGGATATTATGCAACGAAAACAGCTGGCGACTGCAGCATTTCAGTCCCTATGGAGCCTCTGGAAGAGGCATCAGCACATCAGCGAGAAGTTGCGTCTGCGGCTGTACAGCACTTTTATTGTTCCAGTACTGACGTACAACTCGGGTACGTGGGGGGTCAGTGTGACCGTTCTGTCTCGCCTGGATTCCTTCCACCGCCGTCAGCTAAGGTCACTCATCGGTGTGAAATGGCCACAAATAATACCGAATGATGCTCTCTATGCCAGATGCGAAGCTGAACCCTTGAGTGTCATGGTCAAGAGATCACGCTGGAGGCTGTTTGGCCACATCCTGCGGATGGCAGATGAATCTCCAGCTGTTATGGCTATGTTCGCGTACTTCGCCAATCAGCAACAGAAATGCTGGAGGGGTAGACCGCGGACGACCCTGCCGCAGGCATTGGTGGGAGATCTGCGCCAAGCCAATGCCGGATTGCTCGGGAACTTAGACGCTCTGCAGAGCCTGCGAGCCATTGCCCATGACCGACCCGCATGGCGAGATCTATGCATGAAGATCTGTGCATCGTGATATTCCGACAGGTCCTGAAACAGTCAAACTCAGGAAATAGCACTATTATTATCACTCAGGCTGCAATATTCAATGACATAATTAAAGACATATTCATAAATGACATATCTTCAATACCCATGAGCTACATGGTATATGATAATTATATCATTGTATCATCGTTCTAGCTCAATTTCTTTCCCCTGTCATAGTCCTGTTTATCATGTTCAGCATAAGCGAAGTTGTGGATCATGCTTGCATGGTTGACTCCAACGCGTACATGCAAGTAATAAATAATAATAACTACATGTACATGTAAAAGGCTTCAAATACTCAATACACCACCCGGCCTGGTAGCTGGAGAAGGCTTCTAGTACTACATGCACCATGTCTGGTCTACAGTACAGGCTAGGCGCCCGAAAACTGCTTGGCCGTCACTGGTCACTCCTAGATCCTGTATGCATACGCGGAAGATGGCATTATTGTGGCTATGTCTCCTATGATCATGCGGTATCATTGTCATTCCCGGATGCACTGGTGGTCACCCAAATGCCCCTGTGTAGGGTCCGGCGGATTCTGCCGGCAGAAAAATTGGCAGAATTCGGTACTTTTTCTGGTAAGTTTCATGCATGTTTGGTAAATGGAGCAGAATTCGAGGAATTGCCCGCCATTTTAAGGTTTGTATGGTTCTGCCAATTTCACTGCTTTTCGAGCAGAATCTGCCACCTTTTCGAGCAGAATCCGCCGGTCCCTACGGCCCGGTGCCATTTTTTGATGTGGGGGCGCGGGCGTTGACACAGCAAGTAGTTTAGACAGCGCTGCGTTCTTCTGTGCCATATGGCTGACCGTTTAACAGGAGACATCGTCAGGAAGCTGTACCTTACGTATGTCCGCCCCACAGCAGAATACGCCGCCCCAGTATGGGAGTCCTCCCTCTCTGCTGCACAGCGGCTCACCCTTGAACGGCTGCAAGCCAGAGTAGCTCGCACAGTCATGCGGCTTGAGAGATGCCCTTGCCCATCAGACGAGCCCAAGTCATCATTGTTTAAACAGCTGGGGTGGCCAAGTCTATCCTGGCGCAGGAAGATCGCCTGCCTTATGGAATTCTTCCATTTGGTCACCACCCAACCAGAACTTTTTGAAGCAGCGGGATACTGCCCCACGCGTATTCGCCGCCGCCAACTCGCATTCACTCTGCCACGGGTTGGGAAACACGCCGGGAGGTCATTTCTCTTCCGCACCGCTACTGTCTGGAATGCCTTGCCCGCAGACCTGAGAGCCACAGCCTCGCAGTCCCTGTTTCACAGTCACATTTGCACGCACTTCTCTGACACCAAACACAATGCCACTCCGCACTGACATGCCTCTGTCCTCCTTCTTTGTGCGTTGCGCTTATTCTTATTAATTTTTGTGTTTCTGTTTCGGTACATTTCGTATTTCAAGGCATACCCCGAGGCTATAGGTATCATTGATTAAAGGACCATTCTGGAACATTCAGCATAATTGTATTTCTCTTGCTAGGCTGTTCATTACGAATTATTAGCCCTCCACTGTCTGCTATCTCAACCCTACAGCCTCCCATTATAATGGAACTCCCTTCAATTTAGACTACGTCTTTGGGAAATCCTCAAATATATATAATAATAAAATAATAATAACACGTCTTCATCTACATGTACAAGTAGTGCAAACCCCAATACTGTATTTTCTCGGCGATTTCGACGGCGAGTGCAATCATGTACCATAACCAGATAACCATGATAACCATGGCATGATAACGCAGTGTTCTGGTCAGCTGTCGATGGTCTCAGTGTCTGTCTCAGCGGCTTGCATGTCACAAGTAATACTAAGACTAAGAGTTCACCATCACTCATCATCCTGCGCCACTACCATTGACTACAGACTAGCGCTATAATTCCTAGGCTATCAACGATCGGGTTCTCGGGTTCAGCGACGTCGATCGAGGTCCTGGACCACGTGTACTCTACTCATGCCATGGACATGCATCAGTCGACAGGAGGAGTTGGACATTCCAAGCTTTTGTCTGTTTTGAAGTTTTGTCAAGTACAGTCATGACGTTACTGCTTTTACTTCGCCCACGCAGCTATATGTTCGCTCCATGATCCAGTGAGCTGAGCTGTGCCAGAATGGCCGTCGAGCTCGCCCTGCAGGCTGGTCTACATAACCATGTACCTGGGTACCTGACAATGACATGCTGCAGAACAGGGCGAGCTGGGCACAAGGACTAATGCTATTGTAGTAATGGTAAACAGCAAACAGCTAACGCTATTCGTAAAAGCGAGATACCTGGGCGGCCTCGCGGCGCTTGGCTGAAGCCAGCGCGTGGGTCGCAGAGATACATTGCGCTCATTGACGCATAAACTGCGCCTGGTGACAACCCGGCCACCACCACGGTGCACCGTACCGTCAAGCCCATTGTTCTAAAGTCTTTCCAGATGTACATTGTAATGTGACAGACTACGACTGGCTTGATCGTTTTGGGCTGTTCACACTCACACTGTGGGATCGATACCTTCGAGCTGATTACTTATTCAGTTATTGCCCGCCGACCGATGGGACCGCCACTACCGCAGGCGCAGCACACGAGATGCACCAGAAAACTCGACCCAGTTTCGAGATCTTCGGTTCGATGCCGATGGTACCTCTGGCTGTATCTGGCCTCTGGGCCAGTGCCAGAGAAGAATAAACACTGCACTGAGTGAGTCAACCCTCAATGACTCTGATCTGCTGCACGCTCTCGATCGCGACAGCGCAGTGCACAAAGCCAAAAGCTGAAAGTGAAAAGGCAACAGGCTGCATTTTCCCGTCTCACTGATCACCTCAGTTCCTATCCAGCTTGGCGAGCAGATTGATCGTTGTACGTGTCGAAGTAATAATATAGCTCATAACATAAGTCATACTGTCATAGTCATAGTGTCCCGACTCACTGAGTCAGTGGTGCCTCGTGGCTTGTGTTCTGTCTCGTATCCTGTAGCGTTGATATTCTACGGTCGGTCGATCGACGGGTTACCACATTTTTTGTAGGTCAGAAGTTTCCCTGGATCCTGGTGCACGTGTACCATGGTGTATCAAGGACACCTACTGTTTTGACCCAGAACTAGCAGTAGTACATTATGTCATGTAGACCCATGTAGACAGTACACTAGCAGATAGCACCTTCCCTTTGTCTTTGAGCTACTGCTGATGAGTGTGACCTGCATTGCTGTGAAGTGCCCCCTTTCATATTCAGCTATCACCCCTGTCAAGTGCCAGGAGTTTTACTACGCAGCCAGTCATTTTGTCATTGATTGTCAAATCGTTTGAGCCAGAGCCCGCAGCTTTACTTGGCCTTGATGGTTATTTTATTACAAAGCAAAACGCACCGTGGCGTGGATGAAACATCATCAGTTCCGCCATCCAAATAGTAGTTCACGCGGAAGCGGACTCGTTCGTGTACCACCGGGTCCCATTTCCACCACGAAGCAGCAGAAGCCTGTGGAGTTGTTCTCGGCTCTGCAGCCGTGCTTGTGTGTGGCGGGTGACGGTAGTGCTAGTAGTAGTACTGTAGTAGCTAAAACGCCTGCAGTTTGGTCACCCGATCATTCTCGCCTCCACTGAGGCGCAACCGGCAGGACTACCGAAAATGCAGCTCTTGCTAAACTGTGCATTAGTAGCTACATGCAGTGTTGTGTGTCTCTTGTGCCGATCATCCGGTGTCGCTGCGGACTGTCGTCCAGCACCCGGCCCGAATCTGCTGGAGCTCAGGTCGGCCCTGGGAGCGTATGGAGTAACGACGGCTGATGGATGTTTCCAACTTGTAAGCTCTGTCCTCAGTCCACCTAGTGTTGGTAATTCCACGAATAGCGTTAGTGGAGCCTCCAGTCCTGTACGTGACACGATCGGCAGCTTATTCATCAACTCCGTTTCGCTGGCATCACTAGCTGCAGCTCAGGCCCAGAATAATATTAGTGGTAGTAACTGCAGTCAGGTACAGGACAATGGAGCGCGACTGGTGCAGCAGCTGCAACAGTGCCAGTGCACGGCAAATAGCAGCCAGACCTGCCCTGTGGAGTGCCTGCAACAGCACCACCTGGCAATCTTGGCTCTGTCAGAACAGGTTGTGCGTCTATGTCAGACCAGCGCCAGCGACGCGACAATGCGGCAGCTGGCGCAAGACCTTCGACGTAGGCTGCCGGGAGCGTTGAGCCTCTTCGCCCAGATGCCAGGCCTGGTGAAGTCGTTGGAAGGGGTGAACCGCGTGACGAACAACATCACCAGTCTGTCTCAGTTCCGCGACAGCACAGTGAGCGATGTGACCACGTCCAGCTTGTCGTCCGGCGAGTCCTTAGTGCTTGTGTGTGCGGCAATGTTCCCGTTCTGCTCCAACTCGACAACGGCACCTTACGGTGGTGGCGTTGTTACGGAGCACACCGTGCCCGTCTGTTCAGGTGTGTGCAATCGACTTCGCCCTGCCGCCGGTGTGTTTGGGCTGTTCGCCGACGTCTCGGCGATCCCGATCGTTGCTCTGCTAACAGAAGCGCTCGCCGTGTGCCCGGCAAACAGCTCTACACCGGCGTCAGCTACGTGCGTATCTTTGAGCGTGTCTTCGACCGGCGTGGGTATTGCTGTGATAGACTCCACCATGGCCAGCACAGCACCAGCCCGGTTCTGCTTAAACCTAACCTGTCCGTCACCGCTGCGGGCCACGACCAACTCGGCCCACTGGAGCAAAGACTTGCAGAGCGTGGTGTTCGGCATTCATAGCTTAGTGCAGGCCGCGTTTCCCGGCAGTTCTACGCCGTTCAACGGCTCGATTTTGCCCTGCGGCACGGATTGCATAGCGATTGGAATATCGGACGAGAGTGTACGCATTTCGCACATCTTCCTCTCCGTCTTCAGCACAATCGCCGTCGTCGTTGTCTCCCTCTCCGTCGTCGTCTTCTGCTTCAACCGCAAGCGCCTTGGCCAGCGTTTGGTTCGCCGTGTCCTGCTCACGTTCACCATTACCGGCGGGATCGCCTCGCTCACGTACGTCTCATCGGCGTACAATGATCGGCAATCGCTGCTCTGCCACGACGACGGCACGATTCTCCTGAACGAACCGGCCGAGGGCAACCCGCTCTGCACCCTCGGCGCCATCTCCACCTACTTCTTTGTGACGGTGACGTCGGGATATTTCGTTGCCATGGCGCACTCCTGGTTCCAGCTGATCGGCGCGCTCAACAAGCCTAACCTGCGGCGGAACAAGACCTCCATGGACGTGTTCTACCTGACGTACCGCTACGACTTCATCTACGCGGCGTGCGCCATGGCGATGCCGCTCGTTCTCAGCATCGTTCTGCTGGCCGTGGGTGGCATCGAGGGCAACGTGATAAACGGCGTTTGCAGCCTCAGCGTGACCAAGAACTACTACGTCACGTTCTTCGTGGCCTACTTCTCGCTGATGCTGCTGCTGGCGACGCTCTTCATGCTGGCCGGCGTGCGCGTGCTGAAAGCGCAGCGCCAGGGCATGTCCGGGGTGGTCGCCTGGATCAAGCAGCGAGGCCGCACCTCCACTCTCAGCGGCAAGAAGAGCACGCGCAAGGAGCGCAAGGCGGAGTCGATGGCGCGCAAGGCACGCAAGCAGGAGGCGCGCTGGAGCGGCATGGAGCGGCACGAGCGCAAGACGCGCAAGGAGATCAACCGCCTGGCGTTCCAAATGCTGTACTACTGCCTGGTGGCCATCATCAACGTGATATGCACGGTGATCCTGGGCGTCTACATCGGTGTGCAGAGCGGCAAGTGGAAGGACCAGACCGAGGCGCACGTCCTGTGCCTGGTGACCAGCTGTGAGCCGGAGAGCTGCACTCCGCTGCCGTCGCCGCAGGTAGCCGTCATAGTATTCCCGCTCATCGTGCAGTTTGCCTCGCTGGCACTGATCGCGTCCTGGACGTTCTCGCCCGAGTTCCTGGTCAACGTGCCGCTAGTCAAACACCTGTTCTTGGGCCGTAAGCGCTCGGACACGACCACAACGTCGTCGGGTTACGACTCCGTGGAGACGCCGTCCAACAGCCAGCTGGCCATGAACGTGGTGGACACCTCGCCAGCCATGTCTCGCCATGCCACGCTCACGTTGCCCACGACGACGAATTCAAACGGCGCTCCCATTTCAATGCAGGCGCTAAGCCCGCTGTCGGCTCACGCCATGCCCGGCAAACTGGACACAAGCGGACTGGTGCCCTCGGGTAGTTACACGACGCTGGACGACGAAGCCAACGGCAGCACGGTTGAGGCGGCCGGTGCGACGACGACCACCACCAGCGAGGACAGCGCCATCGCGCGGTCCCCGTCGCGCAGTCCCGGCAACGTCAAGTTTCTCCAGTCGGACGTGTAAGCTATTCCGTCGGTTCTCGCCGCGTGCCGTGCTCCTGTCGACACGCCGCCTATGCTGCTGTCGCCGATGTCTGCACGTCGCGGAAAGAACACTGTTCACAAGGCAGGAATATCAACGGTTACCGCTACCTGCCTGCCGGCCCGGCTACAGTACTAGTACTGTACCACGGAATTGTGATCCTGACGTGAGTTGGCGTATCCGGTCGCCGCCACTGCTCCGAGTCTGCATGTGTTTCCGTACCGCTCTGCCAGAAACAGAATGGCTGAGACAGGGCCACGTTCCAGACCCCAGTGCATGGGGGGCATGACTGCGTGCGTGTACGCCCATCGGACACGTATGTCCACGTGTGACTCTCAACAGACTGCCACCAGCGGCGGAGTGGTGTTGGCTGTGGTAGTCTGTTGCGGAACTAAATTCCGTCTCGTTCATGTTCTACATGGCCCCTGCTCATTTCCCTCGTGTGCCCTCCATCTTCGCAGCCAAAGATCTACGCAAACGTTCAGCAAAGCATGCGCCATAGCTGTTCGGGCGCAGTGGACGGACGTCGAGGCCGTGGGAGCATAATGAGACATGTGCATGTCTCGTCGCCTGTACTTCTCAAGTTAGAACCGATGATTGTGTGCAGATGTGTGTTGAGCTGAAACGAACATGAGTCACATGACGCGTTATTGAAATGCTAGTGTGCTAGTCATCTTGCTGCTGACTACAAATGTTATAGCGTGCTACCTTGATTGAGTGATTTCCCCTGAGCTGTAGTGCCGATCTCGAATGCAGCCGCACTGCACAGAATTCGCTCTAACACAGCCAGACGAGTATTTACGTATGAGAGAAGAGTCCGACACTACAACTTGACCTTGACCCCCTATCCAGTCAGTTCAAAAAGTGTTTTTCTTTTGCCCGAATTTGATGATTTCTTAAGTTTTTTTTCTTGGCAGCTATACCACACTCCTCCTGCACTTGTGTGATCATGAATGGAATACTTGTGAACACAGTCTCTCATGATGTGTGTACTAGTCCCTTTATTGTGAGTCTTTGGTGGTGGTGGTGGTGGTGTGTGTGTGTGTGTGTGTGTGTGTGTGTGTGTGTGTGTGTGTGTGTGTGTGTGTGTGTGTGTGTGTGTGTGTGTGTATGTGTACATGGTGTGTGTTTGGGCTGGAGTGTGTGTGTTCGTGTGTGTGTTCGTGTATGTTTTTTTGTGTGTGTGTGTGTGTGTATGTGTGTGTGTGTGAGAGAGAGAGGCAGAGAGACAGAGAGAGCCTGAGAGAGAGAGAGAGAGAGAGAGAGAGAGAGAGGAGAGAGAGAGAGAGAGAGAGAGAGAGAGAGAGAGAGAGAGAGAGAGAGAGAGAGAGAGAGAGAGAGAGAGAGAGAGAGAGAGAGACAGAGAGAGAGAGAGACAGAGAGACAGAGAGACAGAGAGAGAGAGACAGAGAGAGAGACAGAGACAGAGACAGAGACAGAGACAGAGACAGAGACAGAGACAGAGACAGAGACAGAGAGAGAGAGAAAGAGAGAGAGAGAGAGAGAGAGAGAGAGAGAGAGAGAGAGAGAGAGAGAGAGAGAGAGAGAGAGAGAGAGAGAGAGAGAGAAACAGACAATACTGAAGACAAACAGCCAGAGAGACAGACAACTACAAAAGAGAGAGAGAGAGAGATCAGCACTGTAGCAGAGAGAAAAAGAGAATGTTCGAGCGGAGATAGAGCATTTTAACTTTCATATCTTGAAGTCCGGCTGTCCAGCTCTGGGTAAGTTTTTCATTTTTAAAAGGATAATTGCGTAAGTAACTTGGTCGACCATAACAGGACCAGGGCACCTGTTCTATGATGACAAAATGGACAACTACACTGGAAGAGAGCATCAATTTCAGTGTGTAACTATTTCACCATCGGTGACAGTGTAGGCAAATGAAACAAAATAAAGCGAGAGACAAAATAGAGTCATTGCATGGTAGTCGGAAGGAGATTGCTCTTTCCACTGTCAAGTTCTCTCCTGCTTCAAATGTATTCTTTTATTTCAATTCGCTCAGGGCACAGGCAATACTGCCTTCTCACCGAAGAAAGGATTCTCCGATTCCTACCAAAAACGAGAAATCTGCGATATGAATATGTATGAGAAAGATATGAGAAAAATGAATAATGATGATGTCGGATTACGATAGTTATAAATACCTCACGATGGAAATGAAGCAAGAAGCCTATACTTGTAATGGAATCAATTCATTTGGACAGTAATACTTAAAAAAAAACCCGCAATGATTGACCAGTGAGGACTCAGGTCGTACTTCTACACTATAGGAACATACACATATATAGCAGCATGGGCAAAAGGTTTGGATTGACAGACGCAGAAATTTGTGTTGTAAGCCAGCAAAAGAGGATCTTGCTTTCGTGCAAAGCAATTGCTGACCGTTTGTGGTGTTTGATCGGTTTTCGTTTTTCAAGTAGTGGACTTTTGTTACCAAGAATCATTTTATTGTCACTCAATTGATACTTGGTCACCCCGACCAGGAAGTGTAACAATCCAGTACAGGTTACCTGTGACGTTCGGGATGGTTTCTGTGGTGCCCGTTCTCTCATGTCTACCAGTGAGAGTGTGACGATCATGATCAACTGTAAGTTGAATGACGTCGCCAGTTTTCCACGGTTGACCAAGGTCTGTTCCGGTGTAGTCATCATCACTAGTACTACCGCCATACCAACCAAAACACTGTGCCTGATCAAATGCGAGACCTTCCAGGTTTGGACTGCTGGATGAACAGGCATAGAGACACAGCTCATCACATCTGGTCTTGTCAATCCTCACTTTCAGTGTACTGCTACCAGCATCAGTGACCATGGGCACGGTGCATGCTGATGACCAATCTCCACCCCGCGTGGTACAACGCAGTGTGCGACCATCATTGGTGATCTTCAAGCCACTACCACATCGATTGTTGTCAAACAGTGGCTGACTGGCAGGGGAAATTACCACAAGTTGCTGTGGACTGCCTTGCAAATGTCTGTTGCCAATCATAGCTGATACACGGTAGCGACCAGCTGCCAATCGATCATGTCCAATCTCTACACGGCCAGGTAATGATTCACAGCGAGAAAGCACAGCGGAAAACTCATCATTGTGAAGACTGAATACGGAAATCTCCAGTCCGATGTTGTCGAGTTGATCCTGACTGACACTGCATACAGGAGTATTGGTAGCACTGGCACTGGCAGCATCTACGGTGTGTGATGACGTAATACGAACACTGAGTGTGACATCATCATGAGTCGTGGCTTTGTCTGGACAATCCAGTACAGCATGATCAGCTACATCCAGTACAGTACCAGACTTGCCAATGTCATTCAGTAGTTGTGTGATGTCAGTGCTGCCAAACACAAGCCCACTGGATACACATGGAACGGTGTCTTCTTCCGCTGTTCGGATTGCTTTGTTAAATGACTCATCGACCCATGTCCATATACGGAGCAGGTCCACATCATCCGTGAATGACTTCACAATATTCGCTGCACTCTTCTCCTGGGATATACACTCTTGACTCGGTTTTGCTGTTCCTCCAATGCCAGCGTCTTCTTAGATCGCATGTCATCCAGCTCTGCAAGGAGTTCATTCTCACGCTTCACAACAGCCTCTGTCAACAGTTTGGAGAACTCAGTGACTTTTGCTGAGGCCAGCTCTGTTTGGTCGTTGAGCTTCTGAATGTTGGTTTGAACATTGTTCAATGCTTGGGTTATAACACCATCACATGTTGATGAACTACTGGCAAGCTTATCTGCTAGCATATCCCGAGTCTTTTGACCAGCCCTGGCAATGTCCAAGACTTGATGATCTTTCTTGTGTAAATGTGCCTGTTTGCACTTTGGGCACAGCAACTGGTTACACTGTACGCAGAATCCATCAACGAACTCACTTGTATGCAGTGCACACCTGTGCTGTGCAGCAGATCTGCTGGTCGCGGTCCCTGCAGAAGACGAGGCTCGATCCACTTGCGATAATGGCTTGACTGCATGTCCCTTGGTGGCTTTGGATAATGGATGAACACCGGCGTGAGCATCGCACATTTTCACCTTGCAGTTTTCACAACTGCTTGTGGCTTTGGTATCATCTCCACATTCTTCACACACTGGTTGCCCCTGCGTCTCGTCTCCCGCCACAGAATCTCCACTGGCCATAACACTCGGGAGCGATCGCAATGGCTCGACGCTCATAGGCAACGGAGTGGTGGACAAACATTGCGGACATTTGATTGAACCGTCAAAGGAAATGCTGTTCTGCACACAGGGTACGCACAGCGTGTGCAGGCAGGAGACAAATTTCAGGGCCGTGCTCGATGAGCCACAATCGTTGCACTGGAGGGATGCCATTGCCGTAACGACTCCTGAAGCCTACAACGTCGTATCGACCATAGGCACGCACATACCTGTACATCTAGTCGTTAGAAAATGGGCAATTAATTATTTCTCCCCCTGATCCACAGTTGCATTTGTGCCGTGCACGTGACTATGGTGACAGAGCGCTATCATTTTTGCATGTATGGAGGAAGGTAAAGTAAGTTAGCATCAGCATTCATTCGGCCGTTGGAAATTCTGCGTATGCACCTCAACGGTTGCGCTCTGCGGCCGAACACACACACACACACAAACACACACACACACACACACACACACACACACACACACACACACACACACACACACACACACACCATTGGACCATTGCATTGGACCATTGGACGCCCATCGCCGAAGGCGGTGATAGCGATGCTACAGCAGAAGCCATAGCAGCTTGTGCAGGGATTGCACCATTCAACAAGTAATTAGTTTACTTGCAAGGCTGAAGACCGCCACTATTCAGCCTGGTCTACACCACACAGCTATGAAGTGGCTTTTTTTCACACACACACACACACACACACACACACACTGTAGAGCCACTGCCACAGGGGTCACGTGGGCCCCGGAGGGGCATCAGAGAGGAAGATGGAGCACGCAGCCTGATGACGCCGGAGATGGTGGGGCAAACGGAACCGGCGAGAACACACGCATACATGGCTGAACGAATTACGCTGCTGGGCAGTCGGGCGCGGGCCAGTCCTCGAGCACCGGTGACGATCGCGGCCTTGCACAGACCGAAAGCAGCGGGCACACACAGCACAGTGCGCAGCACAGCAGGCATCCTGCACATAGACTTGCCGGGGCTCGGGAGGCTGAGGCTGAGGTGCGGAACAGCGGTGAACAGCTAGACCACCCTTGCTGCGAAACCCACGCCCACAATCTCCACAGTGGCAAGCCCCTCGCTGCTCAGCAATCGGCTTTGCCCGCTCAACCACACATTTGTCGCGAGCACGATCTCCAGGGCGCGAGAATGACCGATTGCAATCCGCACATACCACTGGGTCTGTAACCGTTTGAAGGTATTCTTGGAAAAGACAATGCTTGATACAGAGCTAGAGGGCAGATAAGGTTAGCGCTAACAGGGAACTGTTACACCATCCCTCCCTCCTAAGCGAGGCACAGGTGCCTCCAGGGAGTCGAGGAATATGTGGAAAGGGAATAATCAAATGAAATCGTGTCAACCCAACAACGCTCATCTAATTGAAGCACCGTGCAAGGTAACCAAGGACAGTCAGGCGAGTGAAGATAGCGGAAATGGGGAAGATCTAAAACAGGAGGGGAATGGATGGCTTAACACAACAAGGATCAAGTGGGAATTCTCAAGGTACACGTGCAATTGAATTTGAGCGAGTAACATTTCGCGGTAACCATAGTGTCACTAACATGCCCTGGACGCCCTGTAACGCCTCAGAGCAACTATCGGCCTACCGACCTCGTCCAGCAAGTTCCCTTCTGGCTCCCAGGTGGCTTCGTCGTCTGGGTACCCTTGCCACTTGACAAGGTACTGAGTCTGATGCCTTCGCTGGCGATCGTCAAGAATCTTCTCCACCATGTATCTGGTCTGACCGTGCAAATCAATGAACGGTGGCGGGGTGGCTGCCGCCTGCCGGGAATAGTATTCTGCTCATACCGGCGCAGAGCAGTGACATTGAAGACAGGGTGGCACCGAATAGCGCTGGGTAGATCCAGCTGATAGGCGTTGGGTCCGATCTTCTTGATGATTGGGTAGGGCCCGAACCACTTAGGGCGTAGCTTCTGTGAAGGCTGATCCCGGGCTTCTGCGGTTGTTAGGAAATCCTTGTACACCAGCACCATGTCGCCAAACTTCAGGTTGCTGGGCACCCTTCCCCTGTCTGCATACTGAGCTTGTCTAGCCTGAGCGGCAATCATGGCGTCCTTTGCCAACTTGACGGCATCCGCCCGATCCTGGATCCAGTCTGGGGCACTCCCTCCTCCCCTCCGTGCCAGGAAATCTGGTGGGGACTTGGGATTAAGTCCATAATTTAGATAAAACGGCGTGCTAGAAGTGGAAGACTGATATGAACTATTAATTGCAAATTCGCAAAGAGGCAGAAGCTTGTCCCAATTATCTTGTTTGTGGTTAACAAACGCTCTAAGCACATCCTCAATTACTCTATTCATTCTCTCAGTCTGCCCATCGGTCTGTGGGCGATTGGCAGTACTAAACGACAAGGTGGTACCTAATTGATGAAACAATTCCCGGAAAAATTCAGAAGTAAATCTTGGGTCCCGATCACAGACAATAGTGGAACTCAAACCGTGTAATCTAAACACATTCTGGAGATACAAATCAGCAGAACCCTTAGCGTCAATTTTGGAAGTCGTGGGGACTAAATGGACACATTTTGTAAGCCGGTCAACAAATGTATAAATTGCATCGAAGCCCTGAGGGGTCTGGGGTAAGCCAACGCGATTGCAGCAAACCGGATCTAGGCAACCCACCCTTAGTGCGCTGACATATGCCGCAAGATTTAACAAACTTCTTCACGTCAAGGCCCATCTTGGGCCAATAGAAGAATTGACGAAGCCGGAAATATGTACGATCCCGTCCCTGATGGCCTGCCGTAACACAGTCGTGGTACTCCTGCAGGAGCTGAAGCCTTACTGCACACTTGGGTACACACAAGCGATTGTTTGGGGCTGCACGGAGGTATAGGTACCTGGACTCTTCATCCCAATAGTACCGCTCGTGTAGATTATCAGAGGAATCGCCGCGCAGCCGCTGAATTATCGGGGAAAGCTGCTCGTCATTCTGATATGCTTCCGAAATCGTCTCAGCAACACTATCACTCAGTTCCAAAGCAAACTCAATCGTATTCAAATGGGGTGCTGGTAGGATGGGTGGGCAATCCTTTTCCTCAACTACATTGCCAATTGCTGACCCGCGCAGATCAGGGCGGCGGGATAACGCATCAGCCATAATATTATTTTCCTTGCCGGGTTTGTGATTAACTATGAAGTCATAGTCTGCAAGAAATTCAACCCATCTAGCTTCGCGCTTAGTGAGATTGGCTTTTGTGCTCAAGTAGACTACGGCCATGCTGTCACTGAATACTTCAAAATGCTGGAATAGATAAATTCTCCAGGATCGCAGTGCAAACACCACCGCCAGGGTTTCGCGTTCTGCAGCAGTGTAATTTCGCTCCGCTTGTGACAGCTTACGACTGGCATATGCCACAGGATGCCAAGCACTATCGCTTTCCCCCTGTTGGAGAAGGACGCCTGCTATTGCAAAATCACTTGCGTCTGTTGCAACTCTGAAAGGCTTCTGCACGTTTGGGCCACTCCATTCGAACCTGGCATGTTTGCCAGTGATCTCCTCTAATGGCCGCGATATAGTAGAGTAGTGCTCAATAAATCTTCCAAAGTAGTTCGCAAAACCAAGGAACTGTCTCACCTCCGTAGCTGTCGTCGGTGGCTGCCATTCCCTCACTGCTTTAAGCTTCTTTGGATCTGGAGCGATACATTCACCGTCGATGCGATGCCCTAGAAACAGAACATCCTTGACACCAAACTCACATTTCGACTGCTTACAGAATAGCCTATTTTTCCGGAGCGTCTCAAGAACTGTCTGGATATGTTCAAGATGATCTTGCCAGGATTTGCTGAAGATAAGAATATCATCCAGAAACACTACCACAAACCGCCGTAAGTACGGTTGGAGAATACTGTAGTGTTCACCAGTGACTGAAACGTGGCAGGGGCGTTAGTTAATCCAAAGCCCATGACCCGGAACTGGAAATGACCGAAGGGAGTATTGATAGCCGTCTTAGGTACGTCTTCCTGACGGATCCTAAGCTGATTGTATCCCGAGCGTAAATCCAGCTTACTGAAGTATGAGCTACCTTGAATGGTATCAAACAGGTCACAATGTTTGGGAGGCAAGCTTTGTTTTTGATGGTGATCCTGTTCAAATTCCGCCGATCACAAACCATGCGCAATGAGCCATCAGACTTTTTAACGAAAAAGACTGGGGCACTGGATGGTGACTTGCTGGGTTCGATGAAGCCCTTGCGGAGGAGTTCCGTGAGCTGGGCTTGCAATTCGTCCATCTCGGGTTTGGGGAGACGGTAGGCAGCCCGTGATGGAGGAACGGCACCCTCCTCAGTCACAATCTCATGGTCGACATCCCTCTCTGGCGGAAGCTCGGTCGGCAGGTCGTCTGGAAAGATGTCCGAGTACCGCCGCAGAAGGTTAGCCAGCTGCTCTTGATGATCTGGGTGTTGTCTGGCGGCTGATGGCTTGCTGTCCTCCTCCTCGTCGTCAGTAGCGTTGACCCACGCCAGGATTCCCTGCGCGCCTTTCCTCAACTCGCGGCGAGCCTGGGAACCAGATGTGAGCATGCTCTCAATTGGCGGCGACTCCTGATGCTCCGTATCACTATTTTGGCCGGAAGGGGGTTTAGCAACGAGCGGCTCTCCGTTCAGTTTGACTTCGTTGGTCTGAAAGTTGATATCCGGATTGTGTCTGGTCAGCCATGGCTTGCCCAGGATAGCATCATAGCGGCTCAACGGAAAAACTGTGAAAGATTGGGTGTCGCTGAAGTCTTTCACGATAACCTTTACCGGACCGGTCCTCTGCAGTCCCGATGATGTCGATGAGCCATCAGCCAGGGTTACCTTCAGTGTTTCGTCCTTGCTCTCCGTAACAAGGCCGTTTCTTTGCACGAAAGCTTCCGATATGAAGTCGTGCGTCGATCCCGAGTCAATAAGCATAATTGCCCGGCGGCCGTTGATCCTGCCCTCAACACGGAGAAGGTCATGCTCCAAAGGAAGCTCCGTGTCCTGTACTGCGAGATCAACGTTGCTGACCTGGGATTCCTGTTCGGCAACATCTTCCGAATCAGCTTGCAGCGTCGGTTCTTCCAGCTAGTACGCTGTAACGGTTGCGTATGTCAACCGTGTAACCGTTGGGTGCTTTCCGCTTGGTCGCCAGCGAGCGCACGCCATTCCTCACTGGCGACCAGCGTTTGGGTGTTGATTGCTGGGACAATCCCGAGCTAGGTGACCTGGCTTCCGACAAGCGAAGCATCCACCCTGCCGACTCAGGTGACGCCTCTCCTCCGGTGTTAGCCTTCGGTGCTGAATCGGGTTCGGCTGTTGGTCCGCCGTTTGCGCTGACCTGATCGCTTGGCTCAGATCAGTGGGGTGCTCTCGCAGCACCCGGGTCTTGACAGATGGGTGCAGTCCATTTACGAACAGCAGTCCTCGGGTCAGCTCGTCGATCTCAGGCACTTGTAGGCTTAGGCGTGAGAACTCGGTGACATAGCTCTCCAAGCTTGAGTGCTGCCTGACAGCGAAGAGATCCAGTCGCACCCGCTCTTGATGATGCAACGGACCGTACACCTTGGCGAGGGCTTCACGGAGCGCTGGCCACGTCGAGAACTCCACACCCGTATCCAACGATGCGATGAGCCATAGCTTGGCGTTGCCGCTCAGGAAGCCCGCTGCGTAATCCACCATCACCGATGAGTCGGTGATTCCCAGTGACCGAATCGCCAGCTCAATGGAGAAAGCCCACTCCTTGAACTGCGAGGGCTTGCCATCGAAGATCGGCGGCTCCTTAGCGTGCCGAGGCTTCCCGGACGAATGAGCGGGCGGCACAGGGAGCGGTTGTTGTCGGTTGCTCAGACGGGCGCTGACTTGGCGACTGGCTTCACGGACCTCGCTGGCCAACCTGAATAGCAACACAGAAAGAACAAGGATCGCCACGACAATGGCGAGCTCCAAGAACACCATCGTAACCATCCTCTGCTACCAGTGTAACCGTTTGAAGGTATTCTTGGAAAAGACAATGCTTGCTCAAGGCAACACAACTGATATAGGGCACTTCGTGCCCTAAGGTGATAACGCGAGTGCTGACAGGATTGAGAAAGGTGCAAGATACAGAGCTAGAGGGCAGATAAGGTTAGCGCTAACAGGGAACTGTTACAGGGTCAGGCTGAGGCACATTCTCCACAGGCTCGGCGTACATAGTCCGCCAGTCAGCGCGGGACTCACAGGCGATAGGGTACCATTCCTTGGTGAGGCCACGAACTCTTAGGTCGGAGACAACGCAGTCCTTCCAGCGCTTGCGAGGGCCATGTGCTGGGCGGCGTGTGAGAAGTGAGCCAAACAGGATCTGTCTCGGCATCCGGCTACTGTCCATTCGGGCAACATGGCCCAGCCACTCTAGGCGACGCTGTGCGACCTTCACGCAGATGGTATCAGAGTCACCCCACATCTCCAACAGTTGGGTGTTGGTCGTGTGATTATTCCAGCAATCTCTGCGGGACACACCCAGGATGGAACGGATGCACCGCATATGAAAGACTGACAAACGTTGGAGATCGTGTTGCAATGGTGTCCAACACTCTGACCCATAGAGCTAGAGGAGGAGCGACAGCACACATGCATTAAACACACACCTCTTGATATGCAAATCAAGGTCAGGATTGCTGAAGATGGTTCCTTGCAAGGCGCCACAACCACACACACACGCACACGCACACACACACACACACACACACACACACACACACACACACTTCTAAATCTCACAACATCAAGACCTGCCTCATGACATGAGTTCTTTGACAGATGTTTCGGTCATCGAGACCGCATCCATCAGATCAGAGAAGGTTGAGCTGTTGAATGAACAAGTAACTAGTTACATCACTCATCAGCATACCGTAGATAAAAAAATACTATGATGTCATTGTTCAGGGAGCCCTACACATACCTACATATACATATACGTATGTGTAGGGCTCCCTGGTCATTGTTGATGTATTTGCCACTACTACTAGTACTTGTAGCACTCGGTAACTCAGTAAACCCTGTCAAGGCGACGACTCGGATAAGGCGACCACCTGTCCCAGAAGACCACTGCCGCCAGGACCAAGGGATGCTATTTCCAGTCAAATGACATTATAACCCTGGATAAGAAGACCACCTGGTAACAGAGACCACGTTTTGAAGGTCCCTTGAGCGGTGGTCGTCTTAGACAGGTTTCACTGTAGTAGTAGTAGTAGTAGTAGTAGTAGTAGTAGTAGTAGTAGTAGTAGTAGTAGTAGTAGTAGTAGTAGTAGTAGTAGTAGTAGTAGTAGTAGTAGTAGTAGTAGTAGTAGTAGTAGTAGTAGTAGTAGTAGTAGTAGTAGTAGTAGTAGTAGTAGTAGTAGTAGTAGTAGTAGTAGTAGTAGTAGTAGTAGTAGTAGTAGTAGTAGTAGTAGTAGTAGTAGTAGTAGTAGTAGTAGTAGTAGTAGTAGTAGTAGTAGTAGTAGTAGTAGTAGTAGTAGTAGTAGTAGTAGTAGTAGTAGTAGTAGTAGTGGCAGTGTCGACTAGTGTCTTACTAGTGAGGCTCTACTACACCGTCTACCATGGTCTACCATGGAGGGTCGGTCCACGCCCAGGCCATGGTCTACACTATAGCTTAGGCATATGCCGATAATGCCGGCAGAAAAATTGGCAGAATTCGGTACTTTTTCTGGTAAGTTTCATGCATGTTTGGCATGTGGATAAAGAAATGGAGCAGAGTTTGAGGAATTGCCCGCCATAAGGTTTGTATGGTTCTGCCAATTTCACTGCTTTTCGAGCAGAATCTGCCACCTTTTCGAGCATTATCCGCACACCCCTACTATAGCTACAGCGAGCACGTCCTTCTCACGACATTGCCATGGTGATGACAATGACCGTTGAGCAGCTGACGAGCTGAGGCCAGGGCCTAGGGAGACAGGAAAGACGACATGGGCAGAATTTGGAAAGTTATAATAAAAATTCATAAGAAAGAATAAGGACCAAGGAACTACAACAAGTACAAGTTACGCTATAATGTCCACTAACACCACCAGTTACTAAACAATCAGCTCGTGCATGCGATAACATTGACACTGACCGACGGTACTGACGTTCTACAACTAACTGGCTAACAGCTCTAGTAGCACATCTTGGATGCGCACTCCAACAGCCTTCCAACTTGGAAGGTTCAGTACATGTACCGTCAGTACCGTCGGTCAGTGTCGTGCAATGTTATCGCATGAGCTGATTGTTTAGTAACTGGTGGTGTTAGTGGACATTATAGCGTAACTTGTAGTTCCTTGGTCCTTCTTCTTTTCTATCAACATTACATTGTATCAAAATGTTGAAGGACGCTTCACGCAGCTTCATTATACTTGAATCGTTTGCAGGCAACCTGCCTACACTCAAGAGAGCACTGCAAACGATACCCCTAATGGATTTGTGTGAGATGCAGTGCTCTCTTGAGTGTAGGTAGGTTGCCTGCAAACGATTCAATTACCGTTGTATAATGATAAAACGTCACTTCAGCGGTTTCATGGAAATAAGTACGGCGTACAATATTTGCACGCATGGTGACAGGGAATCCGCCAATCAAATAATTGAAAAGAAATTGACCGTGTGAGTCCACGAGTCATCCTCTGTTGAAGTGCGCCGTTGTGATACTAGGCTTACAGTTTTCATAAACATTTTAACCGGCTCAAATGTTAGCTACTATAGTAACTCAAAGGTTGGTAATCTAACACTAGTCGAGAAGTAGTTCCCAGAAAAGCTCAGACGTAGGAGAACGCAACCTAAACAACAACAACAACAACAGTTGGATAGATGAAGCACCAGACTTGCAACATGTTCACACCGAAAATCATTTCCGGGTCCTATAAGAGGAAGGTCACCGAAAATCATTCCGAGTACTGATGATATGAAGCCGTGATTTATGACAATATTCTAGGAAGGATTTGCAAAAAAAAGGTTGGCGTTTTCTTCCCAGCACTATAATAGTAGGAGAGTTCATAGCTTTGGGCGGAAGTGTCGCGACAAGGCAGCTGCACCTTTCGCACAGTACTCAGTTTCCGAAACCGAACACTCCAGTTTCATGCGATCAGCTTTCAAAACCAGCCATTCGCCTCCGACCTCGGTAGGTTGATCTTCCAGAAATGTCAGGCCAAGAAGATGATGAAACACCGAACGTTCAGTCCACACTAACGACCTCCATGCGCCGTCATTGGCAAGGCCATTTCTCCTCTCCGAAGGCTGCTTGATTGGCAAAAACGCGTGGAAAAAGGAGCACATATTCAGAAGGTACGCGATTGGATTCAACTCAAACAGTCTGCATTCGCGGCAGTGCTTAAACGAAATTGTCACTACTTTGTGCCAAGCTGGCAGTGAGTATGCCAACTTGAGAAGCTGAACAATACCCAAGTTCATTGTGCGAAGGAGGCAGAGTAGGTCCATACACGATGATTCCTTACATATGCACTCTATAGTGAATTCTGCTTTCAACCCTCCTTCATCTTCATCTGCGCTCCATCCGTCATCCAAACAATCAAGTCTGAGCCACTCATATTTTGGGCAGCTCGAGTCCATCTTGTATTTTGCGAAATTATCCTTGGCAGAAAATGCAGGCGGTATCCAATGCAAAAGAGACCTGTGTAAACAATGGGCGAGTGTGTGCTCATGGAACGATGGGAAAGGTACCTCCAACTGACACCTCAGACGGGTGGCGGGAGGGTCCAACCAGTCATACAGGAGCCTCACCGCTTCTCCTGTCCACTCTTCTGGCCAGCAACTTGCAGCGATAGTAATAACGACGCATTTCTTGATAAGGGAATCTGGTATTGAACGCAGTGCATGCCTGAACCTCTCTGCATCAAAGGGAACAGGTGACTGCTCGGCGCGTCCATGGAAAGCGATGTTGATTATGAGGTTAATGGAGTGTTTCGTTTCGACTGCGCCAGAAATAATCACTGACATATCAGGCCGAAAGTCCATATTGATAATCTGTCGATCATTGTCCAAAGCAAACGGATAGTAAACGACAATCCTAAAATCTTCCATTTCTGGCGGCTAAACCTTCGGAACGTATGTGAGCTTCAGCAAAGATATCTTCGCTCCGCCAACACGCCAAACTGAACGATGTGGTCGCGGTTAGCTCAGCGGATCCGTGTTGTGCCTGAGGCCCTCTTCAAATGATCCCGACTAACATTGACTGCTTTACATGTAAATCTTTGAGTAAGATATTAAACATGTATAACAATTATTGTGTGTGACTAGCTTGTTAATCTACAACTCTGCTTTTGCACTTGTACAGGTATGACATGATAGCTTAGGTGCAAGCTCTAGCAGACGTTATTGTCACGTACATGTACATGTACATGCACCGGTACATGTACATGACTATGATATAACCTAACACTGGTTAAAAACCAGTGCTAATATTAGATAAACCTTGTTATAGTTCACGCAATTGTTAGATTGACAGCAAGGTACTACTCTACTAGGTGGAGGACACTGTGTTCGGAAACAGTGACCTCACAGTTTACTACAACCTTCCGCGGTTGGCAGAGCCCGGTAGTAATAGCATGTACATGACTGTACAGTACAGCTACATATACAGGTCATGTACTCCCTGCCATGCCGGCCTGATGAAGTCCCAAAGGCGAATTTTTTTACTGTGGAGTTATCACTTACAAAAAGTAAAAAATACCAAAAAATACCAAGGAACTACAAATCCTTGGCTCTCCATCCGAGTCCATTATAATATTATTATAGTATGATAACTACATTTCTTCAGAATTCCCAAACTCCATTGCAGCGTATTCCTTGCACTTGAAAACACCGCCATTCCGGCAACAGGCTCTCAGCTGCACCAAATAAATAACTTTGCCAATATTTCGCCCATTGGGCATCATCAGGGCATTGAGGAAGGGGAGGCCAAATTACGAAATATAAAGACGAATAATGCAGGCAGATGAATGTTCTAGAACTAACACATCGTGGTGACACAATTGGCAAGGCCAGCAAACTAAACAATCATCACTTGTAAGGTGACCTAAACAAAACGAAAGATGAGAAAACTCACACATACACACAGACACAATTTGGCAAGAAAACTAACACTAACACTAAAGTTTACAATCATCACCTGTAAGGTGACCTAAACAGAAGAAAGAAGACTAGTAAGACTATCACAGCACGTACAAGAACACTTTCAAGTGTGGGAATGCTAAAGGCGATCTATGTACAAGTATATGACAGCAGTGTATGTGCAAAGTATGTGTATGTGCTGTGTCAGGTGGTAAAGTCCAGTGGTAGTTCGAGGAGATGGGTGTCGATTCCAGTGACGATCCGGTGACATCCAATCAGTCAATTAGGCGCCAGCCGTCATCGCAATTGACTGCTGGTTTGCGCTTCCTTATCTCGATAGCTTCAAGCAGTTTCCTTGATGGTAGCGAAGCCTCCCTGCCGAGAATCTTTGCCTGGTGGAAGGGCAGAAAGTTGGAAGACTCGCAACCACTACTTCGTACTGTTGTGCCCAGCGCGGGCTTGCGACTAGTTGGTTTGGAGGTGACAGCGTTGCGAATGACCGAGGGTCCTCGACGTCTGTCTCACCGTCCAGGAGCGACACTGACTCACGCTGCTATCTCGGGTGTTCACGAGGTGTTTGTCGCGCTGGAAACGGAGCGTCTCTGTAAGTCTGTGTCCCTGGTGATGTTTGTGCCTGGAGAGCACTATATAAGTGGTGCTCTTCAGGCACAATCTTCCTCAGCCTACTCAAGCTCAACTGATGAGGGGTGAATTCCCCGAAACACTGTGTATTGAGCAGGGAGTGGTGCTTTCTTGCAGGTTTGCCGAGTCGAAGGTTCGATGGACTTCTCGTGTGCTCTGGATGGCAGTCGTGAGTCAGTCAAGTGTCAAGTAAAGTCGGCGGAATAGCGCGAGCTCCGGTGTGGGGAGCAAACCCTTTCTTAATAATAATAATAATTTGGAAAGGATGGGAGAACTTCAAATTCAAAGGATCAGTCGGGGAAGTGAACTGCCTGAAAAGAGAAAAAACGCCAGACCCACCAGGACTCGAACCTGGGACCCTGCTTGTCATGAGCAATGCTCTAACCACTGAGCTATGGGACCAGGCTGAACCTAGAAGGCGCTGACAAGTTTTTCACTCCAAAGGCAGCTCACAACACGTGCCACACATACTGATGGCACTTGGGTCTTTTTCCCTCCCCCAGGGGACCAACCACGGTCAGTTTCTGTATTCATGTAATGTAAAACTGTGGAGACAATGTGCAATAAAACGATGAAAATGTGAAGAAATTGTGTCTAAGAAAACCTACATTAAGGGCGACACTACGGTAATGAAAACGTGCTTTCAGCGTTAGATTCAGAATATCTATCTGAGGCTGGGTGTATCTCGAATATAAAATATAATATTTTAAATCGAGATACACCCAGCCTCAGATAGATATTCTGAATCTAACGCTGAAAGCACGTTTTCATTACCGTAGTGTCGCCCTTAATGTAGGTTTTCTTAGACACAATTTCTTCACATTTCATCGTTTCATTGCACATTGTCTCCACAGTTTTACATTACATGAATACAGTGTACACAAATGTCGATCCAGCTTGTATTAAGAAAGAGCTGCGCAAACATTCTTGTCAGTATTCATGTCTACTCGCTGGCATGCCGTTACCCTGTTCATCGTAGTCCTCCCCCCCCCCCCCTCCCCATGATCTCGGTCTTGGCGGAGTTTGGCCGGAGTTTCCACCGTCGCATCCACTTGACCACACAGTCTATTCCTACCTGCAGGTCTTGACACGCGACGGGGAGCGACCGGTGACTAGCCAGCAGAGTGGTGTCGTCCGCAAATAGCGAGGTGTTGGGAATTTTTTAGCAGGGTTCCTTCCCTTCTTGTCGTCCTGTATTGTTGCTTCACCAACTCATCATGTGGGCGTTTTAAGACTTTCATGTGGAGGTGTTTCCGCTTGTGGAACAAATTACGCAGTCTGTCATTCACCCAAGGTTGTGGCTTAGGCTTCGGTCTGGCGCTGATAGTAACCTGCTTTAGAGGTGACTGCTCGTCCAGAACTCTAGTGCATGCGTCAGAGAAGCTTGTTGCTAGGGTGTTTACAGAGTGGGCGAATCAGGTGTTAGTGCGGCAGAGTCAGCAAGTGCATTGCACATAGCCTCGTTGCATTTCTCTGCAGCTACCTTCCACACTGGCGGCTTCCGTACCTGCCGCACCACTCTGGTTGGAACGGTAACAGGCACCGCAGCCTGTAGTACAACCAGGTCGTGATCAGTTATACCGTGCATAGAAATGACATTACATGCGTTTGTCTTAAAATCTTCCGAACACAACGCTAGGTCAAGACGTTTTCCGGAAAGCGGTCGTGTCGGCTGGGTCACAAGGTTGCGAAAACAAAATTCCTGACAGTACTGGCGCAGGCGACCATACTGGTGAGATATGGTGTCTAGTACGTTCACATTTTAAATCTCCGAGAAGGATTGTTTTCTCATTTCTTGCTATGATAGAGTTAACAGCAGAGGAGAGTCCGTCCCAAAAACCGACTGGTTGTGCTGGCGATCTATAAACAGTTCCCACAGTGATCCGATCGTCTCTAACTGAATTGGGCACGCGAATCTCCACCAAAAGCACCTCAGGAGAGTCTACCATTGCTGTAACCAGCGATGGTAGTGGCAGCAATTTCACGGGCAGGGTGCTTTGGATGTAGAGGGCGACACCACCGCCATGCCGATCCCGGTCGCGGCGGAAGATTGAATAGCCAGGAATGTGCACGGCCGCATCACTGATGGAATCATCCAGCCATATCTCGTTGACTGACATAACGTGTATTCCATGACCATGCAGTATTTTTATGAATGTCATGCACTTTGTGTCTTAGACTAGCAATATTAATGTGGGCGATAGAGAGTTCAACATTTAACACAGGTGGCTCCATGGCATATGTCGAGGGGTTCCCATGCATATCCTATTGCCCCGATGGGCTGTGAGCCAGAATCCCTGAGATCTCTTCCGAGGACATCGGGCGGCCTTTGCTCAGGATTTCGTCCCTGGGTAGCGTGCACGGAAACCCCTTCTCACGTAGGGCCTTGAGGTGAGGGAGAGCCTCTCGATCTCTCGTCGTCTGGCCTGCTCTTGTGGAGTAAGGTCATGATTGATATAAACGTCTTGATTGCCATATTTGGCGGCCCGCCTGCCATCGAACAAGAGCCTTTTGCCCTTGGCGGTGAGCTTCACGCGCACCAAGCTGATGATGATGATGATGATGACCTACCATGACCTGCATTTTTCGTTCCTTTTTATATTTGGTTCCAGTTCACTTTGTGTTCATTTTCCTCTTTTTTTTCATTCTAATTGAATTTTGATGTACATGCACTAGTATTGCGTTTTTGCTTGCCCGTAGAAGAGGCTATTCAATGATCAAGCTCGCAGTCGGTGTGGCCAAACGAGATTCGCCACCGCAGGAGCATTGCTGTGGAACAGTTTGCCTAGAGAGGTGCGCACCGTATCCAGATTGCAAGATTTTAAGCTAGCCTGCCTTCCTTATGTATGCCTGAAATAGGTTGTGTTTCGTCAGGTTTGACATGTTTCTTTCGTCTCAGTATTCTCGCTCGCATAGTACTCCACTTCTATGATAATATTGCCTATGCTGTTGCTCATTAGGATTTTGGCAAATTCTATCCTTCGCTTTCATATAACTGGGCCAGGAACCCGTTTGAACTTGCGAAGTAAAATAAAATCAATCAATCATCAATCAATCATGATGATGACCTACCATCACATATCATGGCCCCACCTTTGGCTGTTGAATGCTAGCCCAGTGGGTGCCAGGCTGCCAGCCTCCGACCTACGAGTGCTGATGGGTTCATACAAAAGGCGTCCCTATGCAAGTCGCAACTCCTGTTTTGAGTTGTTTTTCTTCTCTCTTTTTCTTTCCCTACTAGTTGCTGTTACACTAACTGATCCGCTAGGCTTATGCACAGATATACTGCATTCCCTCACTAGTGGGACCATTGTTATTATTAGGCTAGGGCCTGTTTTGGACTTCCCACTCTAAATAAAGAATACAAACAAACAAAACACATATCAGAGCAGCCATGGTCTTAGACTCTAAGGCCGTGCTTTGAAGCCCATCATGTTGATCGCCACACTGTTCTTTCCTGATCCAACCTCTCGGTTTAGGGATGTGCGTTGAAGCACACCATACTAACCTTCTAAGACCACCAGTTACTAAACAATCAGCTCAAGCGATAACATTGCACGACACTGACCGACGGTACTGACGTTCTACAACTATTAAACTAGCTCTAGCACATCTTGGATGCGCACCGGCTCCAACAGCCTTCCAACTTGGAAGGTTCTAAAGTTATAGAAATAACATGAGGAGTCCATACTAATAACGTACTTTTGATTTCTTCCGTGTTTGCCTTTTGGTGCGTCACCTATTGCCGTATAGGTCAATGGAGTGCCTGTAGTCTCACCAGCACTGCTACTATCCGTGACTGTGGCGACCACCATTCAATGTCCTGTCCTCCCCAAAAACCGTACCCTAACTCTCTCTCTCTCTCTCTCTCTCTCTCTCTCTCTCTCTCTCTCTCTCTCTCTCTCTCTCTCTCTCTCTCTCTCTCTCTCTCTCTCTCTCTCTCTCTCTCTCTCTCTCTCTCTCTCTCTCTCTCTCTCTCTCTCTCTCTCTCTCTCTCTCTCTCTCTCTCTCTCTCTCTCTCTCTCTCTCTCTCTCTCTCTCTCTCTCTCTCTCTCTCTCTCTCTCTCTCTCTCTCTCTCTCTCTCTCTCTCTCTCTCTCTCTCTCTCTCTCTCTCTCTCTCTCTCTCTCTCTCTCTCTCTCTTTATTTGTCTTACTCTTTTTTCGTTGTGAGCTTTCCTAGTGGATTTGTGCTTTTCAAGTAAATAAAAATACAAACTCGTTGTGCCCATTGCCCAACCTCACTGCATTAGGGACCATCGCAAAAGTTCGCAGAAGCCCCCGAAACGAAGACCGTTAGTTTCGGGGCTGACCCCCTCCCTCCCCCCTCAAACGAAACGACAGTCACAATATGGGCTTCATTATTTCACTTGGATGCTCACACATAATAATTATTATAATATACTACACAAGCATTGTTGTATCAGTGTGTAACAATGTACAGCACTTTATAAATGCAACGATGATATCACCTTGCAGTGGGTGATCTAAGAACGAGAACAGCTAGAGCTATGCAGTTGTATCCTTTGAGCATTACAATGAACGTTGATTGGTGTATATTGCTTTCACATTCCCCATGCACCTACATGTAGTCAATAGAGAGGTTTCGCTTCACGTTGTTCTGCACTACACCGTGAAATTTCACGTCGGTGTGGCAAATTTTGGCGTCGAAACTCCCGTTCATGACGCACTCATTGATAACATCATCCAACAGCAGTCATCCATGGAAGGCATATCAGGGCGGATGCGGGTACTGAAGGCAACAGCTAGGACAGCCGCTGGAAAGAAGGAGAAGGACCATGTCGTCACCCTGATGGCCCAACTCGAGCCAGACCTGCAACGCACCCTACAGCTTGCCTCGGAGAAAGGCGCCTCAAGTTGGCTGACATGTCGGCCATTGCGAAGGCATGGCTTCACCCTGCACAAGGGCGCCTTCCGCGATGCCATATGCCTCAGGTATGGATGGGATCCTGATCGCTTACCTGCAACATGCGCGTGTGGAAAGCCATTCTCGACCACCCATGCCATGTCATGTGCCATCGGTGGCTATCCCTCGTTACGGCACAACGAGGTCCGAGACCTCACAGCAGCACTGCTACGCGACGTCGCACATGATGTTCATGTTGAGCCGCACCTCCAGCCTGTGACCGGTGAGCGCTTTCCGCTGCGGTCCACCATCACGGCAGAACAAGCTCGGCTGGATGTAGTTGTCAGCGGTCTACACGGTGGACGGTTTGAGAGGACCTTTCTAGATGTCCGGGTTTTCAACCCATTTGCCCCCTCAAATCGGAAACCAACGATCGCTGGCAGCTACAGAAAGCACGAAGAGGAGAAACGGAGGAGTTATGAGAGTCGCATTCTCAACGTTGAGCACGCTTCCTTTATCCCCGTGGTGTTCAGTACGACTGGTGGCCAAGGGAAGGCAGCCTCCACTCTCTTTGGCCGCATTGCAGGCATCAAGTCTGAGAAGAATGGTGAGCCTTTCTCTGTGGCAATGGCTTTGATCAGAGCCCAGCTGTCCTTTGCTCTCGTGAAGGCGGCCGTGGCATGCCTTCGTGGGCATCGCCACAAGTCGAGCAGGTATGACCCTCATGCATATTCTGCCACACTTGCTGTCTCCGAGTGTCATCTGTAGACAACCTGTCTGTTCCCCCCAGTTTTTCCCCTTTTTTCTCTGTATCATTTTGTATGTTATAATTTCCGCGGATTCCAGTTTTTCTCCCTTCATTATAATTTAAGCGCAGTTTAGCGCGTATTGGCTTATGATTTCTTTTTCTTCTGTTTGTATTTAGCGCTTGACCGGTTATTATTTTCCTTCTCTTTATTTTGCGCTACATATTATTATTTTTCTGGTAATAATCGCATAGTTCCGTTCATGACGTGAGCTGAGGTCAACTCACGTTCGACGTGAACGCGAGTTTTTGCAAATTTAGCCTTGCTACCAGGTTGGGATTATTGACTCGATTTGTCGATTTTGCCTAAACTAGCTATAAATAATATTTGCGCGACTTTGGCATCACCAAAAATCACTTTTTTCCAGGGAGTCGTAAAAATTGGTATTTTACGACTCCCTGCTTTTTTCACTTTTTGAAGTTTTCGCTCCCAGTTTTCGCTCCTGTCGTCAGCGACACGACGTGCTTCACAAGCAACGTGAAACGAAAGCTCTTTCTGAGCTCGCGTCGACGCAAAAAATTGACGTTCACGTAAGAGCACAAATCACGCGGGTCGAAACCTCTCTAATACTTTTTTGAATTGAAGCCCGGTTTGCGATTTTCGACACCGACTCCCTCCCCCCCCCCCCCCCCCCCCAAACGTATGCTCTTCGTTTCAGGGGCTTCTGCGAACTTTTGCGATGGTCCCTTAGCATTATTGTAATTATTATACAATTTTATAGTACTACCGGTCCGTACACACAGCTGTTGTCATACTTTCGTACAGTGTAGATCTATGCTACGCATACGCATGGAGGCCTGAGTCCTAGATCCTGACTCATGTCATGACGTGCCGGGACTGCAAGCGGCCGCGCCTTCGCGTGTTCGTCCCTTTCGGAAACTTTCGTGGTCGCCACACCGATTGACCTCGCAGCACAGGGGATCGGGTATGCAGTCTATTTTGTAGTCCAGCAGTTTATGCAAGTCCATGGTTTTTTTGTGATTTCCAAACCTCTCTAGCTTCATGCTCAGGCGAGTTTCCGAAGATTGTAGATCAGTAGTTAGGTGTGTGCATTCGTTTTCATGTTTGGCACTGTTAGTAGAACGATCTCGCTTGTCAAAAATGCTAAGCGGTTGTCACTGCCATCTGGAGTGCGGTGCGTGAAGCAGGAAGTCCCGAAATTGCTAAGCTATGACGCCTGAGAGATATGCGGGAGCTCTCAAATTGGTAGCACCACTCACTCTCCTCGGTACGTCCGTGGTTGATCGTCACGGCGGGAGAACGCTGGCCAACACCAACCATTTTGTATGCTGTGGGTTTTATTTCCTATACAGTCATATCGCTATCTCTACTGGATGTTGCCGGTAAGAGTGTAAATGTTGACGTTTTTGGGTGATGGTATTTATAAGTAGTCAAAATCAATTTCATTATCATGCTTTTCGAACTTCGTGTTTCGTCCGATTCTGAGTTTGTAGAAACCCTCCATGCAATGATTTTTACCTCTGGCCCGATTATGTGTGCACCCACCGGTTTGCTTGGTGGTTGGCAGGATGCACGCGTGGCATCAAGAGCAGTTTCGCTGCTCTCTCATGCACAGCACACGTACACATGCACCATCTTACAATGTACTAGTAGCAAGAGTACTCTTATGTACTCTTGCTACTAGTACATGTAGCCTTGTAGGTTCAGTGATCTGTTCCGTACGGGCGCGCGCCGGGGCGTGTGTGTATGCGTACGCAAGCACGACGCAAGCACTACATGCACACTTTCTCACGTACTGCATACATACATTAATGTTAATAATTATCATTGTATTCGACTTGAAAAGTAATGGTTCGAAAGGCCTAGTCGAAACTGTATGGTTTCTGTGCTTCGTGTGCTGATTCGCTTTCCTCCAACCGGTTAACCAAGAATCTATACTGCAGTACGAACATACCCACATACACACAGTACACACATACACACACGTACACACATACACACACGTACACACATACACACACGTACACACACACACACACTTACACACACACACACACGTACACACACACACACACGTACACACACACACACACGTACACACACACATACACACACACACACACACACACACACACACACACATACACACACACACACACACACACACACTGTACTACTGCAGTTCGTACTCCATACAGCTACATGTACTCTGTCGGGCCACCCCACTCCCAAAAGCGGGAGACCAGAAGAGAAAAAAACGAACGGTAACATCCACGCATCGCAAGTCATGTGGCCTCTAGAACCGCGGCCTTTGCATTGCATGCAAACACACACACACACATACACACACACACACACACAAACACACACACACACACACACACATACACACACACCTTTTGGACCTTTGGAAAGCCAATCGCCAAAGGCGATGATAGCTATTAGGCGAGGCAGTAGTTGTTGTGTCGGGATAAGTCATTTGGACGGCGAAAGTCTCGGCCGCAGACACAGACAAACACTCTTGGTTGGGGCTGGCTTGGTGGCTTCTGACGGATACGCTCGCGCCAGTCCCTCCGGTCCTGAGCAAGGTGGTACCATTGCGCCTGTTTTTCCTACATATCCTGGCATCACCTGTGTCCTCTACAAGGGACTGGACATTCCAGCTCGCCACAAAGAGACTGAGAGTCTCTCGCTCCTTCCTCGACTTCCGCATCGTCCTCATCCTCGTCCACAACTATTCGAAAATTTGAAATTTTTTCAAACAAGAAACACTGCCTCGTCTCGCTTATGCTTGTGTACCTACTCCCAGCAGAGCGCAAATCCACTGGGACATGCTGTAGCAACCATGGCCTGGTCTACACCACACAGCCATGGCTGCAAACGCAGCTATCCTTCCATTTCGGTCAGAGCCCAGAAAAGTGCAACCGACCTCTTCAACTACAACTCACACACACACACACACACACACACACACACACACACACACCTGTCTTGTCCTGTCCGGAACATTGCCGTTTCCGGTTACATGACCCCTCATGGGAAAGGCGGACAGACACGGAGAGTTTGGCTGAGGTATTGTTTCACAGTGACGCCTTAGCGAGATCTCCTGGACTTTTCTTGGAGCCATTTGTTGCAGGTGTGCAGCTGGAACCCTGGAGTTGATTTGGAGCACCGATCGCATGAGCTGCAGTGGGCCTGGCAGCAAGGTAGTGAGAGCTGTTGACAGGAGCCACATGATGGTTCTGCAGGGGTGATATGGCCGTGCACCGGAGTAGCAAATGGGGGGGGGGGGGGGGCACATTCTGGCATTTGTGGACTGCCAGGCCTACGGAACCAACGACAACATCGATGCATTGCCTGCTGCTGACCTGGTCTGCTATAGGTTTGCGGCATTCTTGGGTGCATTTGCGACGTGACAGGCCGCTCTGCGAAAATGACCTTTTACGAATACGAATTCTGCACTGTATCCGATCACGGGAGGCCGGCTGTGGCGGTGAAGCAGTTGTAAATGTTCCAATAACATTAACCAATTTCCTTGGAAGTTTTAGGCGACGGATGTCCTTTCGGACAGCATCACGCCAACGCTTCCGGGGACCACATGCAGGACATGTGGGTAGAATGAACCCGAACAGTAGCTGGTGAGGAGTTTTGTCGTCGTCCATCCTGGCAAGGCGGCCAAGCCATTATTACATCCTGCATCGAAGCAGGCGAGTTGGAATGTTATTCTGCTTGGTGTCATTCCAGTTTGCCAGAACTTGGGTGGTGGATATCTGGTCACTCTCCAGACTGCCTGTTGAGTGATGCCCAGGACACGCACACAGGCATGCATATGCATATGCACACACACACACACACACACACACACACACACACACACACACACACACACACACACACACACACACACACACACACACACACACACACACACACACACACAATTGTATTATTACTTGTGACCCCATCCAAGAAAGGGATGAAAGTGGCAGAAATGACTTGCAATGATTGAAACCAGATTCAGGGCTGTCCTTAGTCTCGGGGAGTTTCTGCCCTAGTTGAGTGCAACCTTGGACGTCCAGAACACAGGCGCGTGCTCGGCAAGGGGCACGGGGGGCACGTGCACCCCCCCAAAATTTTCAATCTGGGTTTAAAAAAAAATAAGACTGCACCTCGGATGTGACACGTACACATGCAAACGGCCTTCTACACGTACACGTGCAGCGCCAACAAGAATTTTACATGTAGATCTACACTGTGCACAGCATAAACATTAATACCTTGCGACAGTCAGATTCTATCCCGGTTTCGATTTCTTGCTTTCAGGTCTGGATTCTTTGATTTCTTTCCTGAAGTATGGATATCTGACTATGACTGAGCTGCTCTTTTCATAATGTCAAATCGACCGCCGTCATTGAAGCGCAAAGCTACCACGCTGCCGCAGCTAACTCTAAGTGAAGCGTTCGGTCGTTCTGCAACTGTTGCTGCGGGAGCTGTTGCTGCAGCGAAAAAATGGGTGCCGTTTTTTGCTTTTTTCTTTGTTTCTCTTTTTATTTTCAGGCGTGGGCCATCCCCTGACCAAAATGGGTGCACTTTTTTCCTCAGCTGCTATAACAGTTACTTCATATCAATAATCCATGACTGTTCATTGTTGGTAATGAGTCAGTCTCCGGAAAAATCCACAAATCTGCTGTTTTGTGCCTTTGCGAAGTACCTGGCTTACAGGGATCCAAGGCAATTGCAATGTATGCAAATATGCTCTAAAATTAAAGAAAGGTTGCAAACAAATTATTAATTTAATTGCAGAAAATTGCCGGGGGGGCTCCCCTCGGCTCCCGTGCACCCCCCTAGTTGGGGGGCCGAGCACGCCCCTGAGAACAGCTCACAAAACACTGCATGGTGCCTGCTTGTACCATGCTGTACACTTGGTTGTCAGCCTAGTGTTGGCATGCTGTCACGTTATGAATTTTCAACTTGATCTGGGGGGGGGGGGGGAGGTAGCATGAAGCTTGTTCCAAAGTTGAAGAAAAAAGATGTTACCGTTGTGAAAAGTCGGCGTCAATTTTTCATTGCCCACTCATAAACTTGTTGAAAGGTGAAAATGAGATCAAATTTGTCCCAGGCTGAACATTCCATGTCAAACTCCGCCCTGGCTTCAGAGTAGAGTAGTTTCTGTGCCGGATGAATTGTACCAGCAAGGGCACGGGAGAATTTTGCCTGGCGCTTTTCCGACTGGAATATTCTATATGGGTTTGAGCTTGGGATCAGGTGGGTAGCATTTTCTTCGGGTATCGGGTTCGGGTAGTTTTCCATGGGTAGCACGGGTACCCGATCGGGTAATGTTTCCATGGTAGCACCACAATGCACACCGCGTACCGGCCCCTTCTCTTACACACTGGTTAGACATGCTGAGTATTACAGTAATTCCCGTAGCTATGCAGAAGACGTTACTTCAGTAACGTCTGGCGCTAGCCAGGGTCCACACAGCTTTAATTTGGTGTTTGTTTGTTTGTGTCACGCCTGGCGCTATCCCGTATCTGTCCCGTACCGTACCATCAAAGACAGCTGGCCACAAACAGCTGGCCGCAACATTCAAATAGGGCTTTCAAACGCAAAATGAAAACGTGAAGCAACTTGGAAGAATGAGTATGAATGCGAAGTGTATCGGGGAATGCATGTAGGGCGATAGTGCGGGTTCGAATCCCAGGTTATGCCTTGAAAAAATAGGAGAATTGAAAAATTTATATCATCCTCATGCTTTTTTTAAGGCGGTAGACGTTGTCGTATTACCCTCGACCGTACCTGCCCCGTACCGTACCGTACCATCAAAGACAGCTGGCCACAATATTCAAATAGGGCTTTGAAATGCAAGATCATAACGTGAAGCCACTTGGAAGAATTAGTATGCATGTGAAGTGTATCGGGGGATGCATGCAGGGCGATAGTGCGGGTTCGAATCCCAGGTTATGTCTGAAAAAAAATAGGAGAAATTTATAAGAAAATCTATAACATCCCTATGCCTTTTTTGCCTAGGTCATCAAGGCAAAAAAGCATAACGTAGGGCGCTGAGCTTCCAAGCTCTCTCGTTTGTACACGTACACTGTACATGATGTCATCTGTGACTTCTGGTTTTCGGGTACTATTCTGTACCAGTACCCGAGGTCCTCACGGGTACCCGGCTACCTGTGCACACCACTAGTTTGAGCCATCCTTTGAGTATAGCCTCCGTCCCGTGATGAATTCTCTCATGCAGATTCTGTGGTGGTCTACCGGCGTGCATTGATTTTGTACATGAAGGACTGAAATCCAATGCGCACCGTAAAAGCCTGTATGAACGCCTACCAAGTATAACGCCCACATGCCGGTTGTCAACACTCTTGTCCCTTTTTCTAGCCCACCTCCGTGTGAACGCCCATGGGCGAAATCACAGGCCCAGAACACAGTGGAGTGCATACGCAGCTCCACTTGTATGTACGATATGGTAGTATTATTATTATTATACGCACGTCCACGTTTACGTCAACAGTAAGTCCACGTATTCGCATGTGCCAGAAGACAGGCAGAGTGGGCAGAGAGGAAAACAAAAAATAAAAGTAAAAAATAAATGTAAGACAGCAGGCGATAGGCACATAACGCATGTTCGATGATAGGTGCTCAATGCATGGGATCTATTCGAAAGATCAAAAAATAAAACAAGAATAACAGACAACGACGATAGGTTTGTAACTCATGGTCGATGGTAAGTGCTAAATGCACGGGATCTGTACAATGCCTCTGTCCCATCCGTTAGTTATACGGTAGTATAGTGTACAGTATACAGTGCTAACTCGGTACACAGGACGGCATGTTGATGTGAAAATCAGTTTGATTTCACTTATCCGAAATAACGCCTGGGTCCACATTAGCGCCCAGGCCCAAATTGACGCCCATGTTCTGGACCTTCACTAACGTTTCCGCCCAGGGTCTTATTACGGGCTTTTACGCTATTTCTTCCCGGGAGAAGTTGATCCCACCTGCTGAGATTGAGTAGAAGCATCGTTTTTGCAAAGGCCTGGAACCTCCTACCAGGAGTTCTGTGCCAGCCAGCAGTGTTATTGTCAAGGGCACAAGTATCAGGCAACCAGGTGCAGCACCAAGAATCAAAGCTGCTGCGAGTGGTTCATGAGACGCTTTGAAGAAGTCCATTCCAAGCGTGTAAGTAGTTGCGGTACAGTGTTCAGTGTGGAGAGCCGTTCACAAAATTGTGGTCCTGGGTAGGCAACTCCAGGCCCAAGGCAACGCCTGTACGCGGGTGCCTTCTGATGTAGCTGCACCAGTAGGCAGTGCTGTTGTTGCTACATCATGCGTACGTATGTGTTGTTCTGTGTGTGTGTGCTGTGCTTTGTGTGTATCGTTGCAGCAAGTACTCATCTGAACGTATGGGCAGATAGCACGGCTGAGGAGCAGTCCAGGCAGAAATACTCGGTCAAGTATGGAGTGAATTTCCCTCTGCACCCCATCAAGGTCTTCTGCCGGGCGATCGCCGATGACAATGGCCACGAGCTCGAACAGCAGCAAGGTGTGTCGGTAGTCTGGAAGCTGAAATCGGCGGCGTCTGACTTGACTTTGGCCAGTGGTACCGGCTTCGGTAACGACATCTCAACCACCGTCACTCTCAACGCTTCAGTCAACTCGCAGACGCTCCAGTGCGTGCTTCGCACTCAGCTAACGCAACACCCCATCGACTGGGCCACAGTCCAGGTTGCAGGTACTATATAGCATGTTATTTTAGGTGTACTTGGTACCGTAAAGTACCGCCAGAGCGCCCCGCCATCTCGTCCTCTCGCCGGCGCAATGTGGAGGTGGTGTCCTGTCTGTGGGTCATACGACACGAACCTTGTACGCACGTAATCCGTACTCAGTTTGCCTTTGAGCGGACACGAGCTCCACACAAAAACCTGCTAAGTGTGACCTTAGTGCGCTAAGGTTCTCACACTGTACAAACGTTGTTGCACTCTGCCATACGATTTTCCTTTCCCTGTCTGTAAACTGGCCCATCGCAAAAGTTGAGCTTGGCTCAACTTTTCCGATGCGATATGCTATGCGCTGGACGATTTTGACCTTTTTCTGCAGCAAAGTTGTACAAAGGTCCAAGAGTTGCTTCCAGACTTGTAAAAGTTGTGCCCAGCCAAGCGAATACATGCACCATGGTGATGTACTCACCTGCATTGAACTTCGCGCCAAATCAGCAAAGCGACGTCACATCGCTGACTTCTTCCGTGTGTGGCGTTTCGCGAGTTCGCATTGGGCATCGCAAAAAAAAGCTGAGAATCCCGCCTGATGGGGTCACATTTCACTGTCCGCCATCACTCACGTGCTTCTCGCCTACTGAGCTGAAGGTTGTTTGTATTGTTGTATATGTACACCGTACTGCACCGGCAGCCTGGGTGGTGAATTGCCGTCCCTGTCGAAACACCAGCTGGAAAACGATGCTGTGTGTGTGTGGTGGCAGTGGTGGGGGGGGGGGGGGGGTGTCAACAGTATTATGCGGTAAGTTGTATTATACGGTAAGTTCCAAACGTCATTCTCTGCTGGACCCAGACGCTATCTCCTTTGTGCGCCCACTTCACTGCACATAGATACAATGCCATGTACATGGACTTCAAGTACTGTCTGTCAGACATGGTATTATAACGAGTCGCAAATTTAGTGATTATCCCAAATTCAAAGGTTAACGGGAAGATACGTAACCGTCGTTAGCGATCTTGCAGTCTTCAGGCATATCCGCACATAACACATACGGGCATTACAGCCTCAACAGAACTTTAACGAGGAAATGTCACTGTAGTAAAAACGTTAGATTTACTTCCTCGCCATATTTACATGTCTTACAGTGCCCTATTTTCTGGAGTATAAGCCGCAGCCAGATTTTTTGTCACGAAATACAGACATCTCCTCCGTTTAGTAGTATAAGCCGCTCTATGTGCACCGAGTTTTACTGTGTCGAATTATGCACGTGTCCTGCTGTCCACAGCAATTGCCGGCCTGACGCCCTGGTCCGAGTGGTCGGTGTGTGAGCCAGTGTGCGGACAGAGTAGGTTCCGGCGACGCCGGCGCTCCTGCTTCAATCCGGCTGCGAAACCGTTGAATGAGGTGTGCCCAAAGGCAGCGAGTCAGGCCACTTCTGCACCGTGTGACGCACTACCTTGCCCCACTGCCGCAGTGAAACAGCCTCGTGAGTGAAGCCTGCTTTCTGTCTCCTTGTCTCTCTCTCTCTCTCTCTCTCTCTCTCTTTCCGTCTGTCTGTATGTATGTATGGCAGCATTGGCTCTCTCTCTCTATGTCTGTCTGTCTGTCTGTCTCTCTCTCTCTGTATCGCTCTCCCTGTCTCTCTCTCTCTCTCTCTCTCTCTCTCTCTCTCTTTGTCTGTCTGTCTCTATGTCCGTCTCTCTCTCTCTCTCTCTCTCTCTCTATCTATCTATCTATCTGTCTCGGTTCTCTCTTTTGCTCTCTCTCTCTCTCTCTCTCTCTCTCTCTCTCAATGGAAAGTTTGAAATATGTTGAGACCCCCCGCTTTTATGGATAAGCCATGCGTGTCAATATGTGTTGTTGTAAAATGTGGATGCTGGCAGAGAAACCGATTCACGTGGACAATGGCCTGGCGCAGCGCACTGAGGAGCGTAACCTGCGCATCATCGTCGCCTGCAGCAGCGGTCTGATCGGCTCTCTACTCCTGTCGGCCGTCATCGCCTGCTGGCGGCGCCTGCAGCTCGAGCAGCAGGAGCAGCAACGGCAGCTGCTGCAGCCGGAAGCCACCGAGCCACGCTACCACGGCCTGAATGACCAGCGGACTCTTCGCGTTGCGCCGCCGCCGACGTATCATGAGACTTACCACCTTGACATCAGTCAGATCGAGGAGGTCGAGATGGCTAACGTCTCCGGCGGCTCCTTGCCAAGAACCTCTACGCCCCTGTCACCCGGTAACAACCCAACCTCGCGGCCATCAAGTCCCAACCAGGATGCACCGACTTCTGCTGCTTCCTCTCCGACTCTGGACAGCGCGCAAGCCGTGTCTGCGACTGCCGAGTCCGGTGAAGTAGCCGCAGAGGACTGTCCGCTCCAAGGAGATGCATCCATCGGCTCTGTTGTAGCAGCAGCAGCAGGCACCACTGCAGCATCGCAATCCACGCAGGGCACGCCGGTCAGCTGTCGCGCACAGCAAACGGATCAGGCGCTGCAGCACTCATCAACGACGTCATCGTCTTCCGCCGCCCCAGCAGCCGCTTGCGCAGGCGGCGTCACCACGACAACTGTTGCATCGGCCACACCTAGGCCGCTGGCGACGAGCGTTGCCAATAGCAGCAGCAGCCCCACGCAGTCGCATCGCTCGTCCATACCCGCGCCGGGGAGTTCCCAGCATAGTGTTGCCACGGCGGGCTCAGACAGAGCGGACGCCGCTAGCACGACCGCCTCGTTGGCCGCCGCAGAGCCTGTCGACATCCTGCAGCGCACGGCCATCACGTGCGATTACGTCGTCGACCATCTGAAGAGCGGCATCACAGAGGACGAGTGTCCGATGGACAGCGACGAGGATCTGTCCTGGTGCAATCTGTCCGACACCGCGCCGCTGATGTAGCACTGTGCACGCTGCATCGCCCCTCACGGCGGCCGCTTTTCCTGCCGCCACTATGTCTCGTGATTCGTACTTCTTCGCGTGCGCGTGTGTGTTAGAGGTCCGCTCCGTCGGTCGGAGTCCGTTTTGTTTTGTTCTGCACAACGCTGACTTGATAGCACATTATTTTCTTTTAATCTGATACCTGTTGACATGTAGGAGCAGAGTACACTGTATAATTTATAGCAATCAACGTGGCTGGATTCCACTATTTCACTACCATCTCCTGTCCTAATGAATGTGTTTGTTTGTTTTTTAAATTGGGAGACTCTATTCTTTACAACGTCGAGTTAGTCAACTGGTTTCAGGTATGCACCCATTCGCTGGGTTCTCCACTTGAGAGAGAGAGAGAGAGAGAGAGAGAGTGTGTGTGTGTGTGTGTGTGTGTGTGTGTGTGTGTGCATGCGTGTGTATGCGTGTGTGTGTGTGTGTGTGCGTTCACTACTCATCCGGCTGGTCTGGTTGCTGCCCTTGTGGATACTACGCTGTGCCCATCACGACGTTTGCGGCGGAACAGGCGGACGTCACCTGAACCCCCTGTGCCTGAGGCATCGCACTAGTTCTGGCATATCGGATAATATAATCCTCTCTTCTTCGGTGACATCCATCACAATGATAATTTAGCCTCGGTATGCCAATGTGAAGCCAATGCAGCATGTGTTTCAACTTTCAACCACTTGTTCTGTTGCTAATGGCCTGTTCGTTTTTTTGTTGTGCAATTCCAATTTCTCGCATCTCCTAGTCTTGACCGCCATTTTTTCTATTTGTTTGAAAGAAACGATGCAGTCCATGACGAAAACGAAGCAAGAACACAGAACGTGTGTTCCCATGCCATACTGGCGCATGTGGCACTGCACGTGTGTGCGTGGGCGGTGTGAGTGGGGGTAAGCTTAGTGCAGGGAGTCGTAAAATACCGGTATTTTACGACTCCCTGGCTTAGTGGTAGAGTACAGTTGGCCATAAGCGAGCGCACTCGTTCTACGGCAAAGAGTCTGAGTTGTGACTGTTGGTTCCACTGTCCACATGCCATAATCACGTTCTACTTCGACTACCAAGACGCCAGGCGTACAAACCTGGTTTTTTATTTTTAGAAAAACGATCCTGTCAGCTTTTCTATGGTTTGTACTGAAACTACTCCCTGCAGCTGTACTGGCATACCGTATCATCAAGAGTGCATGCATATGGCCTCTTGGTATCATGCACTGCATCTGACGTCGCAAAAACCAGGGACCATGTACTAGGGAGTAGTAAAGTATTTTTTTTCAAATTTACTGCTCAGGAGAAACAAACACAGCTAGTTCATCGTGTGTCGGCGTTGCTGCAGCAACCAACATGGCCAATATCATGATTGTGATCAGGGAGTCGTAAAATACCGGTATATTACGACTCCCTGATTGTGACCCATACAGTCATGTACAGTGTACTAGTAGATGCAGGGAGTCGTCAAATACCGACCTGCATGTACTAGTAGTAGTCGGGCGCGTGCCCCGTATGGGTTCCTGGGTGCCCAGAACCCCCTCTTTTTCGCTCAAAATGCAGGATTTTGCTTCATTTTTTGAAAATGTTCCCGGGGAGACCCCCGGAACCCCCCTTGAAGGGCACTGGCGCACGCGCCTGGTAGTAGTAGTAGTAGTAGTAGTAGTAGTAGTAGTAGTAGTAGTAGTAGTAGTAGTAGTAGTAGTAGTAGAATTTATTATTTTGATAGGGAAGGCCCTACAGACGTTGCCGTCTTGTTACAGGGAACCCTAAGTGCTCTTTACAGAGCGGGAACAAAAACGGATAGATGCTCAACCTGACGACACGAGACAGGCAGAGAATTCCACCTATCAGCGCCAAGGAAAGAAATAGAGAGCATGCCATATCTAGTGGTAGTGAGCGGGCACTGTATTTGACGACTCCCTGGCTGGTTAGGTGGGGAGTTGGAACCAACAGGGTTTGGTTAAGGTTATGTGATGGATGTGAACCAGGGAGTAGTAAAATACATACTACTCCCTGATGACTGTGAACCCACTCTAACTGTGTTAACCCTGAATCCGTATACTGCAGTACATGTATCACGACGCACATCTAGTAGATTCTACATCCTTGCCATGTTTCGATATGCTAGCAGCACTGTCACACCGTGGGATATCATAATGGATCGTGTTCTGAAAATACCTTTCCCAAGAAGTAGCACTGCTCCGGTCACTGTCAGGAGGCACCTTGCGTGCATTGGTTCATACACCCAGTGCACCGCCACTGTGACTGCCGTAGCCATGGTAATTCAACTGGGTTGGCTTTGAAGGTAAGGTTCAGCACCACAATCATGATTTATTATGATACAGTGGAGATTGGATATAACGACCTTGGATATAACGACCTTGGATATAACGACCTTGGGTATAACGACCTTGGGTATAACGACAAATCGAGTTTAGCGACACAATTCTGTTGCCCAAGTCGTTTAGCAAGTCCTTTCTGTACATTACAGATCGGGACGACCTCGAAAATAACGACAGATCGAATTTACTGACACGTTTTGGTGCCCGAAGACCTGAAAAACAGTGAAAATACATCGGATATAACGACTTTCCTCTTGTATCAGGCAGTCTGGCATGTCTGGAACATGGTATATGGCTGTGCCACGTGCCCGGACCTCCGGGTCACTCAATTATGTGTGCTTTACATTGCACGTTGTAGCCGCATTGCAGCGGTGCGGGATGACTTTACCGTCGACGTCCTTGAACAATGCATGCAAGACAAATGCACATCTGTTATCCACATGTACCTGTACATGTACATGAATCGTACATTGTATATCTACAATACATTTCTGTCATTTTTCCACAACATTTTGATAATACATTATTGCATACTAAATGTGAAGATCGGGTTTAGTGACAGATCGAATATAAATCGACATTTTGCTTTCTCCCGAATGACTGTCGTTATATCCAAATTGGTAACACATGTAGTGTTGACAGTGGCCACCAGTGCAGTGGCAGTACTCCCTGGTGCCGTGGTAGCAAGAGAATATACCCCCCCCCCCCCCCCACACACACACACATACACAATTATACTCTTGGTGGTAGCCACTACAAGTAGGGGGACTCGGAGTACTGTTTTGTTAGTACCTGCCTTGCAGGCCCGACGGAACCGGTCTGGTCCGGTTTTTCAGGCCGCATGGCCGGACCAACAATTTTTGGCCGCCAACGCCTGGTTACTTGGTTACGTCAAACAAAAACTCCTTCCGCCTGTCCTGCCTGCCCTGCCCTGCCTTGACTTGAGACTTCTTGAGTTGTACATGTTACAGTGGGACACGTAGTCGTTCAGTGCGTTGTCCCAGCTCAGCGCGATCCAAGTCCGCCACCGGATGTGCAGATGGTGGCCACCTGTTCATACTGGAGGGACCGCTTTGGCGTCGATACTTCGCTCGTGGCCAGGACTAAAACCCGCAACAGTCAGTACAATCGGGATAATGTCGTTCAGTCTGGGTTGATTGCGACAATGGCAATGGGTTCCAGCGGACTAAAATGTAACCTGCTGATGAGGCTCGATAGAATCATGCTACGATGACCCGACTTGTAAACCTGAGATCCCTTTTCTGCCTCCCCCCATTGCTACTTCCATTTTCGTATTTTCGTATTTTTATTTCTTTTTCTCTTCATTTCTGACTCTTCTTACTGTGGTTGTCATCGCTTTCATAATACTGAGCAGAACTGCCCGTTTGACATGCGATGTAAAATAAATAAATAAACAACAACAACAACAACAACAACAACAACAACAACAACAACAACAACAAAAACTCTCTTATTGGCCATTGGCTATCGTGAGAATAAAGATTTGAAACCGCAGCATGGAGCACTGTCTGCTGGGAGAGATTGCGCTAAGATCTACAATGTACATGTACTGTAGGTGAATATACATGTAGTGCTTTGTGTACCAAGATCTCGATGTACAAATTCTATGCTCGAATCTCGCGTGGCATAATCATCGATATAATGAATCACCGAATATTTAGAGCTTGCGGCGCATCCGGATCCGGAATCGAACACCCATTTTATGTGCGGCCATGCATGATTGCGTGTCACGTGGCCGATCAATGCCAACGGTTTCCTCTCACAGTCTCACACAGACCTGAGACCTGCAGACAGTGCAGTTTATTGATCATCGCAGTGAGCCGCACATGTGCACAGGATCGGCGGACGCAGTTTTTGATTGGTCTGGTCATGACATTGTCTTTGCGTAGGATAAGCCAGGGACACATCATACATTACCTCTCTAGCAGTAAACAATGGGTAGGCGGCCAAACAGTTGGTCCGGCCATGTCCTGACCAACCCTACCAGTTCCGCCATTCCCCGGCCTTGTCGTAGTTGTTTCCAAGTGATCACAGTTCACACCGGTGCAACAGCGTGCGGTAAATCTCCCTTGCTCTTCTGGCGACCTTGGGCTTGAAGCTGGCTTAATCCCGAACGCGAGGGTGGGTCGTTATCAACGTCCACTCCCAGGGATAGTCTTGGACCTTTCCAATCCAGGTACGACTGAGCTTGTTACATGGCTGTCTGTCCTCAACACTCCTGTCGGTGGACCGTGGTTCCGATTGCACTACCGGTGCTCGCGGAAGTCTTCCTCGCCGTCCGTGGATGCAAGCTGACTCTACGTACGTGTAGCTCACTGGATACGCAGCGTTATGAGTTATGACAGACTGTCTACTGAGTCTGTGGCTGTCAGTGTCATCCTAGGCATAGGCACACTGGAGCAAGCGATCACCTGTCCTTCAATCAAGGCTTGAAGGCGTACTTCGTAGATCTACGGTTCACCTTCACCTTCGAGGCTTCATACGTCGTTCACCTAGGCTAAAGTCGTTCACCTTTAGGCTTCAGCCGCTCAAGCACAAGCCAGGCATCTCCCGGCGGCAGTTCACATTAAATTTTTTTATTAATACTAGTCGTAGCACCACTAGTAGTAGCTCTACTCATACTAATCTTGTACTGTGCTGCATTGTAGTTGGGCCGCATGTGTGGCGCAGCACTACCGCAGTCACTCGTATACATGATACGACGTACTCTTCATGTGTCTTGTCAGCAGCTGTGCTGGCACGACCCTCACTCCTCACCTCAGCGCAACCTAGCTCGGCCAAGGGAAAGCCTTTGGGCGCCTGCCAGTGACCGCCGAGGCGTACACTATTTTTCATGTGTTGGGCATCAGTTACGATCGTGTCTGACAGCATTTCGGATCAAGGTAAAGTGGAGCGCAACGTAGAACGTAGCCCCCATAGCGTGGCCTTCACAGGCTTCAGGTCTCATCGCACACGTCGTGTATCGCTTCTAGCTGTTGTTTGTGGGTCAATAATAGTTTGATGCGGCCACTACTAGTACTGTACTACAGTCATAATGATTCTTTGAGTACGTCTACAGTCTCCCTTGCTGTTCGGTAATTCGGCGAGGCTGCGTGCTCCGCTGAGCGATCTCCCTTGCCTCTGCTAGTATAGGCTGAAGGCAGTGAAGGCCCACGCCACTACTATCAGTACTGGCTAAGCACTCCGGACTGACCAGCATCTTGATCAGGGCCAGGGCAGCCCGACACACGTCCCCACCCGGCCAGGCCGAGCATGGCTGATATCCGGCTCTTCCCCGCCGACCGGGTGCATGTGCCGGACGGCGGCGCGTTCTCGTCACCGTCCGCGGACGAGCTGGTATCGCTGCGTCGGACATACGTGGTGAGTGACTACCACACTTGTGATTGTATTTTAGGCGTGCCGCTGTACCACGGCGAATGGCTAATGCCATGGTAATGTTTTATTCATTAGTTGAGGGAATGGGAAATTGTTATGTTACACATTATTTTAGCAAACTTCACTTCTAAACTCCAAAAAAACCGGTCAACTTACAGCACATGTTTCATTCAGTCTTCGTAACATGATACTGTGTCTCTGAAACTTGCTTTTATTTGCATACCCCACCCCTAGAGCACACACTGCGACCAAGTGGTCATCTGAGTTTCTTTGAAACCGTTCAATACTTGTGCTGGTACATAAGCTGCCAAAAAATGCACAACCCCTAATAAAAAAGGGAGCAATATGGCTGTACTCTTGGTAATAGGCTAATAGGCTAGTAGTAGCCAAAGAAATACAATGTCATGTATGTCATGTACATGTGCAGTCATGTACATGTACATGTAGTTCTGCTCCTCTTGGCAGGTTGGTTGCCTGCCAGTACAGGCACGTACACTGGTGGTATGTACATGTACCTCGTAGGCCTACATGTTCGTGTACTGTAAATATACAAATTTTCGGCAGCTATTTAATTTCGGTTATATTCGGCACCGACCCAAAACGCCTAAATTAAAACGCCGATGAAAATTTTCACAGCATCTGTCGCACTATACCGTGCCCTCTACCCCACGCCGAAAATAAATCGCCGCCGAAACGTCAAAAATCGTGAAGTGCCGAAATTTTGCAGCGCCGAAATTTTGTATATTAAAGTAGCTACTGTATCTGCCCTCCAGTGCTACAATTATGTACATGCAGGTCGCAGAACCTGCACTGGCAGCAGCCAACGCTGACATGTTGCAATGTTATTATCGTATGTAACTAATGACTTACACCGTTGCAGTAACCACATTCTGCCGCATGGCAACTTCCCCATGTCAGATGTCTCACCCCCAAGGGCCAAGATGAAGTCAGTAGTAGAAGTACCAGGCTGATCGAAAAGGCGAACACCCACATACTGTAACACAATGAGTGGGACACGTATTTCTGGGAGGAAGCAACCCTTGCCCTTGGCCTTGGGACGATGAGAGGGCAACTGTATGTATGCCTGTTCAATGACAATGGGTGAAGTGAGATCAATTACTAGTACATGTATGATAATAGCAACTACCGTTACTTGAACCACACACTACAATTGTATGGTCACCAGGGAGCTCCTGAAACCAACCTATACAATCATGCACACAATCTGCGGACAGAACTGTTTCGTCCTTTGTGGACATCAGCGCAGCACAGAGAAAATGAACATCATGTACATGTACCGGTACTTACGCGCATGACTCCCACAGTCCCAGGCTCAAACGCCCATCATCCTGCAACTACTGCACTTGAGCAAACTGAGGTACAGCTACATGACAATAATTATTGTTATAAAGTGGAGTCCTACATGGCCACACAAGAATTCCTCAGAACTGGTTCTGCTACTGTACACTTGCTGTAGCTTCATCAGAAGATGGAAATCAAAGACATAATACTTGAAGTACTGGAATAAAGCGGTGGCAGTCAAGGGTGAAACAGATCACAGCTACATGTCCATGTTGGCCATGACAATTGTGAATTCGTGATACAGTACTTCGAAAAGCAGTTTAGTTGTAGTGGAGGTGTGGGCAATGGTGCAAGAGTGGATGGACATTGGCGAGATATCTACACTGTTTAGCTAGTAGGTCCAGCGAAAATGAGACCTTTTGAAACAATTTCTAGCGCTAAAAGAGCCTCGAAGTCGCAGGAGCTGCTAGTCACTTTCAGAACGCCAGGATGATATTGGGTGAGATCAAGACCTCATCTCACCTCGTCGTCACACCACAGTATGGGACTCATAATTTCAATCTATCATTATGCATGTACATGGCACGACTTGTAGATCTACACGTGTGACTCTTGGTGAAACTGATAAAGTCTGGTGGTGAAAATGAAAGAGGTGATGATTTCGGGAGGAGGGGTGCTATCAGCTACTAGTACTTGTGTTGGGTATTGTGGAGCGGCTGCCATAGCGCCGGAGAAAGTCTATGTTTGGTAATAACATTTGGGATACGTAGGCTTGTATGAAGTAGTTGCAGGCGCAGACCAGTGCTGTATGAAGAGATGGCACCGAGGTACTAGCTGCAGACCTAAAGACTCTGAAGTCGATGCCCAAAACAATGACTTGTGATCTATGAGTTTTTAGTTGTGCTTCACATGTCCCAGCTGATATTCGCTCTTGCTCCTCTTATTTGCAGTTTTGTCACGCTCTTTGTATTCACATAGCCTCATAGGGTACCTTGTAAGAAGGCCCTAGCCTGGCCTAGGCCTGTGGGGATTGTCCTATTCAATAATAAAACATGGTTGGGGAATCTGGTCGGCAAGAATATGCCACTTCCCGTATGTCACGTGATTGTCGCCTTGGAGTTGACCAATGACAGATCAAACAGCGCGGGCTGGAAAGCGCGGTCCTGCCTGCTCAAAGGTAATGGAACTGGATCCACTGCCCGTCGTCAAGTGACGACGGGCAGGAACGGATTCTACTGCCCGTCGTCAAGTGACGACGGGCAGGAACGGATTCCACTGCCCGTCGTCAAGTGACGACGGGCAGGAACGGATTCCACTGCCCGTCGTCACTTGACGACGGGCAGGAACGGATTCCACTGCCCGTCGGGCAGTAGCCACTGGACTGACTCTCTACTTCAAGGACGGTCTTTCATCGGTTACTAATAAAATGACTAAAGCAGAAGAGCGACTGTTTGCAACCACAACTGTCATCATGGCGCTCCAACATTTGATCTGGAACTGGGAGAAAAGAAGCCCCTTTGTTGAACCATATTGGCAATCTGAATGAGCTCCTCCGAAAAGTTGAGGAAGAGACTGAAACTTTTATTGCGGAGTCGCTCGCGAAGGAGATCTTGGACGAGCCGGATGAGCCTCAACCAAAGCGCGCAATGCTCAGCAACCTGCAGGATCCGCGCAATTTGCCGAGGTTTCCGATCAAGACGTGGGAAAAAATCCGTAGGAACAGAACAGCCAGAATGCCCGATGCCCAGTCGACAATGTCAATGGCACCGCGAGAAAGAAAGCACTATGGACTACTACAAAAAACTGTACCAGAAAACAATCACAAAACATATGCAGGTACTACATATGTGTGTGTGTCTGTCATGTATCTCTTTATTTGGCTTGGGTGCACACGGGAAACACGTTCCAGTCACTCATACTAGTATACTCGGCCAGTGCAGTACCGCTGTTCATCCAGCCCTTGCCGCTATCGCGGCGCGGGCTGGATTCCGCGGTACTGCCCTCGTACTCGTGCAGGAACCTGTACATATCGCATCATCGCATGCCATCCGGTATTTGCGGAACGCCGGAAGGTCAGAAGGTGTGCACCCGCCTAGGATCCATGTAACCGTGATGTTGCTGGATTTGGAACACTTTGCCTTTACTGGCATGTGGCCTACAAAAAACCTGTAGTGTAAAGCATCACACGTACACATGTACAACATCAGATACAGCTCCTTGCGAAAAATAATTTAAAATTGAAATGCCGGAATTGGAATATGTTCGAATGAATATCGATATCAACATAGAATAGTAGTAGTAGTAGATCTACACTGTAGAAGAATTTATTATTTTGATAGGGAAGGCCCTACAGACGTTGCCGTCTTGTTACAGGGAACCCTAAACTAAAGTGCTCTTTAGCATCATGATTCATGGCACCAAGAGTAGATAAACTGTTTAGCTACTCTTGATGGCACCAATGATTATTATATGTTCATTTGAAAGTTTTTCACCTACCGTCGTATCGCGCTGGATCGTTACGTCGCGTTGGCGCTTGAACATGTATAAAAAACATGCGATGCATTTTTCGCGATAGCGGCTTTATGTGACGTGATGTGCATGCTCCGCTCACTGAATGCACTGTTTACATGGTTTACAGTCATGTTACATGCTCATGTTTCCGGCTCAGCTGATTTCACCTGCCAAAACAAGGTGTTCTTCTTGTTCCTCGGTCAACTATTCGAGCAGGGATCGAGAAACCAACTGATTGTCAGACATGGCGAACTAATGTTACTTGTAGTATTATATGAGTGTTCGTGGCGGTTGCATGTCAGGAGTCGTTGTAGGGAATGTACTGGGCTTCGCTCCTGCTTTTTTCGGCCATCTACGTACCTTTCTATTGTGGGACGGCAGTGTTAGAGCTGTAAATAATTGCTGTCGGAATGGACGCCTTGGCTGAATCACTTCCGTTTGGACCATCTGCGGCAAATCGAGTGAGGAAGATACGGGATCGTGCCAGGTCGGACGATTTTACAGGATGTTCGCGCAACGGCGACGGACCGTATCCAGGCACTCTAGGAGTTTTCAAGCATCTGGTGGCCTCTGGTTCCGTCCCCGTCTTCAAACAGCTCGGTGTTGTAAGTCAGTAATGAGTTACTTGTACTTGTAGTTTGTAATAGTCCAATCATAGAATATCGTAAAGCCTAGTTCACATTCGATGTAGCGCTGACGATACGGGATGGAAGGGCCTGTCGGGGAATCTGGGGACAGCGGGGTGAGCGGGCCGCGCGCGGGGGAGCAGTAAATCTTGTACGAATCGTACGACACGACAAGTAGCAATGTTCAACTTCCATTGGTGCGAAGCATATCAAAAAGTACTGTTCGTGACAGGTAAACATTTCGGCCCTATTAAATTTCTTGTTTTTCAGGGCGTCAGTTTTGGTGTTATTTCTCCTCAAATGAAGCAGAATCATGCCCTGCTACCTGTTTGCCAAGAAGACCAAAACATTGGCGGTGGAATTTGTACAATTCTGATGATAGCCACAGGAAAAGATAATTTGCCGGACAAACTGATATTGTTATCATCAGTTCGTCTCACAAAATCCAGGACTATCCGGCCTGAATAAAGCAAATGGCATGAATTCCTAGCTTGCTAAAATTCAACTCGGCCATATGAGCCAGTTGGTACGTTATCGTGGAACGGATAGTGTTCCAAATGGCAAGGTTGCTGTTGCGGGGATCCCTGCAAGACTCCGCCACCAGTTCAAACTCTAAATGTACCTCTTTTTGCTCTTGCGCCCCCACATATGGTATGAAAACTTGGGAACAGATTCAAGTCTTCTGTCGCTTCCTAATTTGTACGGTAGTGTGGTCGTGTTGCCGATGCTGATGGTTACATTTGACGCTGTCAATCGCCCGGGCGTCATGGCAGTGCCATTGGCACCTGTCACGGCCCGTCGAATGTGAACTAAGCTTAACGTTATTAGGATGTATACACGCACACACATACACACGCACATGCACACACATATGCACGCACATGCACACACGCACGCACACACACACACACACACACACACACACACACACACACACACACACACACACACACACACACACACACACACATATGTGCAGATGCTGCCAGGTTCGCTGGCGGGTTCGCTGGCGGGGTCTGCTAATAATGCAAGGCAACGCAGCTGCACGCACAACACTTGTTTAGACAATCGTCGGGGAGCTCCTCGACAGCAGGCTAGAAGTGACTGGGATCCAATTGCACACTTCGACGGTTGGAAAAAAATTCTGCTTGCAGGATTACTGTGTTACAAAGAAGATACCGGTAACAGGAAATTAGTGTGCATTATCATTTTCCAGTTTTGCGGTAGTGCGCAACAGATATTTCCTTGGTGAAGTGGTACAAATGACCATAAAACTGGTGTGTGATGCAGCAACGGTGAGCTGCTATGACGTAAACAGCACTTTGCGGTACTCTCGGAGCTGCGCGCATTGGTTTATGTACTCTTGCCACCAGTGACTCGGGACGTGTACTGTCAAAAGTAATGGTATACGATAGGTTTGAAGTAGAATTACAGAGTTATACCGATGTAAATATACGACGCGGCGACAACAAGTATAGCGATAAGCAGAACTAACTCTGCTGTCATCACCATGCATCAAAAGTGACCTGAAAATCGATTCTGGGAAACCGGCTTTGACTTTGTTGATGCATGGTGATGCGGCAGAGTTAGTTCTATTTATTCCATTTTATTGCTATATTGAAATTGAAGAAGAGGTTGGTGCAACTTCGGCGATACTTACAGAGTCATAATAATTATAATCATCAAGAGTACAGTGGTATACATGGTGCACCGCCTAGAGCGGTTTTCTTGGGATTACTCAATCTGCGGACAGCATGCTGTTTCGTTCTTTGTGAACTCATCAGCGCAGCACAGAGAAAATGAGGCCGAACCTGATTTGGGATTATGCGTCAACGCGTCTCCAAAGCAACAACGCATGCTTAGCAGTCGTGGAGAAATCACGTAGAGCGAAACCCAACAGCTCTGATTTTTACGTATGAAAATTCCGTGCAGTTCATACGTTATTTTCAAACGTAATTCCGTAGAGCGAAACCTCCCTAATGTCGAACTAGTACTTGAGCCGGAAGATGATAGGTGTTGATTACTTGAGCCAGAAGATAATAGTGTTGAGGCTTTTTACTTCCTCTCAGCAATGCTGGGAAAGGGCTGAGGAGCATGTGTCTTCTCCGAAGCATGGTTTTGTGATAGGTGTTCAGGGCATAGCACCGGGATTTCAGGTGGTCCGGTCAAGTGGGATACTTGACCGGAAATGAACACAAGTTATCAACGACCCCCCCCCGCTTGGTACGATTTGGGTGGGTCAACCTTTTCGAAATAAAGTCCGGCCCTGGCCGGATTGGCCAGACTGGGTCCTATGGACCTGATGGTTTTAAGGCATGGCCCACGGCACTGTTTTCGGCGACACCACGTCGTACGAATCGTGCACGATTCTACAGCCACTGCATGCCTCATGCCTTGCCAACAGGCTCGCACTGCATCACGCGTATCAGCATTACTTCGAAACTAGAAGTTACAAGCTGAAGTCCACATGTCCCTGGCCACGGTATTTTCTGCAGAAATCGCCGCATTAATCTCTACAGGATTTGAGAAAGAACCGTCTGACTGTGTGAAGTGGCAGTGCATCCGAGTGTTGGCCAGTGTTGCCATAAGATGAGCTGAATATAATAAAGCTGCGTGAAGCGTCGTTGCGAATGTATAGGATTCAAGGAGTTCACACTTTTGCCCGTGGATTCTGAGTTTTTGTCCGTGATTCGTAAAATTACTATGCAGACACCAACGCATGTGCAGCGCTACGCTCACCTTCAATTATATTGATTGTATTAAAATGAATAATGCCATCAACGATCATGTCCTGAACAAACCGAACTAGGTCAGAGGAGGGCAAAACTGAGACGGCACCTATAATCCATAGCGGCATGATAGACGAATATGGCGCCGCGGATGAGTTGGAGACGGCCAGGGCTGGCAATTCTCAGAATGAGGTGCACAACTGCCTTCTGTTCTCCTTTTCATGATGGCGGTAGCTTGTGTAGACTGGACTGGACCGGTTTGAACTAGCGAAAATACCATGATTACCGGCCACGCATACTACCAAGAGTATAATACCCCCCCCCCCCCCCCCCTCAGAGTGTGCAACTCCTGATACCCTTTCTATGGGGTACGCCGAAGGCGAAAACTCACATCACGTGGTGCAGTGTCGCAGATGTACGTTTCCTGCCCGTTTTTAGCGAGCAGGGGAGCACTCTCTGACAGAAACTCACTGCGGGTATGCATGATCCTGGCAGATATTCGAATTGCGTGCACGCTATCCTTCGTTTGTACGTAGTACGAACGTATCTGAGCACATGATGTGAGTTTTCGCCGTCGGAGACCCCATATGCAGAGTTGCACACTCTTGGGGGGAGGGGGGGGGGGGGGGATCGGGAGGTCATACTCTTGGTACTACAAGTAGGAGTCCAATGTCATCGAGAGCCAAGAGCTTCGGAGGGCATTGACGAAGCCAGCCCTAACGACACCAGTAGCAGGGAAAGCGAGGACCCCGGACAGGACCTTGAACACAACAACGAAGAGAGGAGTGACGAAGACGAGGCTTCGGCAATTCTGACTGTGACAGAAAGGAGGCTATGGTGCTACTCACCAAGGTTACTCCTATAGGAAGGACAAGACGAAAGCAGCTGGCAGGATTACTTGGCGATGTACTAGGCCAGCATGTGGTGGGCGTCGGACAACAGCTGGAAGTAACGTTATACTCGAAGATGAAGAGGACAACACTGCAGCAGTAACCACAGAGCACAACCATCCGCCGATTCCCGAGCAGGTAGAAGTGAGGAGAGCTGTGAATAGCATGAAGCGTCGCTGTTGGCAAGGAGGCGCAGGCGTAAGAACTATATACAGTAAAACCTGTCAAGGCGACCACCTGTCCAAGAAGACCATTCCAACCAGGACCCAGGGATGCTATTTCCAGTCAAATGACCCTGGATAAGGAGACCACCTGGTTACAGAGACCACGTTTTCAAGGTCCCTTGAGCGGGAGTCTTACTTTTTTTGTACACAGGCTTCACTGTCTGACGCGGAGTCCACCAACCTGCCAGCGCCAGTTGCCGCTCATTTGCCGTCATTTAACTCTCTGGACTCCACTCTGTATAGATGTCGAAGAGAGCAGTACCCTGCACTGCCTCGAACGCGTGCAGCAATCGATATTCCTGATGTTTTCCGCCAAACGCAAGAAGGTTACGACTTCTTCCTGGCATCCATCGGCCATGAGAATGACACTCTTGTGTTCGTATCCCCTCCTGATCTGGAGACGCCATGGAACAGTCAATCCTGGTTCATGGACGGAACATTCAAAGTCGCCCCTGCTCTATACAAAACTTACGACCATCCATATCATGGCCAGTTCAGGGAAGTGCCCGTGCCAATGGTTTACACTCGGATGTCGCGAAAAACACGCCAGACAGACATACGTCGATCTCAGAGTCTTCCGTGCACTTAAAGACCAAGCAGCCGCTAGAGCACTCAACCGTGCTTGGCCTTCAGACCATTACCACCGACTTTGAAAGTGGATTGGCACCCACTATATCGGAAGAATTCCCCAACACAATGCATAACCGTTGCTTTTTTTCCATTTCTGCCAAGCGCTGTATCAAAAGGTCCAGCCAGGCCCAGGAACAGTCCGTCACTAAAACTGCGCTACGTATACTGCAGATGGACATCAGGCAACACTAGACAAAAGGCGTTGTTCGCAAGTATGTCCCCAAGTCAATGCCCACGTGAGAACCTTGCAACGCAGACTCGATGATGGAGAGATTACGTTGCTTTCTTGAGTTGATTATGCAAACAGTGGCGTTTTCCTATTCAATACCGAACTGGCCATTTTGAGTTGATCATGATTTGAGTCTTTGACAAATCGAGTGTCCATATTTTGGGGGGTTATTGGTTTGCTACTTTTTATTTGGGGACGTCCAGTTATCTGGTTATGGGGACGGGGCTTTTGGGGGGCACTCGATCAAGTCAACCGCACTGTTTTGAGTCACGCTCAGATCATGTGGGGGCATACCGTACTGCCGTATGAGGGACGCGAACTTCCAAAACGGCCAATTAATTATTTCGAGTGTGATCATGGACTGCGCCGTCGATCTAGGAGTTGGCCTGCCTTTTTGATTGAGCATTTCTTGCCGTACAATACTACAATGTACAATACATGTAGTAACTACCGGTAATTACTGCGTGGCTCTCACGACGGAGATCGAGGGCAGTTTGGACCAGGGAGTCGTATTTTACGACTCCCTGGTTTGGACTGTACTACAAGTATGATTATTTTCATTGGCTAGTCCAGGACAGGTGTGGCAGACGAACTGATAAAGTACCCTTTCCTCTGTCACAAAGTCCGCCCTTGGCTTACTTTTTTTCTCTTCATGATCATGACAAACAGAAAACTGGCAGTGTGACTGTGACCTCAACTGATTCCGCTTCATTTGAATTTTGAAAAAAGACAGCCGCGCGCTCCCGGTCCCATCGTGTCGTAGAATCTGCGAGTAGATCCTACAAATCAAGAGTCCATAACCCATGGACTCTTCTTGTACAAATCGATCAAGATGTCGCGCAGCTCGTTCCCGGTAGGGCATGTCCAGGCTGCATTTTGATGTACCGGGCGCCGCGCCGTATCATTCAATTTCAAATATGCCGTACGTTTTCAACAAACATCTTTTTGTTGTGCGGTACTCGATGCCAGAAAAAAAGGCAGAATGCTTACTCGCTCGCATGCCGCCACGTGCCAAAGGACTCTCTCATGTCATCATTGAGCTTTCGATTTGCGCCGATGTTTTGGACAGCACACTGGACAGGCGAGCTGAGGAGAGAGCTGGTGAGAAGTGGTCTCCTAGCTTTGCCAAAGCCTTTGGAAGAGCTTCTAGTTCATCGATAATGAACGGGGCGCAGACGGTTTGCTTGCCGAGCGCTCCACCGGAGCCATTCGCGCGCAAGAGAGAGCCTGGGGAAGTTGCCAATGAAGTTGCTCGCACGGCGCGATGGGGAGCACTGCGAGCCCTTCAACACCAAAGGTCGTATGCGCCTGGCCGACCTTCCAGCAGTCAAACTCCTAAAATAGCTCAGGGAGTTCCATCGGATCGGCTTGTGCGCGAGTCACCTTATCAGGCTTATGGGCGCGTGAACGGACATATGTCGTCAGTGTGTGAATTGTCTCCATCCGGTGGAAGAAAAGGCACAGGCATAACTGTTAGAGCTAGAGACAGGCCCAGCTCACCATCATTTCTTGTGCATACCAATCGTGAGGAACCGCCCAGAACCAAGACGAGATCTGCCAGTGATGGTTCACTGTTCAAAAATGCGCCTGATGTCTGCACTAGCGTACGTATATGGAATTGTGCAGCTCGTTTTTATTATTATTAATTTTTATTTTTATTTTGCAACACTAGGTTGTTCTCACACCCCCCCCCCCCCCCCCACACACACACACACACACTCAGAATGAGAGATCTTGCTAACAGAGAGAGAGAGAGAGAGAGGGGGGGGGGAGAGATTCGGTAATGCTGCCGTCAATCAACGGGAAATCAACTGTACGTAGATGCATGGGCAGAGCTGGCGCGTGCGCGTACAGCTATTATTTTGGCTTGAAACGTGCATTGTGTGTACATTTTTCAGGCAGTGCGTATCTGGTACATGTACATGACTGTTCCGCAATGTCAGATATTAATTTTATCGTCGTGCCAGGAGTACAATACTGGAAATATACAAATTTCGGCGCTACAAGTTGAAGCTTTCGGCATTTCACAATTTTCGCCATCTCGGCAGGGATTTATTTTTGGCACGTGTTAATACTATACTATCAGTACATCATCAAAGCCGATGTGAAAAATTCCGTCAGCGCTGTGTCTATCGCAGCTGGAGGAACACTCTGACTTTGGGGCAGTGAGCTGGTTTAAAAATGCTTTGGCGTTCGTTAGACTTCATCGCAATCGGTTCAGCCAGTAGCTCTGAGCTCCGCTGACAGGATCTACAGTAAAGCGACAAATTTAGCGTTTTCATAAATTTGGCTGGTTCACGATAAGAAGCTTCAAAAATTCTATCTCCTCAGCCGGATCTTGTAGTTGTACTGTCTAAAATCAATGCACGGAGAGGTTTGCGGCGATTTATATTCGCGAATGCGTGGTGGTCGCGAAAATAGCAAAATTTAATCTCTAGCGAAAGTTTCTCAATTTACAGTAACCAGATCGAAACAGCTAGCTGTCTGGAGTTGAGAAATCTCTCTTGTATTTATGTTTTATGTTCATACCAGCTCCATCAAGGCTACCTGACTAAACGCGGTGGAAACTTTGCGAGTTGGCGGCGGCGTTGGTTCGTGCTGCGCGGCGATATCATCTTCTACTTCCGTGAGCCCGACGTGAGTGGTGTCATTGCTTGGGTGTTTTGCATGTAATCGAGAGGTTAACCCTTTGTGGACGGACTGTACGAGTTTCGATCTAATAAGATCGAAACTTCGTAACTTCGTAACTCCATTGTTTCTTGAGCAAATTCCACAATCGAAGGGTCTACGTGGTAGCGGGAACTCCAAGCTGTCCAATGCAACAATCGCCGAAGAGTTACAATGTCGGACGCCAGAGATATCGCACGCCGTATTCTTACCTCGGCAAATTCAAATTTTTGATCGATCATTTCGCCATTTTGGGGGGAAATCCCTTTTCGTGTGCTCTTTGAGCGACTCAGCACATGATAATGACGTAGCCGGCTGAAGTTTGAATCGTCTCAAACAGATTTGAGCGTTCTGCGATGAAGGAGAGTGGAATGGCGTTGATGGGACGAATTTGCTTGCATATCAGGCTTGGAGACGACTTTGCTGTGTTACCGCGCCTGATTTGTGGCGGCCGGATAAGGGAGATTGGTACCCTGACGTAGCTCTCGCCAAGAGCTTTCCAATGAGCCCTTGATTGTGAAAATCAAGTGAAGGACACCAAAGTTATGACATGGAAAAGTTGAAAATTGTACTGACATTTTGTAATTCTGGTGCATACTGTGCTAGTAATCCGTCCATAAAGGGTTAAGATGCACGTTATTTCCGACGTGACGCGCAATTTCACGTCAAATTTGGCGTGAGCTGCATGTCACTCGCGTTGTTTTTCAAAGCGCGAGCCGAATGACGCGACCTGAACTTTCTCGTCACGTCAGAAATAACGTGCATTTTAACCTCTCTATTCTCCCCACAACCTTCTCCTTCTCCAGTCTCTCCTTCCATGCACCTTTGATCTTTCCCTACCACGTTCTACCTGGCTGCATGCTGTACTACACCCTATTTTCGGTTTAACTTGAACTTCAGAGTGAGTTCGGTAGAGAAATCTGACGCCTAAATTTTGATAACACCAAGAGGCACTAGAGGGTGCACTGTGTGTGAACTTGTGAAGGGAATGCTGGTCACCTAATTCTACATTACACCTGAAACCAGTCAGGTCCCCGACACCGACATTTTCCTACCCGACAATTGACATGCTATACAGTTCAATCACTCTGCCTGTCTTCTTCGCCCTATTCGCTGTTGCAGGACATGAAGCATCTGGGAGAAATTCCCCTCGCCGGCAATATCGTACGCCGCTGTGAGCGTGCCGATGTCAAAGGAGCGCCAAGCAATTTTCTCTTTGAGATAGCTCGTACGTTTCCCCTCTTGTCTGTGTTTCTAAACTTTAGTCTCGTAATGGCCGGTGGCCAACAAGTTATACTATCGTCGCCAAAAACATCCGGCCAATGCTGCACATGGTAGTCGACTACCATGTGCAGCATTGGCCAGGTTTTTTTGGCGAACATAGTAGTGTTGCAAGCCTATAGTGTGTGTGTATAGTAATGTTGAAAGCCTATAGTGTGTGTATAGTAGTGTTGAAACTGCCTGATTGACTACAGTGTGTACTGTGTACTTGAGCAGTTTGGTGGAACACGGCACCTTTAAGCTCCGTGCACAGGGGAGCCAACTATCTTGCACCGCACCTCGTGGCACTGCGGACTGCATGTTTGCTTGTCGACGCACCTCGTGGCACAAACCGTGACCCAGTGTTCTTTCTCGATCTTGGCCTTCCGAGTGTTCACCACCTTCCCATCTCTCTTGACTCGACCTCAGACTAACGTTAGGAGCGCTGCTATCTGTTATAGTGTTTACTACGAGTGACCCGCAGTAGCCAGTTTGTGTCTGTGTGTGATGAATATCACAGTGCGGCTGTCCTCCCCGACCTCCCTAGCTCCTCTCTAAAGCCTAGTTCACATTCGACGGAACGCTGACGGTACGGGACGTAAGGGCCTGTCGGGGAGGCTGGGGTGAGCTGTAAAATCTTGTACGATTCGTACGACACGACCTACTGCAGTCGTTGCGTCGTTCAATAGCGAACGGCGACAGTCGTAAGACACGGTCCGTGGCAGGGTGACTTTTAGACCTAATTTCTTGTTTTTCGGGACTTCTTTTCAATTATTTCTCCTTGAATGAAGCGGAATCAAGTTCACAATACCAGTTTTTCATGAACACCAAAAAAGTAGCTTCGAGAGGTGTGCCATTCAAATAATAGCGCCAGGAAATGATAAAACAGTTCGTCTGTCACGTTCCTGAACTATCCCTAAATACCATAAGTGACATCAGACCATATCTTGCTAAAATTCAACTCAAGTCGTGTTAGCCATTCTGCGAGTTATCATGGGAAGCGCAGCTTTCGAAATGCTAAAAATTTCCAAGTACGAACCGGGAGTAGTCGGCGCACGATGCCGTCTCCTGTTCACACTCAAAATGCAACTGTTTTGTACGCTTGCGTCCCCGTCTACGCTCGTCTACGGTATGAAAAGTTGGATCGATCCAACTCTTCCCGTCGCCTCCCGATCCGTACGGCAGTGCGATTGCGTTCCCGTTCCTGGTGTTCACATTGGACGCCGTCAGACTGTCCTGCCGCTTCCCGCCGATCCTTACGTCGGGTCCCTTCGCGCCCCGAGGGCTCGAGAGTCAAATCACAGTCATGCACCTCATGCCACGTATGTACACCTAGTAGCAAGAGTACATAACCCCCCCCCCCCCCCAGAGTGTGCAACGCCTGATCCAGCTCTGCATAGGGTCTTGGTCGAGCGTAATCGGATCTTCGCGTCATAATACCGTACACATCTGAGGGTAACCCGGGGAGTCGCGGGTACTCTCGGATCAAAAACACTGGTGCCCTGCCTCGAGACCGGCCTTGCGCTGGTGTGGAGTGTACGCATGACATCAGAAGATCCGATTCCGCTCGACCAAGACCCTATGCAGAGCTGGATCAGGCGTTGCACACTCTGGGGGGTTATGTACTCTTGATAGTACCGTAAAGTCCGCTGCAAACGCCCACCCCATTTTTGCAAGATCTGCTGGCTTGTACACACTGACCCCATGCACTGTCACCCCTGCTGTACGAAAGTGCATCTCACACCGTAGCGGGAAGAGCGCTTCGCTACGGTAAACTATGTCCCCTTTCCTGGTTTCAAAATCTCTTTGGGCACTAGCCACGAGCTAGCTTGTAGTGATTTTATGATGATGGTTGCTTTATTTCGCAAAACCAAATGGGAGGTTCTTCCGAATAACAAGGTAGCGAAGAACAGAGAATTGCAGGAACCAAATACACTTCTGACGGTGTTTCGAACCATCATTTCCAAATCACGCAACACTCAAAGGCAAGGGTTTTTCTCGAGCACTTCAGAGTTTTGAACAAATTAGCAGCGACTTTGTAGGTGTAGCTTCTGTGACACACCCTGTTCGACTTGCAACCGCAATGCTGCGACCAGTCAAGTCGTTGAATGACGCTTCGTCAGAACAATCACTGTTCCGTTCTGAAAGCGAGACATCGTGGCACTGCAGAAATTTCATGAAAATCAGATACTGTACAAGCAGAAATATTCGTCTGGAATTTGATTTCGTCTTTTTCGTCCAACGAGCTGTTGGACTAAATGAAATGCCAGACTATTAAATATTGATTTGTCCAGCTTTTCAATACACTCTTATGATCCATGGATCAAATTTACAACTGGACGAACTCCCTTTCTTTGGAGTTGGACGAAATTATTGACCGACGAAATTTTCTGCCCCTTCAGTAGTTTCTACGGCATCAATATCACATGGAGAGTAAACTACCACAAAGACGACTCATTTATCGAATGAAAGGAAATCTCAACAGAAGTTTTTCTTTGCGGCAAGATAATGACAATCGCTTTTGCAGAGCCTCCTGGTAAGACATAGGCAGTTTGTAGGCAATACAGCCATTTTCGTACGCGTTCGACCTTCATGCCAGTTTTCTACAACTATATTGACCTGAAAAAAGACGAAAATAGTATGGACCCGCTGGGGTGGGCGTTTGCAGCGGACTTTACGGTAGCAGTACCTGGCGAATTCTCCATACCCCCATAGTACATGTGCATGGTACTCTACACCCCCCCCCCCCCCCCCACAGTACATCACTACATACACTCTAGCCTCTCCCCATAGTACTGTAAAGTGAGAAACTTTCGCTAGAGATTAAATTTCGCTATGTTCGCGGCCATCACACATTCGCGAATATAAATCACCGCAAACCCCTCCGTACATTGATTGTAGACAGTACAAGATCCGACTGAAGAGATACAATCGCAAAAGTTTCTCATCGTGAACCAGCCCAATTTATGAAAACGCTAAATTTGCGCACCGCGAAAGTTTGTCGCTTTACAGTACATGTGCATGGTACGAGGTGGTTTGGCTTTTTTTTAACATGGTTGTAAAATGACGTTTTTCAGTCACTTCTAGACAAGCTACGTCCAAATGAATTGTTGCAAGTGGAAGTGCTATCCTTCATGCCCGTTGTGTCCAAAAATGGGAATGATCCCACTTTGGAAAGTGTCTTGAATCATGTCCTACTTTCATAGTATTCTCAGGATTCAAATAATTGGTGTGTCATTTTTTAACAAATTTGTAAAATGGCATCACAAACTGGGATATTCGGTCATCAATGTTCTGAAGTTAATAGATATCACTTCAAGGATTGCTAGTGGATGAAAATTAATCTATCAACAGAAGAGTGAACTGCATTGTATGCTGCGAAAGCCGTGTTTTTGTATTTGTAACTAGTGGCTGTGTTATACGGTGGAATTGGGTAGATAGCATAGCATCGCAGCGATGTTTTCGTTCTCACAGAGTGTATTCCGTGACCTTCTGTTCTTCATTACTGTCTCTAGTGATGGCAAGACGGCCTGACGTCGTCCAAAGGCCCTGCGGAAGCAATTCACTGCCCTCCTCGTCCATTCAGGGGCTCATTTTACACATTTTACACAAAATGGCAAAGCACCCACCACTAGTTATACCAACGTGGCAGGGAGAATTAAATTATATGCACCAAATTTTCTGGTCAATGTTGATCTACGATAAACTGGCTCTCATTTGCCACCACCCATGTTTCGATACAGCCATCCGGAGCAGAGAAACAGCCAGAAGAAAAGCAAATTTTACACATTTGTTAAAAAATGCCAAATGTTAAAAAAAGCCAAATCACCTCGTACTCTACCCCCCACAGCACATCACTAGCCTCTCCCCATACACGGCTGTTCACGTGCAGGCACTTATCAATATGGCGTCGTTCGGTGCGATTTATGTAACATTGTGCGAATAGTACAAATACGCGATGAGTTTGCGTTTTTGCAAGAAAGTCATGTCGATCCTCGCGTGGTTCCACGATTTGGGACGCGAAACCAAGAGAAAAGTTTTGAAAGCGCTCGAGCGAGATACTCGACTTTTCGGCAATTTGAGAGAGAAAGAGGGTGGAAAGGCGTCCTGGCCTGCCCAGTTAGCTGTCTTTCCGCTTCAAACTTGCTCGAAGTACTCCTGGCAGTCTGGAGATTGATCTCACCAGTGATTGTCAGCTTCTGCTTGGCGTGCTCGCGTGTACAACATTAAAGTTAGGCATTTCGTAATCGTTCAACGCACAATAGGGTAGATATCACAATTTCAAGCTCACTTGGCCGGCTGCTGTCTTCTTCTACAATATCCCACATGCCGACTAAGCAATTTACAGCAGGAAGCAGCATTCTACACTCAACAGCAACTAAAGGGCCACGCCATTTTGTCTTCCAAATCAAGAGAAAACAGGCTCCTGACTCGTCGCACGTATTTAGAAGTTCACGCGCGTATTCTAATGACACTTGGGGAAGACAACCAGAGGATAGTCCTCTACCTGGGAAAAAATCGATCTAAGCTGGGAAAAAATCGGGAAGGGCTTCTCGGAGCCGAGTTTGTCAGCGACGACACAAGGAGTATTCCAGAACGAAGCCAAAGTCGCACGACACAGAACAAATGTTTCTTGAAGGAAAGGCAGTCATGTGAGGTACGAGCGGAAAGCTTGAAACAAGACGCAGATGATCGGCGTGTTCCCCGGGCTGTCCGGGCTGACTAGTCTCCAAAATCCAGGGGAAACCATGGCCTACTCGTGTTCTGACGATTTGAAAATTCAAATTTTCTTGCCATTGAAGCCCAATCGAGACTTTCGGCGGCCATATTGTTAAGTGGCGTGAAATCGCACAAAAAAACAGCCGTGCATAGTACATGTGCGTGGTACTCTACCCCCCACAGCACATCAGTCATCACTGGCCTCTCCCCATAGTACATGTGCATGGTACTCTACCCCCCACAGCACATCACTAGCCTCTCCCCATAGTACATGTGCATGGTACTCTACCCCCCACAGCACATCACTGGCCTCTCCCCATAGCACATGTGCATGGTACTCTACCCCCCACAGCACATCACTGGCCTCTCCCCATAGTACATGTGCGTGGTACTCTACCCCCCACAGCACATCACTGGCCTCTCCCCATAGTACATGTGCATGGTACTCTACCCCCCACAGCACATCACTGGCCTCTCCCCATAGTACATGTGCATGGTACTCTACCCCCCACAGCACATCAGTCATCACTGGCCTCTCCCCATAGTACATGTGCATGGTACTCTACCCCCCACAGCACATCACTAGCCTCTCCCCATAGTACATGTGCATGGTACTCTAGCCCCCTCCCCCATAGTACATATGCATGGTACTCTAGCCCCCTCCCCCATAGTACATATGCATGGTACTCTAGCCCCCTCCCCCCCCCCCCCCCATAGTACATGTACATGTGCATACACTCTAGCCCCCTCCCTCACATCATGTGTTGTACCAAGAGTACATACACCAGAGTGTGCAACTGTGCATATCAGATCTGAAACAGCGCAGTTCGTGCACTACGTCACCCTGATGAGGTCAGCCAAGCCGCGACTTGCGTACAGCTCAAATTTTCATGTTCCATAGCCAAGTTTGCTTGATTTTAGACGTCCTGTTTCAGGATTTCGGTGTTTTGTGTGACTGTGTATGCTGCGTACATCCACCGACAAGTAAAGTCACCAGGCTATCCGTCTCATAAAACCGAAATCAGGACAAACTCAGTGAACTGCACCACCGCGACTGGTTACGCAACTTTTCACCGTACCTGTGGCTTACCATGCCGTCAGAAATGACGTAGTGCACGAATTACGCTCCCACAGGAACCATCCTGTCCCTTTGGAAAAACGCGGCCAAGAATTCAAAATTCTGCGGCAAAGTAAAATCAAAAATCTGCGGCACTTTCCGCAAGTTTTTCACCCTCCTTGTAGAGGATATGACAACTAGTTGCATGAAGGAGCACTTTTCATGCTATCCTTTGCAGTCACGAACTGAATAAGAGTGAAGAATCTTGTAGAGACCTGCACTGGCAAGAGAAATGTGCTCAAACAGATCGCAAAGTAGTTTTTCTGCTGCTTTCTGAGTAGTAATTTTAGTAATAGAGAGGTTCTGCACAACGAAAATTCGAACGAAGTTTCGCGACAGGCCTTGCGAAAATGTGTACGAATTTTCGCACGAACTTTGTGTTCTGCACATTTTCGTAGTTTGCATGCGCCAAGTGCACGTACGCCATGATCCGATCTCACGAAACTTCCTACGAAAGTTCATTTCGCGTTCCCTGCAAGTTTCGCGTCCAAAGTTGCGAAAGTTCGTGCGAAGTTTCTCACTTTGTGACGTAGAGCGAAAGTTCGTACACATTTTCGTTTTGCAGAACCTCTCTAATTTACCCTAAAAAATTCAGATTCCGCAGGCAAAAGTGTGGATTCCGTGATTTCCGCGGATGATGGCAACTTCTGCGAAATTTGCCGCGGCCGCGGAATCGCGTTTTTCCAAGGGGACAGAACCATCCCGAGTTGCACACTCTGGTTTATGTACTCTTGGTTGTACTTGTAGTGTTCCCGTTGTATGCTCCCGGCCCGTTTTAGCCACCAGTGGAGTTGAAAAAATAGCACTCCCCGACAGAAACCCACTCTCAGCTTATGCGAGTCATCAGCATGATCTTGACAGATATTCGGAGTACTGCACGCATGCTAACCTTCGTTGTACGTACTTGGTACAAATAGATGATATGCCAAATAAGTAGTTGCATACAAAGCTCAAAGTTGTACAGTTACCTGTGACTTGTACTCCTGCAGAGCTCAGGGCCTACCGTGTACACATTGTAGTATAATTTGTATGCAGCTTGTATGCGATGTCCTCTCAAGTCTAGTTGCACTTTATTTGGCATATCATCTACTGTATTTTGTACACATGATGTGAGTTTTCGCCATCAGAGACCCTGTATGCAGAGTCGCACACTCTTGGGAGCTTATTTACTATTCAGTAGGGGTAAAACGAAGGTGTCAAAGATTCGAAGAACCTTCGTTTTCTTTTGAAACAAACCTTCGTTTTCAATTCAAAAGAAGGTTTAAAATAATCTTCCTTGTATACAGGAGGTACTGTACTGTGGTCAGTCCAGTCGACTAGTTTTGTGTCCACTTGGCTCCCGTAGGTGCCATTGGTAGTGCATAGTAGGCTACGGACTGCGCTTGAGCGTGGTCATTCACAGCCACGGTGTGCAGACGTACGTAGTCTTGGGCAGTTTGAGATGGAAACTGCGCAGTGCAAAGGCTATGGGCCTGCCAATTGTGGTGACTGCGTAGCAAATATGTGCTCAGTCATGTACTTTGTAAGGCACATGCGCCGAGTGTGCTTCAAGGGGAACTGTGAACTGGTAAAAGAATCCTTCGACACCTTCGTTCGTTTTGCTGAAGAAGGTTCGTTTAGCAAATTGAGACCTTCGTTTCACCCCTACTATTCAGTATTGATACTACTCGTATGCTGTGTTGTGCAGTTTTCATGCGTAAGGGCATGCTTCCTATAGACCTGATATCGACTTTCGTACGTGCAGTGCTGCCAAACCGTCCGATTTTTCGGACAGTGTCCGATTTTTGAAGGCTCTTCCGAAAACCGGTCCGAAAAGGGAAACGTCCGAAAAGCAGCAAAAATGTCGGAGATCATTACTTTCCTATGCAGAAGTCCTGTACTTTCACTTTTCAGCGCAACTGAAGGCACAAATCACTGTACATTTTCTTCTAAAAAGGCTAGCGCTTGGCTGTGGAAGTGCAAAGTAACATGCCTGGATCAGGCTGGATGGCATGTACACTGACAGTCTGTACAGAGTCAGTGTGCGACCACACTCATCATTACAAAATTCATGACAACTCTGGGGTTACCATGGCAACGAAGCGAATTTTCATGGTGTTTTAGGCGATATTTTGAATTCTCTGTAAAAAAATTGCCGAGGAGAAAAATTCGCACCATGTGGCCAGCCTTGGCGGTGAAGGGTGTCCGATTTTGGGCGAAAATTATTTGGCAGCACTGTACGTGTCATAATTACCCTCTCTGGTGTGGCTCTTTTGGGCTACTTTCATCATTTTGCATTTCTTCAACTCTTGGTGTGCGTGCGTGTGTGTGTGTGTGTGTGCGCGCTTGTGTGTGTATGTATGTGTGTGTGTTGCAGCTGGTGAAGGGAGTGAAGGCTTTGCTAAGGACCGCGGCAATTATCTTCTCTCCGCCAGCAATCAACTGGACATGGAGGAATGGATAACAAAAATCACTCATGTCATAGCCAAGGTATGGGCAGTATGTCCTACAATTAGGGGTGAAAGTTGGCATTGAGATCCCGAGTTCGAGTACTCTGATTTTCTCCGATCGAATATTCGAGTATTCGAGTATTCTTCATCTCCTAAAAATTGCACACCGAGGGCCTTAAAATCACATGATACAACCCTGATGAACCGAGTGGCAGTCATTTTTCTCTGGTATATTGGTTGGTGGGTCATTTGGGCTCTCTCTACTCGTGAACAAATGTTCACCACACAGTCTGCACATCAATATCTGCCGACTGCTGCTCTGAAACTGCAGATTTCTGTGGTAAATGCATGTACAGGTCGTCCCTCGTTAATACATAATCTCTGGGACTTGACACATGTTATGTATTAACGGGGTTTATGTACTAAACGACAGTGTACATAGCTTGCTTGTATACCAGAATGTTTCACTTTTTTCAACTTTTCTGAGTATTTCTTGCTGCCATGACTAGGGAGCGAGATATTCTTGATTCCCTCGATATAACATAAAAATTATGTTATAACGGTCACAGTCAGCGAAGATTCTACAGTTGACATGATACATGCCCAGCGGCGCCTGTAGTCACTCGAAAAAACAACAGAGCTTTGTCGGTTTTTGATGTGCGCTCTGATTTCTGAGCTAATTGCGTCCACAAGTAGAAACTAGAACACGATGTGCCTCCACTGGAAGGCCAAAAGAACAACAAATTATGTACTATTGAGGTGGGTGGCATGCGGGTACGGAGAAATGTTATGTACTAACGGGGTTTATGTACTAACCGACAAAATTTGTATGGAAGTGACCACGTTTCGTCCGGGACTTGAGATTTCTTATGTACTAACGGGGTTTATGTACTAACCGGACTCGTATTAACGGGGGACGACCTGTACCATGTTTGAACGAGTACTCTGATTTATTCCGAGTACGATTATTTCTGAAAAAACCGAGCGAGTACTCGAGTATTCGGTATAATTGTTTCACCCCTACCTACAATGTAGTGACTAAGTCCGAACGTGCACAATCTGATTATTCGTATCTGGAACTGAACGAGGTGTGAATTCCTATTGTATGAGGAAATCCATTTTATGGAGTAAACTGCCGGTCAGAGTTACGAAATAGCAACTGCTCGTTCTTCTGTCTGTGTATGTAGTAAACGGTAAACGTTTCCCTACATTTCAAGCAGTGTCCAGGCCAGCGATGTATGTGGTGTCAGCCCTGACGGTTGAATGACTTCTGGTCTTGGCTGTGTCGCCTTGTATTGTACCCGGACTGGGTTTCTGGCGAATCAGCGCCATTGTATGCGTTAACCCTCCCCTTCCAACAGTGTGCAACTCGCGCATACCTTGCTGTCCCGGCAGAATTTCCAGTTGACGTCATGTTTTGTACGGGGTGTCAATATGTATCGCACGGGTTTCCTTGAACTAGTTTGTTACAGGACAAGATGAGGATTTGTCCACCACAAGTCCAGGGTACATCTGATAATACGTGTACAAAGCGCATTGCATCGTGAACATGATGTCAACTTGAACGTTTACTAGCGGAGTCATGAGATGATGTGTTCTATGATTAAGATTCTGCTGCCCCCCCCCCCCCAACTGTGTAGAATGACGATACTGCAGGCTGAGATATTGAGCTGCTCGGTATCTAGATGCAGCTATGTACAGTGCTGTGCCATGCTGTGCTCCTTTCCAGTCTTGCTACTGCTGCTTCTGATCACATGTACCTGTGCGTTGCTTTCGATACTGTACTGCAGGAGGAGAAGTGCATGTTCAAGCAGGTCATTTCGGAAACGGTTCAGCGAGAGGTCAACCGCCGGCATGGTGGTATTATCCCACTCATCGTCCTGCAGTGCTGCTGCTTCCTCTCTCAGTATGGTACGTTGTTCAACAGGGGCGTTGGAAGTAGGGGTCAAAGGGGTGTTCCGGGTACCCGCCCGTTAACCTCTGGTACCGTTAGCAAAAGGGTACCCGTTAGGATTTCGATGATCCAGTCGGTGCGGAACAACACCCCTGGGATCGCGCATTCCCGGCGGGAGTCAATCATTTACAACCCTACCCTGGATGTCTGCATTGTTGTTGCATTTTCGCACCCAGTAGGTCTACCTCTGCAACTATCAGACACAAATCGATCTGCGAATCACAATGTGATATCAAAATGCAACCTGAGACCAGATAAATTAAAATCATGATTTATGTAAAAATTGCGCAAAAATTAAACATGGCTGCTAAAGGGTACCCGTTAACCCGCCCGGTAAGAAAATTACCCGTTCGTTAGTTAAAGGTACACCCGTTTGACCCCTAGTTGGAAGGTATTTCAGTGTGGTACGGTCAGCCATCTGAAGTACAGTTTCCTCGATGGCAGAGCCGAAAATTTTGGAAATTTAGAGTCCGGATCAGTGTATTGTATTGATTCAAGGGGTGCCTGGGGCAAAAAGTGGTACGGTCAATACCGTAGTGACCGTACCGTGTCCGACGCCCCTGTTCAATGTGCGCGTGTGTAGGATTTGTGCTGTATCAGTATGCAGCTTTGCACTGTGGGTGCGTGTGTGGGTTTGGTGCACGTGCATGGGTGAGGTGGGGGGGGGGGGGGGTGTTTGTATGCGCACAAACACACACACACACGTGCTGCTCAGACGAAGTAACCACCTTGCAATGTGCGTTCGGTTTGCTTGTTCTGGTATTCCCTTCAGGCTTGGATGAGATCGGGCTGTTTCGCCAATCTGGCCGAGCGAATCGCATCAAACAATTTCAAGAAATGTATGACAGAGGTGAGGAAGTTTGAATGCTCTCCATACTTGTGTCGTGGTTTGTTGAGTGCGGTGACTTTGGCCTTCTCAAGCTGCTTCACAAATACCCTAAAGTCCGTATAGAAGTGCGCACTTATTTTCCGAATTTAATGGTTACACCTGTACTTGCTTTTGGATGGAGTACTAACTTTTGGGGCACAAACGAACTTCGAATCTGTCTTGCACGTGGTGGAGAAGTCATTCTGCCACACAAGCTTATGCGTCAACTGTAATGGTACATGTACTTTATTCTGGCTGGACGTGTTGTCGGTTTAAACTTGACTGCAACCGACGGAATCGAAAATGAAGGCTGCGCTTTTTTCGATCAATTTATACGCTTCTTTCATGACGTTTCAATATCTCTCTCTCTCTCTCTCTCTCTCTCTCTCTCTCTCTCTCTCTCTCTCTCTCTCTCTCTCTCTCTCTCTCTTGCTTTGTCTTGGCTTTCATCTGCAGGTCAGTATCCAGAGTTTGGAACGTCCCTGGAGACTGACGTTCACACGGTTGCTTCACTCCTCAAGCTATACTTGCGCAGCATCCCTGAAGCCATCATTCCCCAAGAGTACAACGACAGCTTCATCGCTGCTACAAGATGTGAGCTTTCTACATACGGTAGTCTGCTGCCGCAATTGCCTAGCAGATGAATGTAATTGTTGATTGGTTCCATGCGTTCAATACCGTTCTTATTTTTGTAAGAGCAATGTTGTGTGTGTTTGTGTGTGTGCCCGCATCTGTGCATGTTTGTGCGTGTGTATGAATACATTTGCTATGCCCAGTTTATCGTGAGCTCAACTCTGCAGAAGGCGTCCAGGTGATGATTGGTCAGCTCAAGGGTTTGCCCAAGGCTAGCTACGACTGCTTGAAATTCGTATGGTACGACCTGCATTTCTGTGTGTGTGTGTGTTGGGGGGGGGGGGGGGGTGCTGTATTTTTCCAGGGATCTGTGCGTGTGTGTATCACTATGTCCACCCTAATCACGGAAAAGCTAATAGCGGGGGCACTGTCTATAGCCAGGTGCACATGCTGTGGTGTCCAGGAGTTCGCACTCAAGAAGAGATGCCCACGAACTGTCCTCTGGTCATGTTCTGCTGTCTGCCTCCAAGTCATAATCGATGCAGTTTGCTGGCAGACCTGTCATACCTCAACTGGTGCTACACGTACGCGTCGTAGGCAAGAAACCAGCCGTTATGAGTTGCAGCCAATCCCGAGTGGTTTCTGTATAATTCTATGTGCGAAAGCTCTGTGCCCTACGCACAGAGTACTGTTCCAGCGGCGGTAGTCACCAGGGAGTAGTAAAATGTCTACTATAAGTATGGGATTTACTACTCCCTGGTTGTATTACTGTTCTTTTCTTACTGGTACTAGATGTATGCCTGGATGTCCACCCATCGATAGTGGTGTGTTTGTGTGCTATTGCTGTTGGCTCCCCTGCAGCCGCTTCCTGCACACCGTGCAAGAACATGCAGATAAGAACAAGATGGATTCTAGCAATCTGGCCGTTGTGTTTGGTCCAAACTTGGTCAGGCCCGGAAAGGTGAGGAGTGGGATTGACGCCTGCCCCTGTTGATCCGTTAATTTTGTGTTATGGCATTCGCCTTGGACTTCTCTTTTATGCTGCTGTGTGCATACATGCGTGTTTGTGTGTGTGTGTGTATGTGTGTGCGTGCGCGCGCGTGTGTGTGCGTAGTTGTATTTAGTATTTGTGCATTTGTGCTATAAAGTACAGATGTTGGGTCTGTTAGAGGTGCGTCGAAGTTTAGCTTTTAATCTCTGTTTGCTGTGCCATGTGCGTGCGTAGAACCAAGACGAGAATTCCATCCAGGGCGTAGCCGACATGATTAAAGTGGTGAAGGACACGGGAGATATGAATGTGCTGACTCGCATTCTCATCGACGAGCACGACAAGCTGTTCCCCGTTGTGCCCGACGAGTGTCCCATCTTCCAACTCATGGATTACACGACGTACGTATTATTTTAAGAGTGACTTTCTGTTGCCTGCACGCCAGTTTTGTCGAATGATTTGGTGTAGAGGGTATGCAGTGACGTCGAATCTGCCTTCTATGGGAGCTAGCTGAGTGGCAAAATGTCCATTCATGGGTTGTGTGCGTACAGAAACCCGATATTTAGAAGAACTTTGAGTGGCAACGCACTATGTGACGTGTGTTGCATATCCTCTGTGTAATGGTACAGTGAAACCTGTCTAAGACGACCGCTCAAGGGACCTTCAAAATCTGGTCTCTGTTACCAGGTGGTCTTCTTATCCGGGGTCATTTGACTGGAAATAACACCCCTTGGTTCTGGCTAAAGTGGTCTTCTGGGACAGGTGGTCGCCTTATCCGAGTGGTCGCCGCCTTGACAGGTTTTACGGTACAGTCAGACCTCGCTTATCCGGTCCTCGTTTATCCGGATCCCTCGCCATCCGGAAGAAAATCGCTGGTTACCGATGTGCAGCATATGTTATGCATACAACATAACCGGACCTCGCGATCCGCATACCGGTGCATAATTTTGTGTACAAACTGGTTGAAATGTGTACAAAAAGCTTCGTCGTATCCGGTTGCATGTGCCTTGCAGAAGCTAGAATCAGGGAGTTGTACAGGCAAATGAGGTCCTCGACCTGCTGGGTACATGTGGACAGCACTCAGTTGCATGCACTTGTCATTCTTCTCGCTTGTTTTACATACTGTGCACGCTAGTTGTACTGCATAGGACCCGTCTACATGTATGTACGATGTCACTGCTTTTGACATGCCACATGCATATACAGTATGTGTGTTCAGTTATCCGGTTACCTCGCCTATCCGGATATTTTTGTGGAAAACAGATGTGTGCGGTTAAGCGAGGTCTGACTGTACTACCAAATAAAAGTAAAGTTTGCACGTCCACGTTACAACCGGCTATACAATTGTATTGAGAAACACAACCAGCTTAGGAAGTTTCGCTCGTGCCAGGCCACCACCATGCCTGCCAAATAGTGCTTAAAATGCCGTCCTAGTTGTGCGTTATATCAACGCTAACGTTACTTCTAACTGAAGTTTCACTGTGCGGGTTTCGAGAGTGTGTGATGGTGTGTGAGACTGTCAGGCAGTCCAGCATTCAACCCAGCGGCCGCTTCTGATCCAGTGTAGCGTGTGCGTGCACGTGTGGATGAGGGTCTGCCCGACTGACCCAGAGATTGGCTCATTTTCTGTTCATCTTGATAATTGTCAATGTTGTCGTGCTGTGCTCTGTGTGTGTGCACGTGTGTGTGTGTGTGTGTGTATGTGTGTGTAAATGTGTGTGTAAACGTGAACACAGGCTGATGGTGGATTTCGACAGTCCCTGCGCGTCCGAATTGGTGAGTTCTTCCCAGAACGGCACCATGCTTTGCTAGTGGTGGGGTTCTGTTTCTACTTTGCTTCACACTTACACATTCACAGTTATAGCTTATGTCATACCCCTCAGATATGGGGAACAAGCGCACTAGCAGATACGTTCTATACGTGCACCTGGACCGTGGTTACCCTCTTGTGTGCCATGGGTCGGATTCCATTGGCCCCCCATCTGTACTTATCCTTATGCGATCATCCACTGGCATCGCCATCATCTCTTTCGCCCACACACGCAAGCGGGTACGCATGCTCCAATGTGCACCCACGCCCATGCTTGCGCAATCTCACACTTTGCTTCACGTGGCTGAGCTCGTGCGTAACCAATGTCTTTCTTTGTTGCCGTGTCTACACAGGCCGACAAGCGTACCAGCATCAAATCGGTAACATCCGCGACGTCGGCCATTGCTGCACTCAACCCTGGTAAGCGGCGGATGTGTAACAGCAGGTTGACAACGGTAGTATTTCCACAATCATAATAATATAAGATGCTCACTTCAAACATGTTGCATAATGGCTGAGTTTGTCGTTAGTTCCTCATGTTCAGTTCCATGTATGCTACATGATGGTGTGCATATAATGCCACAATCATGATTCGAGCCTGTGCCCTTACCGGTATATCCCTGGTCTGAACACCTCCAGAAATGCAATTGCCCGGAACGGTTTGGATAGTCAGTACTCGTGCATGGAATTCAGTCATGTTTGTGTCTATTGCTGCTGTCTTGTTTACCGCTGTCCAGTCAATGAAGGTGAAAATAAGGAGCTGCTGTATTTCTCATCCAGCGACGACGGTATGTACTGTAGCGGACATGAAAATCCAGTCGATTGACCGGGGCCGGCGCCCTCAGCCCGTACAGAACGCTGCGTGCAATGCACATGGTGATCCGATGCGACCAGCGCGCTGCAGCGAATAAATGAATTTGTGTACCGCTTACTCACGGCTGCATGCCCAGCGCCCTGGGGCCGCTAGACGTGCGACCGGATTTCCATGGCCACGATAGTACATTGTTGGGGGGGGGGGGGGGGGGATACACAACCATTGATGTTCAGTCATTCTCTTTTCTTTCAAAGTCTGCCGAGCCTGTTCCTTTTTGCCCTTTTGGCAATTTGAGGTGTCCCTAGTTTGCTTTGCTGTTGTTTGAACTTGTTTCCTTCATCCCGGTGTAGCTTCTGGTGGCTTAGGTTTACGTGCACTTTGAGCTGGTTTTGCATGGCTGTGTCATTTTCTAAAATGCTGCTGCCATCAT
>NC_088647.1:24466835-24584335 GCF_964019385.1 Sycon ciliatum
CAGACTATTGGCACTTTTCAGCTTTCCTTTTATTTTGGTTCCGGGTTTTTTTTCCTTTCTATTCTTCGCTTTTGCTACGCAACGTGCGAGTTGCTTTTCTTAAGGAGCGCCTCAGAATCGAGCCTTTTTTCTGAGAATATATTTCTGTTGGCTTTATCTACGCTTCACCTGAGCTGGTCACATATTGTAGTTTTATAATAATCTTCTTACTTGACAACACGACTTTACATGCCGAGGACGGGGGGGGGGGGGGGGGGAGGAGGGACGGTGGATACTGTATAAGCAGAAAATTTCGTCGGTCAACATTTTCGTCCAACTCCAAAGAAAGGGAGTTCGTCCGGTTGTAAATTTCGTCCATGGATCATTAGTGTGTTGAAAAGCTGGACAAATTAATTTAATATTAGTCCAGCGTTTAATTTAGTCCAACAGCTCGTTGGACGAAAAAGACGAAATTAAATTCCAGACGAATATTTCTGCTTGTACAGTAGAGTAGACTAAGTGTAGCTGTGTTGTGGGGATGAGTAGCTCAGACATTAATTGTAGCTCTGTCAATTATTTGGCACTGTTTTGTAACTGAATATCAACAGTGCAGGTGCTGTATACAGCAGACTAGCAATGTACGACTCCCTGCCATGGACCGGTGCATGTGAACTCGAAACAAAGGCACGGCAGCCATCACTATCACCAAGAGTACATAACCCTGGGGGTTATGTACTCTTGCTATCACTAATCCATCAGGCTGTAAAACACCTCAATGTATGTGCAGTCAATACTCTAATACCTCAGGGGAGGGAGAAAAAACAATATTGGCACTGAAAGAAGAGGATGGCGAGACAGATCAAGCAAGAATGCTGCTTTGCTCTCAGGTGGGGCAGGCCAATGGCATTTGTAACTTCTGTTGTTATAGTGCTACCAGCACAAACAGTCCAAGACCGTGGTTGTACCAAGACGGCAAGAGTGCTTATATCTGTAGATGTCCATGACTGTACTTTTGTGGTTGCACAGTGCAAATATGGCTTCAACACAAGAGTAAATAACCAGGGGGGGGGGGGGGTACATACTATTGCTTGTACCGGTATGCCCACAGATTGGGTGTTTGGAGTAGAATGTCATGCCCATTAGTCTAGATGTAGATGTAGTAAATACTAGTACCCTTTGGCAATTCACCGGCACTGACAGCTAATTGCTTCCAGCCACCCATTCGATCCGTTAACATGGCGAGAGAGAGAGAGAGTAAAACATAATGTTGACGTCAACAACCCCTGGAAACATTGGTGGTATAGGTTGGTTGGCTTTCTTTCTGCTGAAACGGATTTTGAGTGCAGCTACCTACAGAGAGCATAGTAAAAATAATATCATGTTGACTTCAACAACCCCTGGTAAAATGAGTAAAGGTTGGTTGGCTTTCTTCCACTAGTGTAAATGGATATCGGATATGGAGTGCAGCTATCTAGTATTTACACTCTGTATGTGTAGCAAGTGACCTGTGTGGAGTAGCGGGGCTCCATCTGTCTGTTATGGTACCCGGTTAGTGCGTCGGCCAATCTACTGTGACTGTGTCAGTCAGTTATGCCCAGGGAGTCGTAAAATACTAATTTTACGACTCCCTGGTTATGCCCAAAGAGCCCTCGCATAGGGTATGTGTAGGGCTCCCTGGTGATGCCAAGTTGTATTTCAGGGCAAAACACCACTCCGGCTCCGCCTATGCACAGGATAGCCACGCAGTATACAACACTTGTTACAGTATTTGCAGCTGCATTACAATACGGACCACAGTTGTAGCCGTGAATGTCGTGGGTGCACATACTTGAAGAAGTATAATGCAGGATCAGGTCCTGGCAGCTACACCAGAGGCATGACGGCCGTTAAAGCCCCACCACAGCAGTGGGAAACCAACAGACTCCACTCGGGATGGCACCCAGGCGCTCTCGCTACAAGGAGCCACTGAACAGCAGAGGTTTGACGATTCAGGACAGATGCATAGAACGCAACACACATGGAGAGCGAGCGTGCACTTTCAGGAAGGAGCATGAGAGTGACGGCTGAACACATAGGTCGCGGCAGCACGGCGACTGGCCGAAGCAAAGAAGTTGCTGCATGTGAAACAGAGACAGCGCTGGTAGCACTTCAACTTTCTTCTCCATGAACAAAGGTCATGGCATAGGATTGCCGCTTTGAGTGCGAGCTGAGACGACAGCCCGGGAAACACACTACTTGTAGCAAGCCGTAATGAAGTACACGAAAGTTCCGCACACTCAGATGCTACACTCGGATAATTTCCAAATCCGGCTACCAGAAAGCAAGAGGTCTGTCTTCCTGGGAATTGCCAGGACACCAGTAGACTACAGCAGCATGCCACGTACAGCCACTATCAGCTTTGAGCATCACTGCCCATTGGACCATGGAGAACACAGCAAGAGAACGGCACACCGCAATGCAAAGAAGACTCGCGCAACGAAGACAGGTTAACAAGCGGAGGAGAAAGCAAGAACGCAGACGGGATCAACGCTGCTACTACACGCCATGTACTTGTTCTAATACTAGTGCTAGTTTTAGTCACGTCAAACGTAGTAAGTACAGCAGTATGTAAGCATGTTGCACAAGTAAACGTAACTACATGTTAGTGTCATCGTCGGAAACTGGCGACGTCAAAGAAAAGGAGACAAGAAAATGCAGCTTGCAGGGAACTGTGTAGATGTACTTCTGCAGCAGTATTTGAAGTATGTTTGTGATTTTGCACACACAGACACACACATACATACGCACAGACAGAGACACGCACATACATGCAAACACATACATACACACACATACATACACATACGCAGGCTAAAGAGAACAAAGTCATAACAGCGAAACCGTGCCTGCGTCCGTCCACAGCGACGTTTCAGTCCCGTACGCTGCAGTAAAACAGTCACTACTGTCAGAACGAAGACTCCGTGTGTCCAGAAGCAAGTCAGTGAAGGCTTTCGTCGTCGTCGTTGTTGTGGAGCGAGTGGTATCGCTAGCCGGCGTGCACCTCAGTCAGTCAAACCTGGAAAAACCTGGGCGTCTACGGACAGAAAGCGGCCGTCACTGCTCTGCTCTGTTAGGTATGGATGCTGAAACAAGAATGCATGGTGCTGCTGCTGCTCTACTAACACACAACATACATGAAGCCTAGTGTCGACAGTAAGTTAGTCTGTAACTAGCAGTGCGCGTAATACTAATATACACCAGCGTCAAACAAGTCATCGAGGTCTACGTGCAGCAGTACTCGCACCAGTACCAGTTCTAGTTACTGTAGTAGCCCGCCGCTGGTACACATGGCTACTTTTAGTATAGAGTAGTGCGTGTCGTTACTTCGACCACATGGTCAACGTCTTCGCTTCCGCCCAGTGTAGAGTGCGTACGTGTTGCAGTACCGTTAGTTGTTGTAATGGTCACACTTCAGCGTTGGCCTCTTCGTTGTCGTCGTCGTCGTTGTCGTCTGTCTCACACTGTTGTACGCACACTCTCGCGCACCTCCCGGCCGTGTGTGTACAGTGCAGCCACGCACACACTTACACACGCGTACGCTTGGCGCTCGGCTCGTCCGCGCGGGGCGCAGGGTCGGCCAGCATGACCTTGAGCTTGTTGCCGACCACCTCCGAGCCGTTCAGGTGCTTTATGGCCAACTGGGCGGTCGTCTCGTCACCATAGCGCGCGTACCCGTAGTTGTGTCCGCGTACAACATAGGCATCAACAAAGCTGCCGAAATGACCAAACACCGAGCGAAGAACGCTCTCCGGAGGCAGCGACGGCGTACCTACAAAGAACAAGCGCGACGGGTCGACGGCACCGGCCGAGGGCGATGGCTTGTGCTCCGTGTGTGCAGCGCTCTCGGAGTACTGGTCGGCTGCAAAGTCATGCTCACCGCTGCTGCGGCGAGGAGGTGCTGCTGCTGCTGTAGCCGGAGGAGGACGGCCGTAGATCTCCTCACCTTGCGCATAGCTATCGTAGCGCATTGTCTCGTGGTGATGCTGTTCGCCGCCGCCATACTCGCCATCATGGTAACCGCCTCTTCCCCCCGCTACCATGCTAGGGTCTTCAGAGTAATGGTCACGGTACGCAGGCCCCGAGGACTCATGACCGCCGCTACTACCACGATAGCGAGATGAGCGTTGGTCGCCGCCACCCTCGTACTGCTGCTGTGCTGCTGCCGATCTCGGATGGTCCATGGCGTACTTGACGACCAGGCGGTTTCCCGGCGGGTATTCCACGCAGCTGAGGCGCTCCTTGGCAAAGCGCGCGCTCGCCGCGCTCTCGTACGTGACGAAGGCAAAGCCGCGCGACTCGCTGGTGCCTCGCACCATCTTCAGGTCGCAGTGCTCCATGCCGGGCGCGATGTCGCACAGGCGAGCCAGTTGATCCTGTGAGACGCAAGTGTCAACGATGATGTACAGCCTGGTGGGCATGCCACCGTCGTCGTTGCCTCCATAGCTGCCGCCGCCGCTGCTGTAGCGAGACGAGCCCTGCTGGCCACCCATCGGAGGCAGTGGCGGGTACACCATTGACGACACGTCCTGGGACGAATGCCCACCACCGGATGCACCTCGCGAGCGGTCGCGAGCTGCGTCTTTCGGCTCCGCGATGACCGCACGGAAGCTGGAGTCGCAGCTTTCCATGGCAAGCGCGGCTGACGAGGCGCGGTTGAACTGCACGAAACCGAACCCTTTCGGCTCGTTGGTTTTCCAGTCCTGCACAATGTATGCCGTGTCGTAGTCCTTGCATCCACTGAAAGCGGCGCGCAGCTCCTTGTCACCAGAGCCCTTCGGCAGCACAACAAACAGGCGATTGCGACTCTTTTCGTCGTTGACATCATAGCCAGGCTGTTTGGTCTTGGGAGCGGCGATCATTACGCGTATAGGTTTCGACTCGGGCTCCAGGACTGTGTCATTCAGGCCCTCCTGGGCCAGTGCGGCCGAAGATGTCCGATCGTATTTCACGTAGCAAACGCCCTTGCTCTCTCCGGTCTGCCGGTCCTTGACAACAAATATGTCCTCGATCGTTCCATACTTCTCAAACACTGGCCGCAGGTCGTCCGATGTGCGGCCTTTGCCACAAACTACAAACAGGCGAGAGTGAGGAGGTACAACATCGTCTGATGACCGGTCACCAGAGGCACGCGGGCCAGAATACCGGCGATCTTCTCCAGAACCAGACGCTCCTCGTTCCATGGCTTTAGCCGGCCAGTCAGGATTTCAGCCAAGTATGAAGCGCACTTTCAATGCTGGGCGCGTCGGAAAGGGAGATGAAGCCTTTGAAGGAAATAAAACAAGAAGAAATCTTTGTCGATTGATGATTTTCTAGAGGAGAAAAAAATCCGGATTTGCAACTGGACTTTACGATCGAGTACCATCGTACGAGTACATAATCTTTGGACGTTTTACGTCATCGGCCGGGGCGTTCGTTTTTGATCTACAGGTTTGGGTAGAAACTACTTCTTTCGGAAGAGGTGTTCGTTTTTTGAAAAAAAATTCTACTCAAAAGGGTAGATTCTACTTTCCTCTACCGGCTCTACCGGGAAAAAGTTGGTAGAATCCGGTAGAAGTTGGTAGAGCTACGGGATTTCCAGCAAGATCAAGGATTTGTACACAACTCCATAAAAAAAAGAAACATTTCACGTACGCATCGTGTAAACTACTAGATCCGGTAGAACAGCGTTCGTACACTTGCCTCTACCATCTACCTCTATCGGTAGAGTGACTCTACTCTACTCTACCAAGTAGCTAAAAACGAACGCAGCCCTAAGTCATCGCCACGCACGGAAAACATTCTGCTGACATTTTTTGAAACAAAAGATTGACGGCCCGTCGACGGTACATGTACATGGTACATGACATTGTGTTTTGAAGAAAAATGCGATGGATGGAGATATAGAGCGGGATTCAGCCCTTGTTGAAGCACATTGTGTGCATTTAGAAGCTGTCCAACTCATAGAATAGTGGACGACAAGCTGAGTGGCAAGGAAAGCCCAAGCCAGTTAGCTCGTGATTGGACCTCCGCGTACTAAAGAGAAACAGGCCTTTCTGAAAAAGCCTGAATTGTGTTTTGAAGAAAAATTGAGGTGCATTATTGACCAAGGTGCGTCGATGATGTCTGAGGACACAGGCAGCGAGCAGTTTTCTGAGCCGATCATTCTGCACATAATTGTGGTTGGATTTCACCATACCCGAGGGTCGGAGGTTGGTTCTCAACACTGTCGATAATTGAAGTCGAACCAGTTTGTAGTTGAGATGGGGCATGAAGACTTTCATAAAATTAATATTGTTTCAACTCTACTAATGCTGCAGGTGGAGTTTTGCTATCCCCCGTTGAAGTATGGCGAGGCGGATGGAAGACCGGTGATGCCTCCCGAGTGGCAATATATCACTGCTCTGGCGTTGCCTGATGGAGCTCACTTGGCCACAGAAGGTAATCACCAGACTCCTTACTTATTAGTTGGGTTTGCACTGATTTTACATAGATTTGCACCAAAACCTTACCTTACTCCGCATTTCATCCAGAAAACGTGTACGAATGGAGTCACAATGGCGTTGTGCAAGCGGTGTTGAAAATGGCCAGGCATGTGTGTGTTTGTGTGTGTATGTGCTTTGCGATTTCTCTCACTACTTGTCGTCTCCCGCTTCTGGGAGCGGCGTGGCCCGATAGGGTACCTGTACATAGTTGTACAGTCGTCCCTCTCTAATCCGGCACTTGTTTATCCAGCACCCTTGCAAACCAGCACAATTTCTGGCAAAACGGATTTTTTCAGTTCATTATCTACGCTTTAATCCGGCACTTGAATTCCGCCTCCAGCAGCGATTTTCTGCAACAAATCACTCAAACTGTACATAATTCGATTTTCTAATCCAGCAGTTGTACATCGCATACTGTCAGGGACCATTGTAACATACACAACACATGTAACATACACTTGGGAATATCCTATGCTAGTGCATAAGATATTCCCAAGTGTATGTTATAGACATGCATTCCACAAAGTACTTGGTTTGACACAGAAAATCCCTACGTTTTGACGTACGACACAAACATGTATGATAACATGTGGGCCGGGTTGGAGGGCAGGATTTGATAATCCAGCACCCTTGTTTATCCAGCAGAAAATGCCGTTGCAAAAGGTGCCGGATTAGAGAGGGACGACTGTAGTAGTAGTAGTAGTAGTAGTAGTAGCAAGAGTACATAACCCAAGAGTGTGCAACTCCAGCTATGGGGTCTGCGACGGCAGAACTTCACATCACGTGATGAACCCGTGCACTCTAGTGCATGATAGATACTGGGTTGTACGCAGCCCAGCTTTGGGTACAACTCTCTTGTGGTCACTTTGCACTGTTTGCCAGCATAACCTTTTGAACCATGTCACGTGATGTGAAGTTCTGCCGTCGCAGCACAGCATAGAGGTTGTGCAGGCAGTTGCACACTCTTGGTTATGTACTCTTGGTAGTAGTAGTACTAGTAGTAGTAGTAGTAGTAGTAGTAGTAGTAGTAGTAGTAGTAGTAGTAGTAGTAGTAGTAGTAGTAGTAGTAGTAGTAGTAGTAGTAGTAGTGTGTGTGTGTGTGTGTGCGTGCGCGCGTGCGCTTGCGTGTGTGTTTGCATCTTTCTTTCTTGCCTACGGACACATTTGTATGCAGGGAGTTTAGACCCACACTTCAAAGTACACATGCCAGTCGTATCAAGAGCACCTAACCCCCAAGAGTGTGCAACTGCCTGCACAACCTCAGTGCTGTGCTGCGACGGCAGAGCTTCACATCATGTGGCATGGTTCAAAAGGTTCCTCTGGCAAACAGTGCAAAGTGACCACAGGAGAGTTGAACCCAAAGCAGGGTTGCGTGCAAACCTGCATCTGTTATGCACAGGGTGCAAATAACGGGTACGGGTTTGGCACGTGATGTTAAGGTCTACTGTCGCAGAGTCGCAGACCCCATAGCTGGAGTTGCACACTCTTGGAGGTTATGTACTTTTGGTCGTACACGTAGAAGATTACGTGTAAAGTTCTGCTCACTGCAATCCTGCCCAAAGTGCACAACTGGCGCCCTGGACCAGTTTCGATCACATCACTGTACATGTATTGTGTACGTCAAGCAGCATTCGCACCACTTGCAGGACGTCTAGGGCCGTGCAAGTTGAGGGCGCCAAATATGCACTTTGGGTCGGATTTCACCGAGCACAACTGTACGTGTTTTGTTTTCGCATGGCGCTGGATCTCCTATAGCAGTTACACGCGATGGAGAGTTTGCCTCCGGTGCTAGCGCCGGGAACTGCTATTGCAGTCGTCTTTGCCGTGACTGCGAATCACCCTCATCGAACTCCGCCTTCTGCTGAACATGCGTGGCCCCGAAGAGTCTATTTGGAATGCGGTACGTTACGAAAAAGATGCTAACTTATTAGGTGCTCCCTCATTTCGGACACTTTGTGGAGCACAGGCGTATTGCTCCATGCTGAAGTATGGTATGGCATGGTATTCGTTATTTTACTTCACCAAGCGAACAGGCAATGATTCCTTCTCACCAGCCAACGGCTGGCTCTCACAGAATGATGGAAAAAAAGGTATCAGATAAAGGGGGACACGTGTGGTGGTTGATGAAAAAAAAGTATGTTGGATTAAGAAGTACTAGTAGCTTGTATACTATTAAAGTACGCTTTCCTGCTTCTGCTCTTGACGTCGCTTCACTGTGGGTGTATTGTCCTGACCCTGTTGTCTGTACTGGCACTGCCAACGTGAGTAAAATAACATGTACAGCATTGTGACTTTGTGTTCTGTGTCTGCTGTTGCGCCCACGCAGACGCTGTGTTCTTTCTGCTCCCGGATCCGGACGACACACAAACACAACTGTCGGCGGTGGCCTGCTACCGGCAGATAGAAGCGGCGGTTAGTACTGAGCATGCCTTTTAAGTGCTCTTTTTCTATCTCGTAGAAACCAGGCTTGTTCTGTTGTTTATTTATTTTCTATTTTGGCTGTTTGCTGACTGGTTGCGAGGACTGCATCAGTGTGGTCCACTTTCCACAGTGGTTTGTATGTTGTAGTGATGTGGTGTGCCGTGTGTATGCGCTGTGTGTGTGTGTGTGTGTCTGTGTGTGTGCCTGCGTGCGTGTGCGTGTACGTGCATACCCGCACGCGAGTGTATTTTGTACGGAAGTATGTGTGCTTGACTTGTCTGTTTGTTCGTGTGCACGTGTGTGTGTGTGTGCGTGCGTGCGTGTGTGTGTGTGTGTGTGTGTGTGTGTGCGTGCGTGCGTGGTGTGCACGTGTGCTGCTAATGTTTGCCGTGTGTCTGCTGACAGGACCTGGAGGAGACGGGCAGCGATGTGAAGCGACGTGTTGTCCAGAAGAGCGTGTGTGTATTATGTCGGCAGGTGGGTGGGTATATACTCTGTGTCACGTACATGACAACGGGTGTACGGTCGAAGAACGTATAGAAGATATGCAGTTCACCTCGCATGGTCAGCTAGCTCCCGTATAACGTTACTAAGGCAGATTTGACACCATTGCATAACCTATAGAGTGTTCAAGCCAAATTTGTGACAAGGCTATGTGTGCCAGCCATGCACGCAATACGCTGTGTTTGGAAGTGGCCCTATGAATCGGGCAAGCAGGTGGCAACATCTGCTCACGGCTGAACGAGAAAGTCTGTACTATATGCCTGTGTACATTTACATGACTGTGTTCTGTACTCTCCATGTGCCGTCTGTTTGCAGCCACTGTTTGGCCTCATCAAGCATCACCTGTCGCTGGCCACGCATGCCTACTTTGGAGAGAAAAACTTCACCAAAACGCAGATTTTAATTGTAAGCAGTGCCACATGGTTTGAACTTGGTTGGCGAGCTAATATTATTATTAGGGGTCAAAGGGGTGTACCGGGTACCCGGGTACCCGACCGTTAATCTCAGGTACCGTTAGTAAAAGGGTACCCGTTTGGATTTTAATGAAGTAGTCAGTACGGAGCAACACTGCTGGGATCGTATATTGTCAGTTATTTACAACACCACGCTGGAGGTCGGCATTGTTGTTGCATTTTCGCACCTACTACATCTACTCCTGCGACTGTCAGACACCAATCGATTTACGAATCACAATGTGATATCAAAATGCAACCCGAGAACAGATGAATTGAAATCTTGATTCCTGTGAAAATTGCGCAAAAAAATAAACATGGCTGCTAAAGGGTACCCGTTAACCCGCCCGTTAAGAAAATTACCCGTTTGTTAGTTAAAGGTACACCCGTTTGACCCCTAATTATTATGCTCGATAAGAGGAAGGACAATTCATGAGATTTGACTAACAGTCCACCAATGTTACCAGCTGATACCGGTAATGCGGTATGCAGACAGATGACTTACCGTAATGCGACGAAAAGGCACATCACTGACAACTGACGGGGGGTGCGGTGACATTCAACAGCCTGGTGCCTAGTTCCAACACATTTCCCGAAGTGCAAACCAACAACTCTCTAACTTGGAAAGCTCAGGTTGGAAGGTTGTTTGGTTTGCGCTTCGGATTTGTGTTGGAACTACGTCGTTGCATGTCTGAGTAGCCCGTCAGTTTTGTGCCTAGTTGTCGCACTAAGTGACTGGATATTATGATCTAGTTCTGCTTGAACTCGGCATTTGTGTTCCAGTGGGTCTTTAGGATTGTTTTGGACATTGCAAGGAATTTGGCAAAGCAAGCAAAAGTTTTCCGATTTTCTTCAGTGCAGATCAAATGCATGAAGTTCATACTTGAAACCCAGTGGAAGAATTGCGAATGGCTTTTGTTGTATGCAAGCACAACAAATGTGTTATCGAATGGATGAGCCATCCCCAGCGGTTTGTTGTTTGATGTGGTTGTTCCGTGCCTGTGTGTTTATGTATGTGTGTGTGTGTGTGCGTGTATGTGTGCGCGTGTGTGTGTGTATGCGTGTGTGTATGTATGTGCACGTGTATGGTATGTGTACCAGGATGTTTATAACCACTTGAATCGCGCTCTTCAACCATCGCCTAGCTCACCACATAGTCTTAGCCCTTCGTCATGTAAGTACATGTATGGGCCATGGCAGCCATTGCTTTGGCCAGCAACACCCAGATGGCATGCTCTTTGCCATGCGGCTGTCAAGCACCACCACTCCATGTCCTTTTCTGTATGTTGACATGCACTGTAAGACCAGATGTTTTAACGTCAAGTAAAGTTAACGATCTCCAGATTTTTGTAGGGTAGTGAGGTGAAATTCTAACGAATTCCGTCTCAAAACTGGCAAATGACTGTACATGTACATATCGTTTTCTAGATAACGACTTCAAATGTTAATGAATTAACCCTTTATGTACTGATTTCCAGCACAGAATGAAGCAGAATTTGAATTTTCAGCACAATTTTCACCTTCAACAGGCTATAACTTTGGCCTCCTTCGCTCCATTTCCACAATCTTGGGCTCTTTGGAAAGCTCCTGTCGAGAGCAACGCCAGGATACCAGGATCCATCAACTAGCTGCCACAAATCAGGCGCAGGAACACATCAAAGTCGTCTCCAAGCCCAATATGCGAGCAAATTTCTCCATCAACGCCATTCCACTCTTCTCTATCGCATAACGCTCAAATCTTTTCGAGGCGATTCAAAATTCAGCCAACTGCGTCATTATCATGTGCTGAGTTGGTCAAAGAGCACACGAAAACGGATTTCCCCTAAAATGCCGAAGAGATCGATAAAAAATTTGAATTTGCCGATACAAGAGTACGGCGCGCGATATCTCTGGATTCGTACATCGTAGCTCTTCTGCGACTGTTGCATTGGAAAGCTTAGAGTTTCCGCTACTGAATAGACCCTTCGATTGTTGAACTCGGACAAGACATGATGGAGTTACGAAGGTTTTACGGATCGATCATGAATCGATCATATGTGATCGATTCGCGTAACAGTACTGGTCTTACAGTAGCCCAAGGCATGCAGCCATGGCAACACTGGACTGTCCACTGGTGCATAGCACTGGAGCATAGTCATGAGGCTGAGCATAGCCATACTCCGCCGGCTCACATATCTATTGGTTGTCTCCACATACCAGTTTCCACTCTTTTTTTCTCTTTGTGGCTGTGATCTTCTCTTGCTCAGGTATATCAGCAAGAAAATTTATCCTCCGCTTTGGACGCAAGGTGAGGCGTTATTTCTTCTTGAGAAAGCTCTGTTCGGTACCTAGATACAATAAGGAGTCTCCAGGTAGAGGACATTTATAAATATTTTGTAACGCATATGCCATAGGCAGAGCTTTGCAGTTGTGCTGAGTATATATGTCTGTCTGTTTGTGTCTGTGTGTCCTGGGTTCTAGGCTTAGCACGATCTCTCGCCTAGCAGATTGAGTGCGGATATTATTGCTGGACGGGGGGCTTAGAGATAATCTTGTTTCCTCAGGCGAGCTCCAAGCAAGAAATCTTGGAGCTGTGGAATGCAGCACTGTGCATGGCCCAGTGCTGGCTGGATGGGGTGCACTCAGGAATGGCCCGGCGATTGTATTGAACCAGGATACACCCTGCTAGAAGCGCGTCTTCCTCCCCTTTGGAAGTTTTTGTCGAAAGTGTAATCGGGAATCGCCGTAGTTGAAAGGCCGCTCTCTTCAGAAGCACATGCAGTAGATTTGATCTGATACCCCAGTGTGTGTGTGAGGACGGTCTACGTTGGGAATAACGGCCCTGATCGTGCATGAGGAGGGGGTCGTTATGTGCGAGTTGCCATTATTCATAAGGTTGAAAAATATGCAGTCACATGGACACTAGGTCTGGAGATTTTGTCGTTTGTTCGCGAGTTTTATCCCCGAGGTCGTTATTCACGTGGTCGATCTTACATAATACATGCGATGACTGTATGTGCTGGCTACTGTGCTGGCTACTGTGCTGATGGCTGACTGTTCATGTTGTGTGTGTGTGTGTGTGTGTGCGTGTGTGTGTGTGTGTGTGTGTGTGTGTGTGTGTGTGTGTGTGTGTGTGTGCGTGCGTGCGTGTGTGTGTGTGTGTTATCTGCATGCAGGCGTTAGTATTGTTCAAACTTATGCTCCTGGAGAAGAAGGTAGGTGTGTTATTGTGTTGTGTTGTCAACTGGCTTTACGCTGACCAGATCTCGACTGCCTTGCCGTTTTTTTGTGCATCTTGTCGGTTTTTCTTAGACACTGAATTTGCTTCTTGGTGGTCAATCTGGTCTCGTTTTTGGCACGGGGTTTAGCAGAAGCCTTTGCATAGACATGTTTGCTGGTCTTTTTTGGTCTTTCCATCCTTGCAGGTACTGTTTCACAGCCATCCTGTGCATAACCTATGTGAGACAGTGGTGGCACTGCTTTCGTTATTTCCAGGTAAGCTTGGAGTGCGTATCATGTGCTTTGTAAAAAAAATCACGGTTCGCGTAAGACTCGGCTTCCAGCCGAGTTTTCCGCATCTGTAGGAATGCCACCACCCTCTAGGATCATGTGCTTTGTAGCATTTCGTTAAAGAAGTTGTTGCTCGGGGTTCTCAGGGTAAGGCATTGTCTGTACAATATAATGGGATTCTTGAAGATGGGCCTGGCCCGAAAATTCGAATGATTATCTCTTTTTCTTTTAGTGATTGGTGTAGCTCAGAGACCGTTTGGAGAGTGTTAGGATGTATGACTGCGTATGTGTATAATGGATGGCTACAGTGGAGTTTTCATACTTTTTGAGAAATGTAGGAGGAATTAATTTTTTTATGAATTCTCACTAGCATTTGAATCAGAGCGAACCGTTCCCTTGTTATTGTGTGTGTGTGTGTGTGTGTGTCTCTCTCTCTCTCTCTCTCTCTCTCTCTCTCTCTCTCTCTCTCTCTCTCTCTCTCTCTCTCTCTCTCTCTCTCTCTCTCTCTCTCTCTCTCTCTCTCTCTCCTTTTTTGACGGTTCTTTTTTTGGTGTTGCTATTGTCATGCATCTTTTTTTCTTTTCCTTTTTTTTAATAAAGTGTTAGGAAATTAGAGGCCGCATGCCACGTACTGCTCTTTTCTCTCTGAAACTCAACACTTGCAAGCCAGATATGAAAGAAAGAAAAAATCATCAGTCACACCACCAGGACTCGAACCAGGGACCTTGCAAGGTCCCTGGTTCGAGTCCCGGTGGTCTGACTGATGATTTTTTCTTTCTTTCATATCTGGCTTGCAAGTGTTGAGTTTCAGAGAGAAAAGAGCAGTACGTGGCATGCGGCCTCTAATTTCCTAACACTTTGTGAAATTCTCCGTGAAGTCCAAATTTGAAATTTTTTTTAAATAAAAAGGCATATTCTGCACATCATGAGTGTAAGGCCTCATTTAGGGCATGATCGATTGGGCGAATCCCGAGCAAGTGTGCTCCGAGTGAGCGTGATCGTTTGGTCGAATCTGGAGTAGGTGTACTTGGAGTGGAATCCGACCACACCGGCCCCCACACCGGGAATGGCCGGAGTGGAAATGGACTTTGCCGTTTTGGACAGCTTTCACAGAATCTTTGTACGATATGCGTACATTTTGCGTACTGCACCCTTGTTTTGTTCGATTGGGCCAGCGTTGCTCGGACCACACCGCCTGCTCGCACTCAATCCAGATTCGCCTATCGATGACACCCTTAGACGACAACGATTGAAAAACGTTTTTCAATCGTTTTCGAAATGTTTTTGCTGTTTACACGAAAACGATAATCGTGTACACTGCAACACGTTTTTCGGCGCGCAATGATCACGTGCAATAAGTTGGCCTGGCGCAGGCTGGCGGCGGCATGTTTTGAGTACAAGGCTCGTACTAGTAAAACGTTTTTGCCGTTTACACGAGAACGAAACGGAACGGAAATGATTGAAAAACACTTTGAAGGCCGTTTTACGTTTGAAACGTTTTTGAAAAGTTGTTCAGCGTTGTCGTGTAAACGCTCTTATCAAAATCTGTGGAAGCGTATTCTTTTGAAAATGTTTTTCAATCGTTGTCGTGTAAACGAGGCCTAAGACTCCAGCAGCAACAGCAGCCCTGACAGTATTTGCTGTACATGTGCTTTCTCTGTGTGTTGCTTAGGTGTCCTGGAGACGTGCTTACCCCAGATACAGCCTGCCCCGCCAGTGTCCTCAGAGGGTAGTGCTAAGCCTGCAGATGTGGTGAGTGCTGGCAAGCATACAGCTATGCTGGCTTGTTTAGTAATGTACTAATGTTTACATGCATCGAGCAGTCTGTGCTGTGCCGCTCTACTCTTCTACGCCTATACACGTACTTCTGTGCAGGTGTCCAATGACTTATCCTGTTCATGTGTTCTACTAGTAATACTCCTGGACGTTTGTGGACGTGCTGTTTTGCCACTGAACTGAAGCCATTCCTGTGATATTGCAAAGGTGGATTGCATCCCATGCTGATTTCACTAGGCATGTATGCAGTCTTCTGAGCAAGAATAGTTAGTGGTTTTCTTGTTTGTACGGTTGCTTTCTCCTTATCATTAGAACCCTTTTGTAGTAAGCTGATGTCTACTGAATATGTGTATGTGTACGTTACATCTATACGCTGGGCAATGGGCAAAGCCCGTCCGTGCTGCTGGAAGAAGTCCTGTTACAACTTCCCTGTGTGTGTGTGTGTGTTTCTCTGTGTTGTCGCTTTCAGGACCTATCATCGACGTCTGACGACTACGGGTTCCCGATTCGGTTTTGCCGTGCTGTGAGTGTGGCGCATGCGGTCTATGTACAATTCACTACCGCCGCCACCACCTGGCATTTGTACTGTGATGTAGTGTTTGGACTTTGGAGGCCGGTTACTGTTACGAGTCTTATGGCCGTCGTAGAGACTTTGGTGTGTGCTTCTCATGTGCATTCTAATATTTCCAAAGGTGAATGTTTCGCTCTTGGAAAGCTCCAAAGACCTTGACTCCTACATGTACATGCTATGGTTAATGGGTTTGTTGTCTCTGGTGAATTCTTCGGTGAATCTAGCAGGCTCAGAAGTGCCCTGAAGGCTGGTATTCTGTGTGTGTACGTGTGTGTGTGTGTGTGTGTGTGTGTGTGTGTGTGTGCACAATTATATACATGTGTCTGTTGTGTGTGTGTGTGTGTACTGGGTACAGGACACACCAGTCCTGCCGTACATGTCCCTGCAGCAGATGGACAACTTCAAGGGAGATGAGATGCTGGGATGTGTCGCCGGCTCCACTAACGCACTATTCCTGCACTCGCCCAACCTCGTTGACGTGCAAGTGGATGTGAGTACATAGTTCTTGTACCCGAGTATGTCCAGACAGAAAATTTCGTCGGTCAATAATTTCGTCTGACTCAAAACAGTCCTGAGTCCGACTCAAAACGCAGTGACTTCTAATAATAGTAAGGCCATCATTTTTTATAGCTATGTTTCGCGTCGTCCGCACGCATACGTTTTGACTTTTTTCGGAAAAAAAATAAAAAAATCGAACATGCACAGTGAGTGTACGATTGTGCGAGTCATCAGTGTGGACTGGTTGCGATACGGCGAAGCTGGGATTCAGAAATGGCCTCTAGGCCAGCGTTCGTAAATCGTTTGTTCGGCATCTGGGAGCAATATTCTATGAGCTTACACCAGACCGCATTGATCGCCTCAAGCTGAGAGGATGCGTCGTTCCGGAGCTCTTTGCACCGCTGCTGAAGTCTCAGTACAATAAGCCAGCGAAGCATGGGCACCAACGGTTGCCTCCTCTGTCCAAAGTGAATATTTACTCATGCTGATAACCCAGATGTTGTGCTTCGATGTACGATTTTTCTCTCGAATGTACATCATGCACGAGCTGTTGTGCTATGTACAGTGCATACACCTCTCTGATGAGCCTTTTTATTATTTTGCAACTTTTTATTATTTTCCACCTCTCGCATATGATTCTGGAAGTTGAACTGACGCGAAACATAGATATATCCACACTGATTAACGTTGTCTCTCCTCCGCCGCATTCTGGCTGGGCACACCCCCGCTTCTCCCATGGTCTTCTGATGCGTTGTCTTGGTTCTGCGTTCACGTTTGCAGACTGAGAGTGGGTCTGTAGAGATTCTCGACTCATCACTGCGCAACAGCCTGACGTTAACGGTGGCCGATCAGCGGTTTGCCGATCAGATCCTCTCGGCCGTTCAAGCGGATGAGGAGTCGTGCGCGTCAGGTATGTCCGTGGCGATGCGTTGTTACGTGCACTTGATCCTCTGACGTACTGTACTCTTAACCAGTTTGCATTTGACACTAGAGTGTATGTGCGCCATGGTGGCCGGCCAATGCGCTACATTCATACATACATACATACATACATACATACATACATACATGCACATTCCGTCACACTACTTTTAAGCAGTCTTGTTGTTTGCGTCCGCTTTCTTTGCACTCTCAGGGACAAACTGGTTTGGTGGTGATGACTGGGTGCGACAGCAGTTTCGCCAGTACTTAGTTGCTCTGCTCGTCTGCTCGTCCAGCAAGGGTATGTTTTTACTTTTTTTTAAATTTAGACAACCTATCCTGGCACTTCGTAAAGCGGCCAATTAATCGGTTGAGATGAAGGGTGAGAGCCAACCATGGCATGTTGGCTCCCATTTTGTGTGTTGCTGTGCTTGCTGAGTCCAGTCCCCTGTCATGCTGAGTGGTGAACCCCCCTCCTCCCCGTTTGGTTCAATGGAGTTGTGATCAGCTGAGCGGTCAAACATCACGGCATCTACTTGCATATTACTTCCGTGCGGGTGCAGCCATGTGCTCACAGCTGTATCCTTGCCCTGGCTTGCAGATGCAGTGTAATGTTTGGTCCTCAATCTTTCTCGAGCATAATCACGCCTCTCCTTGGCGGTCTTGCATTTGGAGTGCTCAAGTCCTTCAAATTTATTCATCCGTATTCTCTGTGTTCTCATCCTCCACAGATTCTCGTCTCATGGCCGACTTTGGGACGCATTTTGGCCGGCTATGGAAAGAGCAGTATAACTACCTGCACTGGACAAGGCTGGCGCACCCTGCCATCACCGATATCGAACCCAAGTAAGGGGCCGTCTGTAATTATCGATCTTTTTCACGAAGAGAAAAGTTTCGTTTATGGGTGGGTGGGGGGGGGGGGGGGGGTTCAAAAGTAGACTTTTTCGTTCCGTGAAAATTATCGATAATGCCGGATGGCCCCTAAGCTGCTCATGTGCCCGCTGTAGCAACTCAAGGTTGTATTCTTGTGACTGCCTGCTACTGTACTGCTTCAGTCAACCTTGCGAATAATGACCCTCAGCCGGGTATTAGAAACATGCTGTTATATCGGCTAGTTGTCGTTGTGCGTGACCCTTTTGGCAGTGGCTCGACAGGCCAGGTGTGTGTGTGTGTGTGTGTGAATGGGTGGGTGGGTGTCTGTGTATGGTGTGTGTATGTGCGTGTGGTGTTTGTATTTCAATAATTTGTGTCTTGTGTTGATCTTTAAAAAACTCATTAAAGCCCTTGCTGTTTGTGCTGTTGGTGTTATTGTGGCTACAGGCATCCGTGCAAAGGACAGATTGGCCTCGCTGACCTCCGAGATCACAATCTAACACAGTACGTCCTGAAAGCTGTAGAACTCTCGCTAGCTATCTCTCTTTATGAGTATTGTAGCTATCTCTCTCCTTCCTATTCTGCACGGACAGAACTACTTCCTAAGAAAGCGGTGTTGGAAACAGACGTACCATTCAATGTGGGGTACAGAAAATCACTACGGCCTTGTTTTATCTCCTGATATTCTCGCTGTCACCTGTCGCGTGAACGAAAACTCCCCAGACGGTTGTGCTGGCATGCCCTGCAATTTCCAGTAGCTTTGTGCACTAGTTTGTTTTCCTGCAACATAAAATCTACTGAAATGTGACCAAGATCCGCAAGGTAACAATCTAATCCAGCAGAATGTGTACATATGGCATGACAATGACATCATGCATGGAGTGTGTTGGGATTGGGAATATGGGAAACTCTAACTGGAACGGTTTTCTTGTTGTGACCCCTGTGTTGTTTTTTGCTGTGCTTGCCCCCTGTCCCACAGAGATCAGATCCGGCAATCGATGAGCGAGACCAAAATGCGAGTCGGCGAGGCGTTGACACCGCTTCAGCAGAAGCTGGGAGCTGCGGCCAGCACCACTAAAACCGAGCTAGGTAGGGTTGCTGGTGCATGTATGTCATCCTCACTGTTTGTTACACTCAAGTGCTCTATTGCCTCTGAGATTCGAGCTGCTTTTGCTGGGCTGCTTTCCTGTCTGTACATGTAACGTCCTGGCCAGGGAAAATCGACCTCATGTGAGTGAGGCTACGCGGTCCTACATATAGTATAGCACCAAGCAATTTCTCTCCCTGTAGGCTACATTACAAGTACAAGCAAGAGTACATAACCCCCAAGAGTGTGCAACTCCAGCTATGGCGTCTGCGACGGCAGAACTTCACATCACGTGATGAACCCGTACACATTATTTGCACTCTGTACATGATAGCAAGAGTAGATAAACAAGAGTGTGCAACTCCAGCTATGGGGTCTGCGACGGCAGAAGTATATAATAACACATGGTACGGAGGGCATTATGGCTGATTTATGCCCTAGTGCGTAGCCCGAGGTCGTGCACCGTAGCCCAAGGGCCGCAGGCCCGCGGGCTACGGTGCACGACCGAGGGCTACGCACTAGGGCATACAATCAGCCAAAATGCACGACGCACCATGTGTTTATTATAGTTCATACATGCTACGTGCCTAGTTGTAGACAAATAAGGTAAACATGGTCAAGGGAGGAGGAAGGTTCCAATCAGCTGTCATATGAATGAAGGGTCGAACAAGATAGGAAGGAGCTTTCTCCGTGGAATGATAGAACGTTATGTGTCAGATTTACTTGCAGTTCCAGGAATATGTCTTTGCATTTTGGTGTTAGTGTTGCCTGTTGGGCGGTACGAAAGTTAGCTGATTCGCTGCTGCTTTGGAGTTAACGTTGACCGCAAACATCCTTGACCAAGTGGCACTAGTAAATAGACTAGCTTTGAGAGTACATTGTAAGTGTTCTTATTCGGAACAATGATACTTTTTCACACAAATGTACATCTGAGATTTTGTTCGCATTGCTTTCAGTTTACTTGAGGTCCATTATGTACACTGGACAATCATGTACATTTGAAGTACATGTACATGTATATGTAACTGTACATTTTGTAGGAGTTCGAGATACAATCTGATCTCTTCCAGATAGGTAACTTTGTGATGCATGTTCACCTGTCGACTTGTTCGTCTCAATTTACTTGAATTTAGTAATGCATGGTAGTGACATGCTGTGTGTTATTGTCACGTTGTTATAAATTACTTCTCCTATGTCAACATTGCTAGTAAAATATAATTGTTTTGGACGGTGCACGTAAGTAGTTTCGTTTTGTGTGGTGTGTGCGAGTGCATGTGGTGTCCTTAGGATATCGTGAATGGTCCCACGTGTTCTATGTGCGCTGGAGTGCTGCCAATTATGTACCAGGTCATTGCCCAAAAGGCATGGCTTGGTGCATATTTGGCAGTGCACCAGCGTACCTAGTACGCCTGGGGTCATTCCTAATGGGCATGGGTACGCCGTACCCGGGCATTATCGTCTGATAGTGCCCTGGTACGGTGCTGCTCTGATTGGCCAAATGCTAGCAACGACCTGACAACAGGCACGTGACATGTATGAACTTCACATCACGTGATGAACCCGTGCACTCTAGTGCATGATAGATACTGGGTTGTACGCAGCCCAGCTTTGGGTACAACTCTCTTGTGGTCACTTTGCACTGTTTGCCAGCATAACCTTTTGAACCATGTCACGTGATGTGAAGTTCTGCCGTCGCAGCACAGCATAGAGGTTGTGCAGGCAGTTGCACACTCTTGGGTTATGTACTCTTGATGATAGATACAGGGCTGTACGCAGCCCAGCTTTGGGTACAACTCTCTTTTGGTCACTTTGCACTGTTTGCCAGCATAACCTTTTGAACCATGTCACGTGATGTGAAGTTCTGCCGTCACAGCACAGCATAGAGGTTATGCGGGCAGTTGCACTCTCTTGAGGGTTATGTACTCTTGGTACAAGTACCGTAAAGTACCGCCAGAGCGCCCCACCATCTCGTCCTTTCGTGGCCGCCTTGTGGAGGTGGATTCCTGTCTGTAGGTCATACGGCACGGACCTTGTACAAACATTGCACATTGTGCAGTCAATCCGTACCCAGTTTACCTTCGAGCTCCACATAAAAGCATACCAAGTGTAGCTTAGTACACGAAGGTTCTCAAATCGTACAAACTTAGTAGCATTCTGCCATACGATTTTCTTCCCTTGGCTGTAAAATCAAGGTGGGGCGCTCTCGCGAGGCGGGGCGCTCTGGCGGTACTTTACCGTAATGTTGTACTGTAAAAGCCTTTATTCATTCTCAACGCTCAATAGAACAGTATATGTGTCGACTTCTGTATAACGATTTCTATTTTAGCGACAGATTTCTCCTCGTTAACTCGTTAGAATTAGCACTTCGTTATATAATTATATGGCTTTTACAGTACTTGCTCTGTGTTCAGTTTTGGTGTTTCTCTGTTTCCGCCCATCCTCCTCCGTCTCCTCCCCTGTGAATAGGTGGTGCGATTGCGTCCGCGTCGTCAGCAGTCGGCGGTTGGATCAGCTCGTGGCGCACGAAGAACACGGCGGGCACGTCAGCGGGCAGTCCGGGCCGCAGGTCGCATCGCGACAGCACGAAGAGTCGCGGCAGCACCAAGAGCGCCAACAGCGCCAATCGGCTGGCGTTCGTGAGCCACACCAAGGACATCGGGGACAGTTGTGATGGCGATGATGATGAAGAAGAAGAAGACGACGACGATGGGGGCGGTCACAATTCTCGCTTCTACGCCCTCCCGCCGGAGAATATGGCCGGTCCGGAATAAGCGAGCGGTTGTGTACTTGTAGTGTAACTTAGTGGCGATGTAAGGGATGTGCCCACTGCTCAGGTTTCTGTTCCCTGAACAAAACCATGACATGCTGCTCTTCAGGATGGGGCTCATCACGTTTATTTATTTCCACCATTAGGAAGCAGTTTGCACTCGCGCAAACACACACACACACACACAGGCTGCACATGCACATACCCCCCCCCCCCACACACACACACAGACACACACATACACACATGCACACACACACACACACTTTCGATTTCTCTAGTTAGCCAGCCAATATCAGTCCCCGTATCACGTCTTCCACGCGGTGGAAAAGGGCGGCATACTCTTCTATGCATCTCATTCTTCTTTTTTTACCCGTTACTTGACCGTTTACGTAATTATTATTTTTTTCATTTCACTAACTACTGTTTCTATCTGGTGTACATGTACATGCTGTTTGTATGTACACGTGTACATGTGCACTCTGCGCCGGCTGGAACTCCTTGGGGATTTGAGTTTTGCTTACTTGTGCTCCATGTTCCGTGTCTAGTACTGCGTCCACGCTTTTTTTTTCTTGTTCGTCTTTGTCTTGGCCAGCAGATTAATGTTATTGCATGGCCAGCCACCGCCTGGTGCACATCTGTATAATCGACCAGTGGCTCTTCTTTCCGACATTCCCAGAAATATTCCTCTCCACTGCTCTCCCATATACCCCCAGATACCGAGCTATTTCGATTTTTTACTGTGTGCTCAATGCTCCCATTTTAATTTTTCTTCAAGACCTCAATACTACTCTCATTTACTCCAGTACAGTGTACATGACTGTACTAGTATTTGCTTTCAGCGTTTGTGCTTCAGCGCTGCTGCCTCGGTGGTCGGTGCCCTTTTGACGTACACGGTGGCATGAGGGCATCTATCTGATCATGCATGTTCGTGATGTGCACTCTCCCCTCCTCACGCCCTTGATGCCTGCAGGACCTGGGGAGTGGGGGTGCATGGCCGGAGATGCGAGTGACTGATGTGCGGTCAACTGCCGACGAAAACTTGCGTCGGCGCAATTAAGAGCATGCTGCTACACAAGTATATTTACCCACCAGTTTCAATTTGAATGTCCAAATTTCCATGCGCTGAAGTACAGGCCAACGCAGGCCGTATGTCGAATTTATCCTGCTTTCAAGGCTACATGTACAGTTGCGCTCACTGAAATCCGACCCAAAGTGCAAAGCTGGCGCCCTGGACCAGTTCCGATTACATCATTGTGGGTGTACATGTGTACGTCCAGCCGCATTCATTCCACTGCCAGGGCCGTGGAAGTTGAGGGCGCCAGTTTTGCACATTGGGTCGGATTTCAGTGAGCGCAACTGTATATGGACCACAACTACAGACTGCCTGTCAGTGTCAGAAGCCTGTAAAGGTGATTTCACAGACCTACAATGACTGGGAAATGATCTCTTTTAGATAAAAAAACGCATGTGCAGAAATTGTTATTCACCTCGTACAGTGACGTATCCTCATTGCTGTGTGGACGTGTTCCACTTTGCAGGTAAAATAAACTGCCAGTCATTATTTCGAACACATCACAAGTCAAGGCAAGGACTTAGGCAGGTACACAACTAGGCAAGGCAAGTCCACACAGGTCTTCCATGAACGTTCTCTTGCGATGGACATCAGTTGGATTAAAACATCACAATAATTGAATGGTGTACACAAGAAAGAAAAAAGCGGGTATGAACTATGAAGAGAGCGTGCAAACATTCAAATGGAAATAACTGTGGATAAGAGCTGATGTGAAAATGGTCCAGAGAATTCCGATGGAAAAGATTATGTGAGCCACACAGTCATGTTTCCGCTTCAAAGGGGTGTATTGGAGTTGCTTGCGCAGGGTTTAGCCAGAACAAAAGTGAACGGGGGGGGGGGGGGGGGTAGGATCAGCGGACCCAACTTTTTGCGACGTTATCTGCCATTTTGTGCTGTCATTTTGGCCGCTACTTAGTCTTTCACCGACATCAGCCAGCAACCGAGCAGCTTCCGTTCCGTGTATTTATTCACCAGCCACTGGAACCCGCCATGTGTATGGCTTTCGAGGTCACGGTGACGATTATAGCATGCAATGACTCATACAATGCTGTGCCACTACAATCATGGTGTGTACTCATCACGCATATTAAAAAAAGGCGGCGCTCTCACTCTGAAGGGCACCGCGCATTCATTTTGAAAGGGGGGGGGGGGCAAAACGTGAAGGAAGGCGTAGCGCTCCGCTATGTCGCTCTGGTGAGAACCCTGCTGCGGTGGTCACAGTTGTACACATCCTCAACACGTGCCAGAATATGTGGCTTCCCGTTGATTTCCAGGAGTCTGGGACACCACTGCTCGTATCGGGCCACTCTTGGACAAATTCCTTAGCTTCTTGATGAGATGCATTGCGTCAGACATGGAGAAACGGGCCAGCCAAAGTATGAGTTGCGTTCTGTTTGACACTCCTTGTGTTTGCGGATGCTCATTCACACTTGTAACAGGGATTCAGCAGTGCGGAAGCTTCATCGATGCGGAGGCGAGTCTGCCGGATATGATTCTGAAGTGTTCTATGGCGTCAAAACTTTCCGATCACAGGTTGCCCATTGGCAGGAAGGATTGTCCACCTTAGACTGTTATCTGGTCGATTCCACCCGCCATATTCTTAAAATATCAAGGAGCAATCTGTGGACCATGGATCTGTGGACTGTGGTGGAGAAGGAGATTAAGACCTGAGCACTGTGTGCTTAGCTCGCCAATGCTCGGCATGTTTGTTGTGACTGTTGTATGCACTCGTTTTCCGCTAATAGACTCTTGATTACTATTATTGCAGCAGAACAGCAGATGTTCACCTGAGCAGAGCAGATTTAATCGATACCTTACGATTAAATCTGCTCTGCTCAGGTGAACATCTGCTGTTCTGCTGCCTGGCGGGGTATTGTTCTCGTGGCGTGATAGACCGCTCTGCAGTGTGCAGTCCATGTCCTTGCAGGCCATACAGACCGACACGCCATTTCCCGGCAGCAGAAGCGGACAAGCAACAGAGCGAATGCACCGGTCAGGCGTACAATCACAAGGCTCGTCGAGTCTCGCCAGACACTCGCCAGATTGGTTGTGGAAACATTCGCCGTCCAGTCGCTCCTCAATCCACGTTTCGTACTTGGCGTAGCTGCAGCCACCACAGATCACTGCATTCTCAACTATTGACATAACCGCCTTAAGATTGTCCATGCAGTCCAGTAGCTCGGGGGCCTCCGGGCATGCAGTTTTCAGTTGAGCGACCATGTTACTAGTATGCACCTTGACTTTGTACGACTTTTTCTCTCCGTCCACTAGCACCGTGCACAGCGGACATCCTTGCGAAGTTCCATAGTAGAGTAACATCAGTCCCTCGCCATCTTTAACTGCTCTCCAGCGTTCTGCCCTGTATAGGAAAGAGAACAAAGACACAATACCGTAAAAGTCCGTAAATAAGTACGTATTTACTTTCGAATTTAGTGACCACACCCGTACTAACTTTCGGGCGGGTACTGACTTTCGGGCACGAACTAACTTTCGAACCTGACTTGTGTGTAGTGGAGAAAACACTTTTATGTAGATGTACATGCTACGTGCTGCATGTGCGAACCATACCGGTACTTATTTCGGGCAGTATGTTTATCGGGCTTGACTTGACTTCAACAGACAGAGCCAAAAGAATGAAGGGGGTATTTCTTTCGGGCAGGTACTTATTTACGGACTTTTACGGTATTAGCGGCTTTTAACGACATGGAGACAACATTATTTTGGAAAACTTTACGATTTCGTTGATGTGTACGTGTGGTGATGGCGGCAGCATTACATTTTATCCTAAGTTATTTACAGTCAGACCTCGCTTATCCGGTCCTCTTTTATCCGGATCCCTCGCTATCCACAGATCCACAGCATACGCAATGCATCCTACATGACTGGTGTTCGGTTATCCGGTTCCCTCGCCTATCCGGACATTTTTGTGGAAAACGGATGTGTGCGGTTAAGCGAGGTCTGACTGTATTGCTATTGTACAATACGTCAATAAGCTATTCGTACATTTCTGTTCCCACTTTCATGTCTCTTTTTCCCCAGGGTCCTCTACTGTCGCCATGGCTGGCCATCACCCACATCATATCTTCATTGGCTGGTGCCATGTGATTGTGAATAGTCTAGATAAATAATAAATAAAATAAGGCGGAAAACAATGCTAACCCATCTCCATCTTCAAACTTGCACTGTAACCCACGATGTACAATACGTTGTGACTTGTTTCGGAGAGAAAATAGGCAGTGAACAGGTGGCCAAATTTCCTAAGAATGGGACTTCATTTGAAAAAAAAAGGTGTCTTCATACACTACGCATTGACTTTACCGTGCTACTCAATGAAATCCAGTCGCGTCACTCAAGTCTGCGCCTTGCACCATTTTACAGCCCAGTGTTCGCAGGCCTAGGGCTGCGCAACGCCCGGCGCGTACTTGAGTGACACGACTGGATTTCATTGGGCAGCACTGTAGCAATAGTGCAGTCATGTGTGTACAGTACGTCTTGAAGCTAGTGTGACTTTAAAAAAGGACTTCTTACTTGGAAACGTGGTGAGAGATCTCTGCCACACCAAAGTTGCATTTAGTTGAGCTACCAGTAGTCTGTGTAAGGCGTGTTCGCCATTGGCTCACGGCAGTGGTTGCTGCCGATCGGACCGCGCAAATCGACTCACTGTCCACAGTAGCTGGCTCTTCAGCTGCCTTCGAGAATATACCGCGGCACGCACTTTCCACTGTTGTTACACAGGGGCGGAATTGCGCTGTCCTGAGCTTACCGCGATATTTTCCGATCTGTCCATCTCCTCTCTTCGCTCGGTTGAAATAATTGAAGAGCTGGTTGCTGGTCACTATCTGGTCAGCTGGCAGGAATAGGTTCGCAAGTGTTTCTGCTGATTTGTACAGTGAATGGGATGAATGACGTGGTCTCGAGTAGTCTTCCCCGGCGGCAATGACCGCAAGAGCAGCGTACACAATGAGTTCTCTCGTCGTGGGCTCTTCGCTCGATCCCCAGGAAACAGGACGCGAAGGCGGAACCACTGGCGCCCCTGCATCGGCCTGCTTTGCGCCTGGAATTGCACGAGTCTTGAGATCTGGACACAGCATAACAGAAGTGGGACTCAATTGTGCGCGCGGTCAAGACGATGAACTAAAGCGTTGACTTTCTTCCTCTCTTATCAACCAGTATGCATAACTAGCAAAAGTAACTACTTGTTTAATACTGTCATGTGCATTGACGGTCTTATTCCCTTGTGCAGGTTACAGCACGATCAGCAGACATGATTAGGATCATCTACAACAGTGCAGCGGACACAGCGTGACATCGTCCACAAATCAGCTGTATTATTTTAGCCTCGTCATAATTTAGTTAGTTTTACTCCAAGAAATACATGGCTGGGGTAGCCGATGACCACTTAGTACTTTGCGTGGCGATTGCAGGGTGTTATAGCCAACCACGGCTATTTCACACTATTGTTTTCTAACATGCCTTGCCGTCTAGGCAGCTATGATCAAAATGTCAGTGGGAATCAATCCCGTCGCGGTTGCACCCATTTTTGAATACATTGTATAAACAATAACATGCAACGTATGATTGTTATCCATGCGAGCTTCATACTTTGTGGACACTTACTGAAACTTCGGCTGGCACCACACAAGACCTTCTGGGATGGCTCTTGCCGCCTCTCAACCCTGCGTTTACTGCATAAAACATGACAGAAAAGTTTTTTAAAGTTTTAAGTTAGGCCAGTCAGTCACCTCTCTAAATACCGTAGAATCCCGCGGACAAGCCCATGCCCGCGCATAAGCCCAGGGTTAGTTCCAACATCACAAAGCTTCATCGTACAAGCCCACGGGCCTACAGTGGGTCATACCAAGAGTCCATAAATTATGGACTCTTGGTCATACCATGTACGTAGTACATGTCCATGTAGTTTTTTTTTTGTACATTTCAGCACAACCATCGGTTGTTTTTGTTTGCACAGTGATTTTCAGCAATGTACTTCTCACTTCCTTGATACTTTTCAATAGCACAATGTTGGTGTCGGCGTATAAGCCCATGCCCGCGTACACGCCCATGTTCTCGTATAAGCCCACCGAAATGTCCTTGTGAAACAGATAAGCCCATGGGCTTATCCGCGGGATTCTACGATACCTCACACATGTGCAATTGAAGTACAGTAAAGCCTGCGTTCACCGGACCCTGTACTAAGTCTAAGTGGAATCCTCGGTCCTGTCATATCAGGACGGTTTCCGCTGCACCAAGCCCAAAAGGGCGCCCGGTCACCGCAGGTTTTACGGTACTGTAGATCACTGTGACAGCGTGCCTTTTTGGGTTGATGTTGCTCCTGAAAGGCTGAAGAGCACTTGAATAGATCAGGATATCGTGGGAACGACGTCAAATCCGCCTTTCAAAACTGGGAGCTAGCGGAGTGGCAAAATGCCTATCAGTATGGGTTTTAAAAGTGCATACAGAAACCTCATAATAATTATATAGAAGAAATTTGAATGGCAAATGTACTCATGATGTGACGTGCATTTCATATGCTCCGCATTGCCCCTGGCCCTTGCTTAATTTTAAGTGAGAATTTGTTTAGACCATTTCAGAAAAGCGACGTACCTCATCTTGGATGATATTATCCAAATGCCTCAGAGTCAGAGTCTCAGGGAACGACAGTTTACTGTTACGTGCATTACACAGAGAGCACAGCAGTCAGGTACATGTACTAGGTGTCGAAAGACAAATCGCAGAACTGCCACACAACGACCACACAGATGACTCGACTGCGAAAGTCTGCAACCACAGCCTCACAGGCACAGGCCACACTCTGAAAAGGACGAAAATGACGACGTTTCCCGCGCTGAAGACGGTGAAGTGCCACACTGCTTTTTGAAATAAAGCGCGAGCGCTGAATCATGATTCATGCATCAGTACTGCAGTGCAGTATGGGTCAATTTACGTCATTTCATCTTCTCTTTTGACGTCGACGCGTCAGCTATATCGAGTTAGTAAAACTGGTAATTAGGGACCTTTCGCACCCCGCGGACGGATACGAAACGAATGCTGATTCGTCACCTGGGTTCGAGGATTCGTCAGAGTCCCTGCGGAGAACTCGTTTTCACGAATGGAGGCCTCTTCATTCGTGGCACGCTCCGAATCCGTCAGGTACACATTTATTTGGATAGGTACACATGTTTTGCAAGGTACACATTTTTCCCTTGATTCCATGATCCATGCACGTGTGCGTGTAAAAACCCGTACGCCTTCTACCGGCGCCCGCGGCCGTATTCGTAGTTGCCATGCACATTTGCATGACGACTTGCGAAACCTGAAATCTGTTTTCAACGAAACGATTACGAGCCGAATCAAACTTTTGTTTCGCATTCGTTTCGTAGCAAATGCGAAAGGTCCCTACTGTACCCATTCATTCCCATGCATTACCAACACGGTATTTTCAGTTCATATCAGTTTGAATGACATGTCGACAGTCTAGTCGGTAGTGCTGCATTATATTTTTGTCTACCTATTGCAGTATTGGCTTGTTGGCGATTTCGTGCGACCCAGGCAATACCAGCCCAGCATTGCCATTAGAGTGACAGTATTGTCCTGCTTTGAGTTGCTAATGTCTGTGTAGCTAGAACTTCTTCCAATTTTGGTTCGGTACATTGCATATTGGTCAGCATGCTATCGTTGAACGATAAAGGTACTCGGCACATGCTGTCGTGCTGCTCATTATACTCGGAGGGTTGTATCCGACAAGTAACAACCTCGTCTCACTCGCCCAATGATCGTTCATCAATGGCCAGCGTAATGACGGACGGCCCGAGGCCTGTTGAAAGCTCACCCGCTTCAGCCTCAGGTGTGTGTATAATTTAAAAATGTGCGCGCGCGCGCGCGCGCGTGTGTGTGTGTGTGTGTGTGTGCGCGCTTGTGTGTGCGCGCTTGTGTGTGTGTGTGTGTGTGTGTCCGTGCATATGTGCTTGTTAGGTATATTAAAGGAGAAAGAAAAATCAATTGGTCAACCCGTATCAAATCGTTGTAGGGCCCACTAGAGTAGAGTTACAGACATGTTTATGTCATTGTAGAGATTTAGTTTGGCAGGAAAAAAAATCAAAAAACCAAGGGTTATTGCAATATTAATTATAGGGGTAGGCTGACTGTGTCTAACTCGCACCTTACCCTCGATCCACTTTTTGGTTTTCTAGATTGACGTCCGCTTGTGTACAATAATGTTTGCGGCTGCATGAATATTTGTGTGTGTGCGTGTGCGTGTGTGTGTGTGTGTGTGTGCGTGTGTGTGTGTGTGTGTGTGTGTATGTGTGTGTATGCGTGTGGGCCACAGGCTTGACGTGTATCCTATGCGACATTCGCTTTGCATCCCGTAACGCTCAGGTGAGTGAAGGAGCATTGATGTTGATCCTTGGACAAACAAAACGTACAATGTACTGTTGCCCACTTTTGGTTTGAATAGAATGCGTGTGTACGTGTGTGTACGTGTGTGTGTGTGTGTGTGTGTGTGTGTATGTGGGTGTGTGTGTGTGTGTGTGTGTGTGTGTGTGTGTGTGTGCGTGTGTGTGTGGGTGGGTAGGTGGGACCAAGGCAATGTGTATCAAGGTCAAGGGTGGGTGGGTGTGTCTATTGCCCATATACTGATATAGTATGGGTGTGGATGCGGGTGCGCACGAGTGCGTGTCTGCGCGTGTGGGTGGGTGTATGTACATGGTGCGTGCGTGCGTGTCTGTGCATATGGTTAAACCTGTGTCTTATTAGGCCGCTGTAGCAGCAGGAGACCAGCCATGTCAGATCCCAGACCATGCATTACCATTGGTATTGTGCTGCATGCATGTATCAACAACACCCGGCTATGGAGACCAGTTTTCTGCGTAGTCGACTCCTGAATTAGCGAATACCATTGTGCAGGAGAATTAGTTCTTTAGAAGAGAAATGCACTCACAGCATGCAAGCAACGCCCTGTGGCCCATGACTGTTATACTTATATACACAATTCATTGGCGTCGGAAGGTATTTTAGTGTGGTACGGTCAGTCATCTGAAGTACAATTTACTCGTGGGGGAGGGATGGCGGAGCCGAAATTTTTGGAAATTTAGATTCCAGATCAGGGTATTTTATTGATTCACGGGGTACCTGGGGAAAAAAAGTGGTACTGTCAATACCGTAGTGACCGTACCGTGTCCGACGCCCCTGCAATATGATTATATACATGTACTCGGTTTATGAACCAGTATCCAGATTTGCTCATTTCTGAATTCTGATGATCGCTTAGTGCGTGAAACTCGGAGTAAAAACACTTTTTTCACCCTCTTATTCTTGTTGTACACGGTTTACATGCGACCCGACAAGATATGGTTTGTTATAAGCGAGAACTGTTCACTACTATGGTTACAGTGTCTGCTCTAGGATTGTAGGACAGCCGGGTACACGTGTACCTGGCGCAACCATTTCAACCGGGTCGGTAGCCTGGTTGGTTGGTTTCTTTTAATTCGGACAATAAACGGGAATTAGGCTCAATGATATAAAGGCGAATGGATAAGCCGCAAATAGAAAAGAGAGGACAGGAATTAGAAAATTACGAAAGAAGAAGAAGTATCTGACACATACAAGCCATGTCACAGTCAGTCCCGTCAAAGTTCGACAGTACCAACCGGGTCACAGGTGACCCGGTACTATATTTTCAACCGGGTCCAAGCACCGCCCAACCGGGTGGATTACCCGGCTCACCCGGCGCTGGAGCAGACACTGGGTTAATATTGTATGGGTTCAAAGAGGCACAGGAACAATGGTTTGCTATGTCACGAAAGTCGCTATACGTGAGTTCGTTGTACGCGGAGTCGACTGTAGTTCTAAGGCTGGTCGCCATACCAATGCCTCTTTGCATGTATGTATGCTTGCTTGCCGGTCTTTCTTTTTACGCAGGTGGAGCATGCACGCCTGGACTGGCACCGATTCAACTTGCGCCAGCAGTTGGCTGGCCGGCCCGCAGTGACGGAAGACGTTTTTGATGAAATCGCATTGGGCAGTGAGTGCTATAGTACTAGTGTTAGTGTGTGTTCGCTACACAGTACTTCAAGTACTAGTATATGGACGCCTTGATTGATAGGTTAACATGTTCCACGATGACAGCATGTTGACTTGGCTAATTGGTTTATGGTTGCAGCCAGGAGCACTGTTCTCAACGCAGTGTGTCCTCCGCCTTGTAACATGCTGTCATCGTCAAACACAGAGTCCTTTTTTTGTGTGGACATGTTTAGAATACAATGTGCAGTGCTGGCCAATGAAACCCGATCATGCGAGCCAATGTCACACACACACACACACACACATGCCGGTCGCCGTACAACCCCAGGCCTGTGAACACCGCGGGCTGTGCACGTGTGCTGGGCGAAGACATGACTCGCATGATCGAGTTTCATAGGGCAGCGCTGTACACGCCTGATCTGCAGGTTGAATCGTCGGCATACACGTCCGGTTGGTTTTTTGAATTCTTTATTCTCACGATGGCACCATCGCCGATAAGAGTTGCTGGCGTAGCTATCGCAACAGGGTAGCCCTCACACAGTGATGTACTTGTAGAACAGTACGCCTTGCTTTGACAGCAACAATAGCGGACAAGACCTGAATGAAACAGATCAAGACTGGCAGGTAGTCCTCAACGACACATACCTCCGAAATCAGGGCACGGTTTCGACCCAGGGCACGGTTTTGACCCAGGGCACGGTTTCGACCCAGTGCACGGTTTTGACCAAAGGCGCAGTTTCGACCCAGTGCACGATTTCGACCCAGGGCACGGTTTCGACTCGGGGCACGGTTTCGACCCAGGGCATGGTTTCGACCCAGGGCACGGTTTCGACCCAGGGCGCAGTTTCGACCCAGGGCACGGTTTCGACCCAGGGCACGGTTTCGACCCAGGGCACGGTTTCGACCCAGGGCGCGGTTTCGACCCAGGGCGCGGTTTCGACCCAGGGCGCGGTTTCGACCCAGGGCACGGTTTCGACCCAGGGCACGGTTTCGACCCAGGGCGCGGTTTCGACCCAGGGCGCGGTTTCGACCCAGGGCGCGGTTTCGACCCAGGGCACGGTTTCGACCCAGGGCGCGGTTTCGACCCAGGGCGCGGTTTCGACCCAGGGCGCGGTTTCGACCCAGGGCGCGGTTTCGACCCAGTGCACGGTTTCGACCCAGTGCACGGTTTCGACCCAGTGCACGGTTTCGACCCAGTGCACGGTTTCGACCCAGGGCACGGTTTCGACCCACGGCACGATTTCGACCCAGGGCACGAGGTTTCGACCCAGGGCACGGTTTCGACCCAGGGCACGGTTTCGACCCAGGGCGCGGTTTCGACCCAGGGCGCGGTTTACACGATTTCGACCCAGGGCACGATTTCGACCCAGGGCACGATTTCGACCCAGGTCACGATTTCGACCCAGGGCGCGCTTTCGACCCAGGGCACGGTTTCGACCCAGGGCACGGCTTCGACCCAGGGCACGATTTCGACCCAGGGCACGCTTTCGACCCAGGGCGCGGTTTCGAGCCAGGGCGCGGTTTAGACCCAGGGCACGGTTTCGACCCAGTGCACGGTTTCGACCCAGTGCACGGTTTCGACCCAGGGCACGGTTTCGACCCAGGGCACGGTTTCGACCCAGGGCACGGTTTCGACCCAGGGCACGCTTTCGACCCAGGGCACGCTTTCGACCCAGGGCACGCTTTCGACCCAGGGCACGCTTTCGACCCAGGGCACGCTTTCGACCCAGGGCACGATTTCGACCCAGGGCACGGTTTCGACCCAGGGCACGGTTTCGACCCAGTGCACGGTTTCGACCCAGGGCACGGTTTCGACCCAGGGCACGGTTTCGACCCAGGGCACGGCTTCGACCCAGGGCACGGCTTCGACCCAGGGCACGATTTCGACCCAGGGCACGATTTCGACCCAGGGTGCGCTTTCGACCCAGGGCGCGGTTTCGACCCAGGGCACGGCTTCGACCCAGGGCACGGCTTCGACCCAGGGCACGGTTTCGACCCAGGGCACGGTTTCGACCCAGGGCACGGCTTCGACCCAGGGCACGGTTTCGACCCTGACTATGTGCAATCCATCACATTGTTGTGATCGTGATACGCGAGTCACATTCCCACCTACAGCAGGGATCCTGGCCTGTTTCCCCTGTGTCCCCTTGTATGAGATTCCGCTGTACTGCTTTTTAGCTCTTTGTCACTTTGACTTGTCCTAAGTCTCATGGCCATTGTTGACTGTTGTGTATGTGTGTGTGTGTCTTGTCTGTGTGCGTATCTCTCTCTGCGTGCCGTGCCGTTCAGGTGGGGTGTCCAGTATATCTGGTTCCGATTGCGATTCTGATGGAGAGGATCTTGCACCACACGGCAAGAAGAAGCCGATATCCAATGCCCCGGATCAGGATAGTGACAACGAGGATGGTGCGCAGTCCGTTACTAGTAGGGCCGGCAATAAGGTCTTCCTGGAGGCTGGCGGTTCTGTGTATTCCATCCACAGGGTTCTGGTCAATCCTTCCAAGGTACGGTGATCTGTGTGTGTGTGTGTGTGTGTGTGTGTGCGCGTGTGTGTGTGTGTGTGCGTGTGTGTGTGTGCATGTGTGTACGCATGTGTGTGTGTGCATGTGTGTGTGTGTGTGTGTGTGTGTGTGTGTGTGTGTGTGTGTGTGTGTCCATCTCCTCTGGCATGAGAAAGCCCGCTGGGCTCGATATTCAGGCAAAGTCCTTGAGACCCAAATCTGTTTGTGTGTGTGTGTGTCCGTGTGTGTCCGTTTGTGCATGCGTGTGTGTGTATCCCTCTTTGTGTGTATGTATGTGTCTGTGTCAGGTATCATACGATAATGATCAGCTAAAGCAGCAAGTGGACAGGCTCCTAGCCAAGCCCATGTACACTGTGATCATCATGCTCTCTGCTGGTCACTTTGCCGGCGCTGTCTTCAATGGGTGAGAGGACGACGACGTGCAAGGCACATGATCATTCTTTCAATTTCTTTGCACCTCTTATTTCACGTTGCTTGCGCACATACAGTAAAAAAACCCAAATCCAGGCATGTCCGTCTACCGGGTCGGGCACCTTTCTGTTCCTTATAGAGTCACGAAAATAGGTTTTTCAACAAAAAACGGCCCGAAAACTATTGATTGGCGTGAAATAAATGTTTGCTTGCACGCAGTAAGTAACTTATGTACAGTACTTTTGAAGTACAAGTTTTAAAAGCATAAAACTCCGAGTAGCGACGAACTAGCCTTGCCCTTGTTGTTCTGTGTTTGTACAGTACATGTATGTTCTGAGTTCCGGGCAATTGGCCAGTGCAACTTGCCCCGTATCAGGGGAGTTTTACTGTACTCCTAAAACTGTACTGCTGCCCGTTGTTAGCGCCGCACTTGATAATCCAGCACCCTCCATAAAGCAGTAGAATTTCTGTTGGTCAACTGGTACAGGATTACAGAAGGGCCACTGTGTCGCCGTGGCAAGTGAAATATATGCGGATGTACACTCATGGTGCCCAATGTCATGAGACCTCTCATCTCTGGTGCAGTATTTGTGTGACTATAATGTTGCTGTTGATTTTTTCTGATACAGGTCCACCGTTGTAGTACACAAAACGTTCCATCGCTATGTCGTGCGTGCCAAGCGTGGCACGGCGCAGAGCGTGCACGATTCGCAAGGCCACCATGCCAAGTAAGCATGCCATCTGTGTGTGTGTGTGTGTGTGTCGGTGTGCCTGTCTGTCTGTCTGACTGTTTGGCAGTGTTTGTGTGCTTGCTTGTATACTTGTGTACTGTGTGTGTGTGTGTGTGTGTGTGTCTCTGTGTATGTCTGTATGTGTGTCTCTGTGTATGTCTGTATGTGTGTCTCTGTGTATGTCTGTATGTGTGTCTCTGTGTATGTCTGTCTGTCTGTAGGTCTGTTGATGTGCCCGCGCTCGCTTGTGTACATGTGTGCTGTGTGTGTGTGTGTGTGTGTGTGTGTGTGTGTGTGTGTGCGCGCGCGCGCGTGTGTGTGTGCTGTGTGTGCGTGTGTGTGTGTGTGTGTCTGTGTGCGGGTGTGCACGTTAAGCCATACATTATACACATGCAAGGATTCACTGGCCAGAAAAAGCCACTTCATAGCTGTGTGGTGTAGACCAGGCTGAATAGTGGCGGTCAATTCTTCAGCCTTGCAAGCTGTTGAATGGTGCAATCCCAGCACAAGCTGCTATGGCTTCTGCTGTAGCATCGCTATCATCGCCTCCGGCGATGGGCGTCCAATGGTCCAATGGTGTGTTTGTGTGTGTCTGTGTGTGGGTGTGCACGTTAAGCCATACATTATACACATGCAAGGAGAGGTTTGTGAACTGCCTGAAAAGTACTTGATGCACATAGCGCATACACATGCACGTATACATGCACCTTCCTATCTCTTGTCTCTGCACGGAAACAGTATGAACGGACATGTAAGTAAGTCATGGTAGAAACTCAGTTCTCTCAATGCTGGACTTTAGGCTTCTGACTTGACTCTGGACTCACTCATATCTGCCAACCAGAGTGTGTGAGTAACCCATCGAGTCTTCGACTCAGCAAAGCTTGCAAGAACACACCTGACCAGTCCCCGCTCCATGCACAGTGTATCGGAGTGCTCACCCCTTACCAGCTGAGCTTACACCTTGTTAGTTGTATGTAAGCCTTGCTTGGCTAGTTAGTTTGAAGCACACTTGTTTGCTTGTAAACTTGGGGCTGACGCAAGTTCAAGTGTTAATCCTGCCATGTAGGTGAACGCTGTAGACTTCTGCATATATTTCTCATTGCTCCTGTTTACTGTTTTATTCTCATCTTCAGGTCTGCAGGTGCTAACATCCGTCGGCACAATGAAGCGGCGCTGAAATTGGAAGTGGCCGCGCTCTTCCAGCAGTGGTCGGAGCACATCGCCGCCGCGTCGCTGATCTTCCTGCGCGTGCCTCTCTACCAGCGTCCCGTGTTCTTCGCCGGGCGCACGCCGCTGTTGGAGAAAGGTCAGTTGAGCTGTTGTTCTGTGTTGTGCTATGCTGGTCGTGTGTACGATGCATATACATGTACAGCTGCAGTTGCAACGTCTAGCAGTAGGATTATTCGTTCTTCCCCTGCACTAGTTTATTCGGTCTCTTCCTGCACTAGGTTAAAGTGAACACAGGGATGTGAAGTCCAAGAGCAAAGGGCATGCGTGTACTATTGAACATGGACTGGTAGTCTGGTACTCTACTACTGTAAAAGCAGAAATTTTCGGTGGTGTTTTATTTTCGGTAACTTCGGTGCCGACAATTTTTCCGAAAATAAAACGCACCGAAAATTTCGGTACAACCGATACTGTACACATGTAGTACTAGTACACTTACTAGTACCTGTAAAACAGGTTTTACCGAAAATTTCCCTCTACCGAACCGCCGATTTTGGAGAATACCGAAAGTATTACACCACCGAAAATTTCTGCTTTTACAGTACTCAGGAAGCTGTTTCAGAACGAGTAAACTTGATGTTGTACTTGTGGTGATAACCGTTTGGGGGACTCCTCGCTTTAATAGCCTAATGCTCCATGCCCATTTGTTTACATTGAATTAAACTTAGCTGCTTCTGTGGTTCACTGCATGCACTGGCTGTCCTCTATCAGGACTGTATCTTCCTTATGGCATATAATTATATGCGTGACCTGGGCGGAAGTGTTACTACCACTTGCATATCATGCGGAGTTTTCGATCATTCTCCTTTCCTCACTTCTCTTTGCTTGCTGGTATTGCTGAGGGAACATTGTGCTGGTTTGTATTCGTGGATCCCTATTTTACATTGTCCATGCGTGCTGATCCGGCGGATATGTGTGAATAATAATTATAAAATTTACATGCAGAGATGCTTACTCAATCTGCAGACCGAACTGTTTCGTCCTTTGTGGAGTCAGAGATGCAGAGATGCTTATACAGTTTGTAAATAATTATTAACTGCTGGTTCTGTCCATTGTCATGTGCTACTCCAGGCTCTCCTCGCATTCGCACCATCCCGTTCCCGACGCGCCGGCCAACGTTCAGGGAGGTTCAGCGCGTCCACACTAATCTGTTCACGCTCACACCGCACGGTCAGTCTCACAGCCCACCTACCCATGAACCCATGCGTTGACTTGTCTCAAATGTATTGTTGGCCGTTTTAGTGTCATGGAAGGCAGGGGCGAGGGGCACAGGGGGCAAGTGCACCCCCAAAAATATTTCGACCGGGGTTTTGAAAAGTCACCAATGTATTGCGGAAAGCCCGACCTGGCGGGAGCACATCCTGCACCTGTGTCTTGTGCATTGTACTAGTAAGTTGTAGTGCAGTAGGGGCCTGGTGCGCGGCGGCCTACATGCAGCCAGGCAGTCCCGTACGTACAGCCTGTCAAGTGTCATATCAGATTGCACGACATCGCGAAAGGATGCGACCACAGTGGCACACGAACGTGTAAAGTTTTCATCCTTTATTTTGAAAAAAATGATTGATGCTGTACTGTGTTCATTCTTGATGACATACAATCTTTGCAACTGACCAAGGTGGCTGCAGCACTTTCTACACATTTGGTGCCAAAGGAAGACTGCTTGTAGTGATCAGGTGGTCTCAGTTGGCTGTTTGAGAAGGGTTTTCCTGAGTATGTATTGCCTGTTTTGTGTGTTTTCTTTTTTCGCTTTCCTCTTCAAGATTTATACAAAAGAGAAAGACCAAGGAACTACAAGTTACGCTATACTGTCCACTATCACCACCAGTTACTAAACAATCAGCTCATGCGATAACATTGCACGACACTGACCGACGGTACTGACGTTCTACAACTAACTGGCTAACAGCTCTAGCACATCTTGGATGCGCACTCCAACAGCCTTCCAACTTGGAAGGTTCTAAGTTAGTTATAGAGCTGTTAGCCAGTTAGTTGTAGAACGTCAGTACCGCCGGTCAGTGTCGTGCAATGTTATCGCATGAGCTGATTGTTTAGTAACTGGTGGTGTTAGTGGACAGTATAGCGTAACTTGTAGTTCCTTGGTCTTTCTCTTTTGTGTAAATTAAACCTTGGCTCTCCATCTGAGTCCACTCTTCAAGATTACTGTTTATTAGTTGTTATATTGTTATGCTGGGCTTGCCACATTCATGGTATATAGCAGTACTCTCAGGGCAGGGTCAGTATCAATTTCCGTCTGATGATCGATTCAGTTCGTGAAACTCAGAGTTACGAAACCGCAACTGCTCGTTCTTCTGCCTGTTTATACTCTGTAGCATGCATTGCATTCGGACACTACTGGCAACGGCACTCACTAGCTTTGTGTGTGTGTGTGTGTGTGTGTGTTTCCCCTTCATTTCAGGTCTTGTCTCGGACTTCCAGGACAGCCTTGCCACGCCACCCACGGTACGCTCCCAGAGCGTTTTCGCCAAAGACAAGGACAAGCGATCGCCATCGCCCGGATCGGCTGCCGGTTCTAGAACCCCGCCGTCCTCGTCACCGCAGGCGAGTCTGACCCGCCGAGAGCGTCATCGCATGGAGAATCCGCGCTACCAGCAGCTGCCGTCGGACATGGACGTGTTCAAGAGCGACACGACCGCGACAAACTCCACCCTGGACGACCCTACAACGTCTTCCACCGTGGAAGACACCATTCAAAATAGCGGCGATGACATTCCAGAGCTGTCCACCACCGAAGAAACCATCGATCTTGCCGACCGCCTGCAGGAGCTGGTGGTTGACTTTGGCAACGGACGGCCACCTATTGGTGGCAGCTTGTCTTTTGCCGATGGGCATTCGGCGTCAAGGAAGAAACAGCGTGGAGGGGGCAAGAACAAGAAGTCAAGTCGCGAGGCATCGGACAGTGACAAGCAAGCTCAGCATGTTGTCGTTGGTTAGTCTGGTGATGTTGTGTAGCAATAATGTACAAGTGGTGTGTACTGTTTGGACAACGCGATTGTAATGACGGTAATTGCATTGGGATAGTACACTCAACTTTGCTAATAATACTGCGGATATAACGACAATTCGCGAATAACGACAGAATTTCCATGCCCAGAGCAAAGCCCCATCTAACTGTAATACATATAAATGAGACTTCGGGTATAAGGACACTTCGCGAATAGGGACATTTTTTCTGATGCCCCGCCGAGTGTCGTTATACGCGAAGTTGACTGTGTGCCATTATTGTAGCTGGTTGGTTAGAGTGCTTTGTTCTAAGGTGTACTAGTAGTCTGGTCTGTTATGAGTTGTGCTTTTATGCATACATGTACATTATACACACAGAACAACAACTTGAACAAGGGCAATCAAGGCTAGTTAGTTGCTACTCTGAGTTTTATGCATTTTACACGCGTATTAGTGTATACACACACGTCATCAAGCGATGGACAGCCGAGGAATTCGTTTACACATGTATATATGTGTGCATGCCTGTCTGTCTTTCCAGACGAGTTCGTTGTGTTCGGTGACCAGCTGCTGACGGCCTGCCGTACTGGAAACGTGCCCGTGCTCAAGTCTCTGTTGATGCAGTGTACGATGACACAGCGCACTGCCACCGCTGTGGCCACCGCATCACACGCAAGCTGCACGAGTAACAGCGAAGTTTCTCATGATGCTAGCCATGGCCAGGAGGAGCAACGGCACTGCACCGCTGATACTGAGCCGGGCGCTGGCCAGAGCTCAGCGTCGGCGGACGCGGCGGCATTGTCTGGTGATTGCAGCGGCTCTTCAATTAACCCTAGCCCGTCGGATGCTCCGGCTGTCGCCGAAGCGCACGTTTCCAATACCGGTGCCAGCAATGCAGATCAGTGCTTGCTTGTAGATCAAGATGACAATGGCACTGCTGCACCCGCTGCTGCATCGCCGGCCCTGGCACGCTCTTGCTCACAGCCGCCGGTGGTGGTGGACTTTGACGTCGACACCGTCCTCAGCTCGGCCCACACTCAGCAGCTGCTTAACTCCGCCGTGGGCGCAGCGGAGCGACGCCTCCTGGTGGTGGCGTCAGAATCAGCCCAGGCGAGTGTTGTTCAGCTACTGCTCGAGTGTGGTTCTGATCCTGGATCCAAGTGAGTGCACATGCGCATGTACATGCATCGCTATGTAGTTGACGTGGATAGCGCTTTTTAGGTGCTATTTTTGTCACTGTGCTGACTGCCAAAGTGCCGGATATGAGAACTTGCTTGCTGCGGCTTCAATCGCCACTGTATTTGACTTGAAAAACAATGGCACGAAAGGCCTAGTAGAAACTATAATTATTGCTTCTGTGCTTCGTGTCTTCACATGTACATGCCCATACACATGCACTTGTAGTGTCCATATGATACCACAATTAGAAACTAGATCTAGCACGGATGTGGCCGATTTGGCCAGTGCTGCTTAGGTGCTGATGCGGTTACGTGTTGTGTAGGGGCAGATTGGTTCTGATGAAGAGAATGGGGTGGTTTCACATCTTTGTCGTGTGACTGCGTTTGTGCAGAAAGTGATCACGGCGTGTGAACAGTGGAGCCAACGTGGCCGACATTGCGTGACCCGTAGCTGCAGGGGGTTGAGTGGAGTTGGTGCCAACATGGCTGCCCTGTATGGTCATGTGATAGATGTTCAACTGCCCTACACCAGACTATACATACAGACAGCACTGTATGTATGACTGCCATTGACTGGTATTATTATCTTTGCACGTATGTGCTTGCAGAGGGAAGCGCGAGAGCAAGGCGTACGCAGCGGCACAGGACAAGACCGTTCGCGACACGTTCCGGCGGTTTCGGGGACAGCACCCGGATCGCTACGACTATCAGGCCGCTGGGGTGAGGCATGGCGTGTGCGCGCAGTTCTGTTCGCTTCTTGCCCGTGTTTTTTTTTGCACTGATCCGGGTAGCTCTATTCATGTGTACATGTGATTGCATTGCTAGTGCCAGCCAGGCTATTTACATTTGATTTGGTGAACACCCATGATCGCAGCTCCCATTGCGTAGGAATAGCGTTTGGCGGTGCAGTTTAGTACAGTCTTTGCCGTCTTTCCAGCGGTTGTCATTTTTCTTTTTTGATTGTGGAAATGTGTTACTCACCCTGTCAACTGTTCATTTGTCCGTCATAATGAAATATTGCACTTTAATTTCTTACTTCTTCTTCACCTGTTGATCAAGGTTGATGCGCCATTGACGGACGATGTGGAAGCGGATCGTGAAAGGAAGAAGGCCGAGAAGAGAAAGCAGCAGCGACAGACGCGGCAGAAGAAAGAAAAGGTGAGCGGACAGGAACACGGCGAGGCGCTGGGCACCGGGATATCAGAGAAGAACTGTCTGCCTGCTGCTGAATTGAATGTTTAACTCCGTTCCGAGTCTTGGTCTAATGGTCTTTCATAGAAGGGCGAAGGGCTTCTGTACACGTAGCAGGTTTTCTTTTAATGTTAAAACAGAGTCTGCTGAGCTAGTTGTTGCTGAGGCCCAGGGTACTCGAACCTGAGAACTCACTTAATAAAAAAAATGAAAATTAAAGAATTTGACCTGACCCACATTCAACCTCTCACACCTTTGTTGCTTGCTGAGTAGGAGAAGAAGGCCGAGGCAAAGCGCTTGGAAGAGGAGCAGCAGAAGCGACAGGAAGAGGAGAAGGAGAAGCGCTGGTACGCAGCTCTTAGTGACAGAGAAAAGGTGAGCAACTCATTGGGATAGGATTCCTACAAAACCTCTGGAGGAGTGTGTTCAGCGCCACTCAGTAAATTGTGGATGCCCTTTTGTCCGACTATCTGGAGTGTCGACTGATGTACATATTCTTTTTTTTTCTTTCTCTCCACCGTCTAGAGAGCACTGGCCGCCGAGCGTCGTCTTCAAGCGCAGCAGCTGTCCAATAGGTGAGTCAGAGTGCTGCAGGCGGCAGCGGCGGTGTCTGTTGCACGGTGGTAGTGACAGCAAACGTGCTGCTGCTGTTGCTGCTCCTCCTGCTACTGTGCCTAATCGTATAGAGTACGTTTATTTAGCAACACCTACCAGTGAGAATTTGAAAGGGGCTCTCGACTCAAAGTTGATTTCCTCTGGTTACGTTGACATGACTCTCTCTCTCTCTCTCTCTCTCTCTCTCTCTCTCTCTCTCTCTCTCTCTCTCTCTCTCTCTCTCTCTCTCTCTCTGCGTGTACTTCTTGCTCTGTTCTTTACAGCAATTGCTGTGGACTGTGTGGGCGCAGCCTGGAAGGTGTGACGCCATTTTCCAAGTACGACATGAAGTACTGCTCCATGGATTGTCTCAAATCCCATCAGGCCAAAATGGCTGCAGCTAGGTGAAGCAAGAGACGGACTACAGTGTTAGTACTTTGCCCCGGCTTGTTGAGAAAGGTCTAGAAAGTTCTTGATTGTTCGTCTAGAAAGTTCTTGATTGTTCGTCTAGAAAGTTCTTGATTGTTCGTCTAGAAAGTTCTTGATTGTTCCAGTCCTCTTGTTGGAGAGTTGGTCTTGGATTTCGTCTTTAGATTCTGTTTGTTTGTTTGTCCGTCCACCTCTGTGGAACTCATGCTCTGAAAGCTTGATCACATGAAATTCATGGTTCGTACAAAAACACAGAGAAAAATGTCAAGGCCCTTCCAAGGCCCATTTTCCCATCATTTTTCACTCATCCCCCCCCCCCGCACACAACACGATCATCACCATACGTTAGTCTGACCTCACCATATATATATATATTTAGATAGAAATATAATACATGGCCGACCAGTGGCCATTATGATCATTATGATCTCTCTCGAGTCTGCAGGGGTACGGAGCGATGGCGTACGTGGCAATGTAATTGGCCTTCCGCTCGCCGCAGCGAAACTTCTTTGCGATGGCCGAGTCCGGAAACATCTCTGCAAACAAGGCGCTCATTCCTTGCGAACTTCGGAACGAGAAGTTTTTGGCAATGACAGTCAGAGCCCAGAGGACCTCAGCTTTCAGCGTCTCCCTAGTGCTGACGAATTGCACCAACGTTGAACTTGGAGCAGCTGATGCTGCAGCAGCTGCAGTAGACGACGGCGACGACGGCTGCTGGGGCAGGAACGATCTCGTGCCAACTGATGAGCTGGCGCAGGAACGCATCTCACGATGTTTTTTCCCGTCAGCATGGCTGCTAAGGGCAGCATCGCCCATGGCAGCGACTGAGAAAGTGGTTCTGCACAGCTTACACCGAGCACGGTGTTTATCCAAATCGCCAGCCAGCCATGACTGGTACTTCTGCTCCTCGAGCCACTTCGCTTGAAACGAGCACTTGCCCATTTTCTTGATTTCACAGGAAACAAAACAAAAGTGATTGATGGACGCCCGAGTCGACCAAAAGCTGTTTTCAATGTTCGACAAGCGCAGCGTAAACTGAAAAAAGTAACCGTTTTTAGAAGGCTAAGGCCGCGGTCACACACAGCTACGGCGGAGGTGGAAGTCCCGCCAAAGACATGTGTGACCGCGGTCTGAGGTGTCATTTTTGAACAAAAACCGTTTTTCAATGCTTTTCAAGGCCTTTCAGCGCTTTTTTCCAAAATTCAAGAACTATTCAAGGGCCTTGAAGGATTTTTCAAAATTCAAGCACTTTTAAGGCTTTCAAGGCCCTGTGCGAACCATGGTCAAATTATTCAGTTTCATCCGTTGTGCTTGTGCTATTTTCCGGGTTTTCAGTATTATTTCCTATACTTTTTTTTATTCCATCATAATTTCATACGCTATTTTAAGGTGATTAAAAATAAGGTGCTTGATTTAGTTTTGCTAGCATCTATATTATTATTAGTCTTCGAGTTCTGTGTAACTTATTATTATTATAGAGAACATATTTTTTCTGCGCTTTTACCATTTCCGTTACAGATTTAGTTCATTTGCAGAATGTTCTAATTACTGTAAAAGCCATAATTATATAATAACGAAGTGCCAACTCTAACGAGTTAATGAGGAGAAATCTGTCGTTAAAATAGAAATCGTTATACTGAAATCGATACATATACTGTCCTATTGAGCGTTGAGAATGAGTGAGAATCGTTACCTTTGGTACACGTAAACTAGTCAATTTTGGGAAATCGTTATATATGCGCCTCGTTAGAATAATGGCTTTTACAGTACGTAAAGTTTCGACCACTAGTGCACTGATCAGATGATGTATGATAGTCTACTACTACAGTACAGTCTGTAGCCCGCAGTCCTTAGTGATTGGAGCTTGTGGCCTGTTCTGCGAGCTACATGGTTGCAGGGAGTGAGATTTTCGGTTCTTGGCCAGTTATTGGTAACATTTGCTGTACTGGCGTGGGCCGGCTTCAGCTGCGTATCTCCCATTGCTTTTAGGAGCTGCATCGACCAGTATCAGTGTTTACGCACGCACGGCTTGGCCATTGAGGGTGGTGGCCCTCTTGTGGATGCGGAACTTGCAGTTTAGTCTGAAGTGTTACATGTGTATGCCAGGAATGAAGTCATACATGTGTATGCCAGGAATGAAGTCATACATGTGTATGCCAGGAATGAAGTCATACGTGTGCATACCGGCTAGAGACTAGCAGAGTGTTGTAATCACACCAAAGATCGATAATAGTGCCATCATGAGGTCCGTATTGGCCATCAACATCCCGGGCAGTGTTTCCAAACCGTCCGATTTTTCACACTGCCTGCCCGAAACTCACCCTCTTTCCGAACAACCGATCCGAAGTCGAAGAACTGGTCTGATTTCGATAGAAATCCGAGCCGAGATTATGCTGGACAAGACTGGTGTACTGTTGACTCGGTTACAAACTGTAGAGTGTAGTGTAGATCTAGTTTTCCGCACCCATAGGAACGCCAACATGTAGATCTACCACCGGTGCACCCTATGTAGCGTGTTGTCTTAGTTTTTGTGTGAGGGAATGAAAACCGTGAAAGTCTGAAGGAACTGTCGACATGTCCGACACCATTATTTTTGCATTCCCAGAATGTGATGAATAGTTGTCACCATTCAAGTACAATGTATTTGCAGTGAAGGATTTCCCAGAAGTGGTGGCCTGCCGAGGGTATTTTCGTAGGCATGTGATGGGGAGAGAGCCAATGATAACCGTTGGAATGACCTTTCCTTGTCGTCTGGAAAACGGTGTCATTTTGGAACAGCGCTAGCGAGGCTTACGCACTAACTCGGCCAACTCAGAATGCGTTGTTGCAACGTCGGGTAAGCGCCCAATTGTGTTGTTGCATAACGGTGAGTGTAGGCCGCGAATCGTGGAAGTTCCAGGAACTAACCGTTGGGGCCCATACTCCTAAAAAGCTTGTGTTGAGCCGAGGGAAGCGATTGGATCTTTTCCGAAGGGTGGGTAAACGCACGGCATACACAACATACATTTAAAATGGTCCTTGTTGTTAGTGTAGTGGGTGTAGACTGGGTGTCCTCAGCGCACACAGTCACACAAGAACACCAAACTCCTAAAGCAGGACGTCTAAAATCATGGCTGATTTCCGGGCTGTGCAACACGAAAGTTTGAGCTGTACGCAACCCGGCTTGGCTGACCTCATCAGGGTGACATGGTGCACGAACTGCACTGCACTGTTTCAGATCTGATATGCACAGTTGCACACTCTGGTTCATGTACTCTTGATACTGCATGTAGTGGTGATTATGGGAATGATGTAATCAGCAATCCCCTGTTCCATACTACTCACCACATGCCAGCCAATGCAAATGACACACGGTGAGTGTATGAAACCTAATCAGCTGACGGCGCCACAGCAAGTGTCCAGTGAGAGGCGGCCGCGGGGTAGACATGTTTTCTTTCTGTTGGATTTGTAGACCTCAGTAGCGGGTAGGTCTGACGGAGCCACGGGGGCGTAGGAAAATAGACGACACCGTGACTAGGTCAACAAGACACGGCTGTTCCATGCTGGAAAGTATTGAAGATGGCCGATCTTTTTGCCGAAAAGTGTCACTGTACACGTGACCACTGTATCTACGGTAACCAAAATGGCGAGTGGGTGCACTTGGTGATTTTTTTGTAAGAACAAAAATGCTTTGGATGCATTTCATAAAATTATGCTGATCTTGTGCATGCAGGATCAGCTATTATTACTTTGCATACAGGAATTCTACATTGTATGTCCTGCTCGAAACTCGGTACATATAATTATATTGATTGTTGACTTGGGAAGTTCGGAGCGTGGAAGAGTCCAGTACTAGTAAATGTACCTACGCTGACTTACCTTTCCCCACCACCACCACCCGCCATCCTTTGGCGACGCGTTTCAATGTCCTTTCAAAGTTTCCTTCATCCTTGCTACTATGATAGTTATTGTCATCAGCTTTTTTGGATTCTGACATGCAAACGGCATACTCATTTACAGCAACTGTCAGTGCTCAACTAGCTGACTTGTCGGAGTGCTTCCGCTTTGCAGGCTGGAGCCTCATGGCGTTGTATCTTGGCAGCGTGCTGTTCAAATATTGCCAGAAGTGTACTAGTACCTGGAGCCGGTCCACGTCCCTGATTGCTGATGGATGTTCTCAGGTGCTTGAAGCACTTGTGGATGGACTCACCACCTTGTTCGCCCATCAGTCCAAGGGATACACCGAACTGACTGATGCAGTCCACAGTATGCGCCTCCAGCATGTGCATTTTTGGCGTTATAGTCTTGTTCTGGTCGTAGACTGTCTTCCTTAGTGTTGCCATGAAGAGTTTAATGTTCGTAGAGAGTTGATGCAGCTTGTCAGGAGTGATCTTATTGCACACTGCGAAGATTGCCCTACAATCTTTGTATTGCGTGAAGAGTCTGCTGTACTTGTCTAGGAGTGCTGATGCTCTATCTGGCAGGTCTTGTTGTTGTGGTGTGTACTGGATGTATGGTGAGTTGTCAGTGTTGAAGATGTTTGTCATTGTCTGTAGAGGAGCACTGGTTATTTCCTTGCATGTGGCTGGCTGCAGTGCTTTATGAATGTGGTTTCCCATGAAAGCCCCGGAGTGATATGCCTGTCTGTCTATTCTGTGTTTTTTAAGCACAGGCTCGAAAGATTCGTGGCATGGCTGCATTGAATTCTGCGCTCAGCAAGAATAGACGAGATAAAGGAAGAAGGAGATTTTAGCTGAGCTGCCCACAGCTTAGCTTTGCAATCATGTGACATGCATTCTACCTCAAATGCATCTTGAAATAGTTCATGCATATACGACACACACGACAGACGCTCGCAACATGGGTGCTGCACGGCTGCATTCACTTGCCACAAACAGACACAGCAGGAAAGAGAGGGGAGGGTGATAAAAAGGCAGGTGCTTCATTCCCTGCAAAGAAGGCCGGGGAAGCAAGCTCTAGAAGTGCGTCTCGACTGCAGTGGGTGGGATTAGCCCTAGACGCCGTTGAGCATGACGTCGACGGCTTCTTGGGCCTGCACCTTTTCTCCTATCCTCAGCACCTGAGCACACTTTACAAGGGCCAGGAGTGGTACTGCCATGTGGCTGCCACAGATAGAGAGTTGGTGTTCTAAAGTCACTAGAAGAAGAGGAGGATGCCCTTCTCAAGTACGATCTGCATGAATCACAAAATGTTGCAGGATGTACGTCTGGCGTGTCTGTTGTTGTGTTGATGTTGAAATAATGCAGGAGCTCATCTGCGTGATCAGCCACTGCATGTGTAGTCGTCCTCGTCTTCTTGTCTTTCCGAAAGGGTGGTATAAAGAACCCACACACCCTGCACAGAGACTCTAGCACTGAATTGTGGGTTGCCATGGGGGCTGACAACGAGGGACCCTCGACGAGAATGAGTGGCCCTCGACGAAAAAAACTCAATTGGGTTGCAGAGGTAGTATGATTGTGCACCAGGAAAAACTTGGAGAAGACGCTAGAAAACCTTACCTTGGGCAAGAAGCTAGCTGAAAGTATCCCCAGGAATAGGCACGATGCTATGAAAAGGAAGAATACGAAGGAAACGTTCGTCGAGGAAAAGAGCACTTTCATCAGGAGTGAAGCTTCGAAATTTTGGACATGAAGACGACTGCATTCAAGGAGTTTTATAAACCTGAATTCACCTGGAAGGCAGGCTTGGTTTGTCCTATATCCATCGAAGAAGCCATGTATTCAAGGTAATTTCGATGCAATTAAATTTCGAATTTTTGAATTTTCTTGAGCAACCTAGCTGCGCCAGCCGCAAAGGCGCGGATGACGTAGGTGCCGCTTTTTCGGAATCTGAACAGCCGTGAAGAACAAACTGTTGACGTTCGTAAGCTGTGTGAGCTTGGTCCCGAGTTTCGTGAATAATTCCTGTCACCCTTCTGTTGTCCCATTATGTATGTTATAGGTGTACTCTGCGTGCACTGTGGCGTGATCTTTGACGTGTGGTCTACATGGTATGCAGTCACGATTGCTATGTCAGGGACATGGCCTAGTAGTCTCGGCTGGTGTATACATGTTGTGGTCATCTCCCCCTGCCAACGTTGATGTGAGACGTGCAATGTTACCAGGAACGGGACACGTTCATGTCCGATCGTTCCGCGGCCCTTGACGTGCGGGTTGACAATCATCACACTTGGACTTTGGATAGTATTTACACAGGGAGTGCTGGCATTAGATCATTACATGTACATGTACACACTGTGAGGGGTATTGTGACACTTCACTCAGAGAGAGAGAGGGGGTCAAGTCCCGTGACATCGTCCATACACATGTACATGCACGCTGGTGTATACATGGCTGTACGTATTAGAGTTTGGGCGGAGTCGTGATTGTGTCTCCCTAGATTCAGTGTGTACCCGTAAGCCATGATCAACAATAACAGTACTACATGTTGTACATGTATGTACATACGTCATGATATATACATGTACTAGTTTCGTGTTTACAACGCAAGTACTGCAGTACATACTTCTCATACGGACAGTGCCTAGAAGTGCACAAGTTCATCTTGGCAACCAAAAATATAGTTGAAGCTAGTTCAGATGTACTGCATCTCGAAGTACTTCTTCCACCTTGACACAGTTGGTTGGTTGGCTAAGCCTACACAGCTACAGTCGATGAACAAACAGGCACAGTTGCTACTGTTGGCAACAAACTGTGTTTAGTGTTCACACCTGGATGGGACCCTGAGCCAGAGTTGTTATGGTGGCAGAATGCAAAGCCCACTCACTGTTTGGATGTCATCAATGTGACGGTTCTCACCTTCACGGAATCACCCATCAGTTCTGCGGCATGCATTTCACACCCTTCCTCATGCCGACAGTATTCACACCTTCCTCAGTCTAACTTGACACTTTGCTTCTTCTCACATTAGCATTGGTGTTCTTCCTTTCCCCTTGAGCTATTATGCATGTAGATGCAAGTATGGCTCTTCTCAGTTGAGAGAGTGAATATCTCCAATTACTCTACTAGAAACTGGTAATGAATCCTGTCCACCCGTGACCACCATTTAACGGACACGTGCTGATTTGGTGGAGACGCGTATTATTAATTTTCAAGTATACCGCTAGATTGCTTTGGCTCTTGCTACGTGCTTTCTAAACTGGCGAAAATTGGCTACTTTGAAGTATGTAATTGCAGAGCAAACACCCACACGCTGTCCTTGGCTACTACTCAAGATTCTTCAATTCTTCCGAATTGTCGCCACAGGAGGGAGTCCTGAAGGAGGTGAAAAATACAAATACCGAATATGGTATGGACTCGGCCCATATATGGAGAGCTAGGGGTCAAACGGGTGTACCTTTAACTAACGACCGGGTAATTTTCTTAACGAGCGGGTTAACGGGTACCCTTTAGCCGCCATGTTTAATTTTTGCGCAATTTTCACATAAATCGTTATATTGATTTATCTGTTCTCAGGTTGAATTTTGATATCACATTATGATTCGCAAATTGATTTGTGTCTGATAGTTGCAGAGGTAGATCTACTAGGTTCACAAATGCAACAACAATGCAGACATCCAGCGTGGAGTTGTAAATAATTGACTCCCGCCTGGAATGCGCAATCCTAGCAGTGTCGTTCCGTACTGACTAGATCATCGAAATCCAAACGGGTACCCTTTTACTAACGGTACCAGAGATTAACGGTCGGGTACCCGGGTACCCGGAACACCCCTTTGACCCCTATGGAGAGCCAATGATTAATTTATACAAAAGAACGTCTGAACCGTCGGTCAGTGTCGTGCAATGTTATCGCATGAGCTCAGTGATTGTTTTGTAACTGGTGGTGTTAGTGGACATTATAGCGTAACTTGTAGTTCCTTGGTCCATTTTTCTTTTGTACTGAATATGGCTGCCATATTTACAATAGCGTAGGCTTTGCAACTTGGTCTGGTATTCAAGCAGATGAAGATTGGAAATAGACACAGAGGTCAGTATTCTAGCGATACGGAGAATTCAGGGGGGGGGGGGAGCTGTGTTGCAACTCAAGAGTGTCACGTTCATTCACAATCGTTCAGAATACTAGAGTCATGTGTACGGACAATTCAAGGTGGCCGTCGTCGCCGGGAATACTAGTAGACTGGCCACCAAATGATCCGATAAGTCTGGAAATCCGAATGAAACGCCTACACTCCTTCACGGACTCAGCGGTGAATTACTTACAAGTACTTGTACATGTACATGTCCCATTACAAGTGTTGAGTGCTCCTGACCTGGCAACTGCTTTTTAAAGTTAGTGCCCCCCCCCCCCCCCCCACCGCCCCTCTACCCAGGCAGTCCTGGCAGTTCTAGATTTAGGAGGGGCGGAGCAGTCCCGTTGATCATGATCCGAAATAGCGCAGCGAAAAAGCACTGATGCACAAGTGCGACACGATATTCACCAGTTAGTGTCTAGACCAGGTTTCAGTTCCCCTTGGGCAACCAGCCCCATATAAGCAGTCAACAAACGCACTCATCTTAAATTCTTGATTGAATAGATTCTTTTGTAATGGTTCCAGCCAATACGTATTGGTGCGCCAGCTGTGTGGCAGCATGTGGAGATAATGAGAATAATAATTACGTCATAATTGCAATCACGGAATAGTGGGCGCGAAGTTTACCTCGAGGACAACAGATATCAGCTCGTAGAAAAGTATGCTGATGCAAATGCAGATCGATGGAGAACTGGAACATTAGAAACTTAACGGTACTATGAGAGTATGCACGGCCAAGAAAGCAACCAGATATGAGCTTCACTCTCTCATTAGATATTACCATTATTATCCTTACAGGTAGTTTACGTAGTTACTCATGCTGAAACCAATAGGATATCTTAGATTTACGCCGCTAACCGGCTTACCAGTGATACAGAGCGTGTGTGAATGCGAATGCCAGCGAAAAAAAACGCATGTTTAGCCCGAATAGCAAAGTTCAGCTTAGCATGCTGGGGACGTCGTTCATGCAAATACAAATGTGCAGAAAATGCAAATGATACTGATTACTGTTAGTATAGCTTACGACTATCTTACCAATTTACTTAAATATAGCCATTTGGTTACGTTAGTTCATGCTTTTCATAGATTCATTCTGACCAGCTCTGAGAAAGCAGCTAAAAATGGGATTTATCACACATCCACGTTACGTTCAGGGTCAACAAGAAACATTCGGGATGACTTGGAATGGCAAACGCGACAGTGTGTGCTTCTCACGCTGCTTGCTCCACAGTACGTTGCGGTTCTTGGCTGGGATGCTGGTAGTGGAGTTCGGCGGCTATTACCGGAACCAGAGTCCGCATTACCTGGTCGATGGTCTGGAAGGCCTCGTCGCTGGCGTTGGACGAAGAGAGATTGGAATCCAGGCCGTCACCACTGCTGGATGACCTCTACGTGGACAGCGAAATGAAACAATGGCAAATAATAGAGTCAGACATAACGAAGCAATACATACGTCGCACACCACACATACCCCGAAATACAAGACAGTGCAAATAGGCAACAGACAAGACAAGACACGATTGCATGACCGCGTGGAGATGTTTTAAAACACTGTTCCAAATGCTACAATTGGAGGTTGCCCCAGCGCACAGCAGGGCGCAGGTTTTATTTATGACACCTTGTAGAATTAATTAAAATCGGTGTTGAGTTGGCAGTGTACATTTGGTTGCCCATCAAACCCCCAACAGCTCAAGGCAGGCTAGTCCTTCTGGCTGTGAGGATGTAAGCTTGTACTCGTCAAAAGGCCACCTCCTCCATTTGTCACCTCATTACAACAAGCCGGAACAAGCCACAATCGCCCAAGGCACGCTGGTGCATGAAAATAGCGCAGGCTTTCTGGCTAACAAGTCACAACGGTCAGGAACTTGAGGAGTTGGGATGTTTAGTTCCATCCCAGCTAGCCGAAGAATAGCTTGTACTCCCAGAACTTTATCTACAGGTAACTTTTTGGTCGGATCGCTTCGCACATACCCGTATGAAAAGAAGAGGCTCAGTCAGATTCTGCTGTAACTTCTAAAGAGCTTCATGCTGAAGCAATCATTGGACAACTGGTACTAAAACCCTGGAACTGGTCATTGCAATGCTATGTGCGAGTCGGCCATGGTGTTAATAAACATGGTGCTGGTAGATACTGCATAGTGTCAGCTCGTCGCCATCTTGTCCCACCGGGTGCTGATACTTGAATGTGTAGAGCAAGGTGCAGTGTTTCACATCTCAGCAATCCAGTGTACATGTACAGGTGCCAGACTACACTTGTAGTGTCCTGCAGCATGGACCATGTTATTCGGATTGGCCTTCTATATATGTGGTGGCCGTCTACGTCCGGGAACAGTGTTTTTGACAAGAGTAGTCTCGTCATGCAGACCCCACTACTGTGTGTGTGTATGTGGGTCTTTTCAAGGCCCTGGCATGGCCATGGGTTCTCAGCGGTGCAAATCCAGTCCTGCATTCAGTGTTGCTTGTCCCACGCCATGTTCCAGTGCACCTACAGTGCGATAGGTATCGCTGCGTGCTTGTATGTACAATCGATGCATGATGTACACAGGGCCTGATGTCTACTATCATACACTGTGCAATGCCAATACTAGGCTGTACAATAGACTGGCTGAAGACGTCAGTCCTGAGGTTCCAGTCAGATGTTGACGGGAACATGTCACCAGATTGCACATTTGCATGGGTTACTTCGCCACGGGATACACGATACCAGGCCTAGCTAGACAGACGCCATGTCTTCACAACACCCACTAGCGGTTTCACTGGCCAGGATTAGAATAATTTAGATTGTGCTGGTCCAGCCACGCCGTCCGGGGGCCCAAACAACAGTTGACTCTACACTCTGCGGGCTGCTAGCAAGCTGCAGTGCTTGTTTACCAGTGTGCGCGTGCCAGACAAACACACGTGCAATACAAATACATCACTGCATGACGTCTCCGCCATCATAAAAGCGAGCTCTGTCCGTCTCTGCTACCATAGCAACGTGCAATGAGTCGCGTTACGTAGACATTCAAGTCACACGCAGGGTTGTGTAGTCTAGGGTAGCATGCACTATGATGCAGTGACAACGGGGTTTTTACCGCCATGCCAGTCCAACCGCCCAGGGTGTGTGCGGGAAGGGCCCACAGGACCAGGGGGCTTTGGCTGTAGATTCTTGCCCAGTGTACCGTGGAGACAGTTCAGCCACTCTCAGCTCGCGGGAGAAAACACCAGAAACCGCAATCCGACTTTGCCCATGACATCACGGGACACAGGGTACGGCATTATTGTACAATTACCGGTATGTACGAATGCATTACATAACCAGCCGTGCCCACTGTCTAATCATACTATGCTGGCCAAAATGGTGCCAGTATGCACGGCCTAAACAGACACGGTAGGTGCAGCTCGCTGCACACAAGATCATAGTAGACTTACCGGTGATGTGGAGTCTTCGTCACTGCTCTCATCCTTGGTTATGCGAATATTGAGAGAGCAATCGCAGCCCATTGGCAGATCGTCAGACAACAACTTTCTGAGATCGTAGATGTACTGTCTCGCCAGGCGTAACGTGTCGATCTTGGAGAGCTTGTGCGACGGCGGATAGATTGGGATTCGGCCGCGAAGTCGATCGAACGCCCGGTTCATCTCCGACATCCGGCCGCGCTCACGAAGATTGGCCGTGGCCCGGCGCCGTGCGTACACCTCGGGCTGGATAAATCTCCGCTGCGTTCGATTGGATGGCGATAAGAACCAGAGAGGCTTGGGGAGGTTGTAGTGGCTGCTGCGACTGCCCGGGCTGAAGGTCATGACGGACTGTTGAGAGGGTGCTGGCGAGGGTACCGGCGAGTAGGATGAAAAGGAACAGCAGTACGGACTGCTGCTGGACACGGCGCTGTGTTCGCCTGCCGATCCGTACGGATAAGACGAGTAATCAACCGGTGAGGCTAGATCCGTTGGGCTGGTTGCACACGAGTACGCAGATTCATACTGCTGACGCTGCTGCCGTTGCCTCTCCTTCTCCATGGCTTGGTTCCTTAAATACAAGTAGTCGGTCATCTTTGCGATTAATCTTCTGTTCTTCGAAGTCGGACGGTGTGATACAGAACAGCTGCTCCGCGATGTTCAGGGAACTGAGAAATTTTGGGAGAAGCTGGTGAGAGGCTTTAGCTGGTTCGGTGCAGTCTGTTTCGCAACAGCTGTGTTCTAGCCTGCCTGGTCTCTGGGGTACACTGCTTGCCAACTTCTTGTTTTATAGAGCCTCAAGTCAGCGCTGCAGCAGCAGAAGCTGGGGCACTGGCAGGCCTGATCTCGACGATTCGTGGCGTGGCCATTGGCCAGCGGAGGCCGGACCGTGGCGGAAGGCAGCGCTGAGCCTGCCCTAGCCACGAGGGTTTCACATCGCCTGGCTATCTATCTCAGTATCTGCAGCAGGGACAACACTATGCAGACGGTATGCCCCGTTGACCTGTGCCCCAGTGCGCTGTACACTGTCGATCCCGAGGAACATGTAACATCTCCTCGATCGCAGTCTGCGTCCTCCCAGTGGGACACACGGCGAAGCACCTCCGAAAACACGCCACACACTAGGCTTCTGCAGTACTGGCAAAGCAAAGGCTGTGTCCTGGTGCCTCGAGCTATGCGTAGACTAGAGTCCGAGTCTACTGCCGGCAGTACTGGAGAGCACGGGCTTTGAGTTGCGCTGCACTCGGTCCGCACTGCCTGACACTGTGACAGGTCCCAGGAGGTGTTGCTCTGCTATGCTGTATGATGACACGTCGCTGGCGTTGACACGGACTCGCAAAACCGTGCTACTCACTAGTACTCACCCGATCTCCCACTAGTCACTCTCTAGCGCTTTTCTTGAGCACTATCTGCAGACTAGACGCACACACAGTAAAGCCGATGCATGCAGTGAGAGTTGGAGGAATGATGCAAAAAGTCAGACCAGATCAGGCAGGTGTTGTCTTTGACTTCGTTGCTTCTTTTGCAAGGACGTACATGACTGTATGGAGTCAGTGATTATCATCTACAGAGCTACACGTTCTACCAATCTGCGCCGTACCGTGTTGTCGCCTTCACCGCAAGGTCGTGTATTTCACTCAGAAACCACATGCTTGTGTTCCTGATTGATGCCCGCCACGACACCACTGGCTTATAATTAGTTTTTGCACAGGATCAGACGGCAATCATGCAGCACGAAACTCGATGTATTATGTCTACTAATTCGGTAACAACCCACTACATGTAATTACTATCACAAGTCGCAGCTACTCCCATAGTCCCAATGTCAATGAGCTACTCCTAATGCCAATGAGGCTACAGGCACTCTGATATCTTCGTGCTGTGGTAGTCGCATCAAACTAGCCACTTGACTTTATACTGTATTATTCCGTGTGCATTTCATGAGTTTCTTCTGCCTGTTATAAAACTGCGTTTTGAAAATGCGATCTCGAGCAAAGGAAAACCCGATTTCGGATTGGTGTGCAAAAGAGGCTTTCCTTGATCAAACTATCTTTTAACTAGCTACATAATCATTGTATTACTATTTACTTCAGAGAAGGCCAAGCTTTACTCCACTCGTTCCCTTCCCAGGACCTCAGGACGGGACGGCGATGGTGCTTCCCCTTGCGACAGTAGCCCCGAGTTATCATGGTTATACGTTAGCGCAAGTAAGTGCAGCCTCGTCGTCTTGCGCGCGCGCGTGGGTTGACCGGCCCCTAGGCCCTGCATGCTAGCTGCATGGCTTTTACCGACTGTGCGTTGGCGTGGAGTAGAGTCGAGTTTCCGGACGTGGCGATCTGGAGCTGCTTTGCGCGACATCGATTGTTCGGTGACCATACGGATTACCAGTTTGCAAATGGCATGATATGAGCGCAGGCGATAAAGGAGGTATTCGGGGGTGAATGCAGATTCTTTCCACACCGCCGCGTAGCGGGGACAGTACAAATTTGGGCAGCGCGACCAACGCGTAGTCGTGAGAGATAGACATCAATTAATTCTATGCAGTGATTGTCCATGCGGAAAACGTGCACTAAGAAAATACAATAACTACGAGTACATGCAGTAACAGAAAACTGTTACTTGCAGTATGTACACGGCACATATACTGAGTACGTATAATTATGTAGACTTGAAAACAGGGCGCCGTGAAATCGGGGTTTCACGGCGCCCTGAGCGAAATGATTGACAGCACTAAGCATGGCTTCATCTCAGAAAAGTTACAGTAGTTAGTTGTTCAACATGCCATGGTGACAACGTTACGTACAACACGCACTAACATATTACATGTATATTCGTGGTCATGTACAATTATGAACTTGCTGGGGGAATAGGGGAACTGTAGGTTGGATGAGTTTAGGAAGCTTTCATGTAACCTTCGTCCTAGCGAGGCTGTAGATCAGGAATATGAACTACAATGACTATGTGCAATGTAATAACTTCAAGTATACTGTACGGTCATGTAGTGGGCGTACCATAGGATGCATGCTTCCAGTAGATCACATTACGATTACATGTACCGATATACGTAGCGCGTACCGAATGCAGTGATTGTCCATGACCACTAACCTAGTATAGCAGGGAGGCGAGGCCGAGGTCTCAGCGAGGAGTGAATAGTACCGTGTGATCGTGGTTTATACGAACGACCTCATCGTGTATGGCGTGACCAATGACCATGCTTTTAATCCAGTGTTCGCGAAGCCGTGCCTGATCCTACCACTCAAACACTCGAGATGATGTACAATGTACATGTACATGTACTAGAGGCTAGAGCGTGACAACAACCAAGCTACAATACTCTGTTACGTGTACAGTGAAACCTGTCTAAGACGACCGCTCGAGGGACCTTCAAAATGTGGTCTCTGTAACCAGGTGGACTTCTTATCCAGGGTCATTTGACTGGACATACATGTACATGATTGTACATGTAGCATCCCGTGAACCTGGCTGCAGTGGTCTTCTGGGACAGGTGGTCGCCTTTTCCGAGTGGTCGCCTTGACAGGTTTTACTGCGCTAGTATGAGTACAGCCTACAGTGCAGTGTGTCTCCATTCCAGTACAGCACATGTACAGTCATGTATGTCAAATTAATTGTCAATTGTAATGCACGGCCAAGGCTGAGGACAGGGCAGCAAAGAAGACATCTGTTGTGAGGATGGTGCCGGGACTCGCCTATCCACGGGTGATTCCCCATTGCGGTCGGAGGTGAAATTGAGACGCTGGGCTTGTTTACCGAAAACAGCGCGCTCGCTCACAGTTCTGCCTGTGTTGGGCGCGACGCTGAGTAGAGTTTGCTGTCAACATGTCGAGTCCAATCAGACGTGTCAATGCTTTGCTGGGTGGCTGTTGACACTCGAGCGTGAAGTATGTGTAGCTCACTAGCTGAATGATGTTGCGTGATTGTATAGTAATAATATACAGTCACTGACTAGGCAAGGGTGACGCCTGACGGGTACTGGTCGACGTGGCTATTCCAGAGAAAAAACGAAGCCGCCCCTACTGTACACACACACGCACACGCACATACATACAGAGACAACAGTACTACAGTGACTACTTGCAGACGTTATTACGGTATTTCTGACTCTCTTGGCAGATACACAGTGATGCTGTTGAAAAACAAGTCATGCACGTAACGTCGTTCTGCCATCTCAACAAACACACTTTTTCCTAATCAGATAAGCGGCCAGCAAGCATACCAGTACGGTTCGTCACTCATCCGGACTTCTAGACCTGCCCTGTAAGTGTAACTAACTTGTGTGCCTGCCGAATCGTGCAAGCCGGGCACGATTCGGCAGGCACACAAGCAATTAGTTAGTTAGTTACACAACGTAAACGATGTATCCACATGTAATGATTAGGAGGTTATTGCATAAAACCATGTTTCGGAAATCCTAGCATGCAGATACAGTAGTACTAGTAGTGGGTGATTGATAGGGACGTAACCCCGTCGTTACAAACACAATCATGTACATGCAGTTCGCTTCGGCTTCTCCACATTGCCATGTACTGATCATTCATTGTGAATTTGTCCGCACCGTTCACACTTTTCTATTTATTGATGGAATGTGCGACTGCCTACTTGCATTTAATATACATGTAATTGATTAGGCAAGGACGAGCTCCGGCCCACTTGCAAATGAACATCCATTGCCCCGTATCAACGGCAAGTTTGTGTTACTTTCACGGTACGTGCCAATGAGATTGTGGACCAACTGGAGTGCGCGGCAACGGTATAATAATTATTGTCGTTTCTAGTTCTACACGGCATTCGTCTACTACTACGCCAGTCACATCTTTAAGGAAATTCGTTTGCCAAATAACCAGGAAAACCTCACCAACGACACCACGCATCAAGACACCGGTCAGGAGTCAATTCTTCTTGCGGTTCCGTGCCTGGTCGATCTTCAAGCGAAATCGAGACACGATCGCTGTAAAAGCACTTCAGTCGATTTCCGTACCGCCATGGCTATTTGAGTAATGAGGCAACAGTTTGAACACGACGGCCGTATGTCACGGTGCGGCTATTTGCGTTCAAAGGATATACGGAAATCATTATTGGTTTATTGCGGCCCTCTTCTCCTGGTTTTTAAAGCTTATTAACCTGCTCAACTGCTGCGACGTCTGTTGGTCCTATTCTCCACCGGCACGTTAAAACATCGACGAATACAATTCCACTGTCGGGTCCACCCATTGCACGGTCTCGACGGTACACGTAGATCTACGTGACTCCGGAGTGTGGCAAACCCCAGCTCGGCTGCCATGCCAGAGTATTGAAAACCTGGTTCCCGGAATAAAATGCAAGAGCTGTTCTACGAAATAGTGCTTCAGTAGTTCGAACGGGTGAGAGCGGAAGAGCCGGCCAGAGACGCGCACGCACTTGCTGCCACATTCTCGACGTCATTATGCATCCTGGATATACAGTATCTTCAACACACACTGACAATATTTTTTGGGGAAACAGGGACGTGTGCTGAAATCCTGCAATGCAGTTTTACTAGTACACGCCCCTCGATCTTTGTAGCCAGTGGAAGCCGTGGCCAGGGAGCATCCAGTGCGTGCAGTGTGTTGACCATAGAAGGCTAGAATAAGATAGACACTGCTCACCAGTTCACCGCAGGCTACTGCTCTCTTTCCTGATACAGTAGCTGGATTGGTGAATACTAGTAGCCGACAACAATGTAGCCTCGGATGATCTCTTCATGAACCGTTTGTAGAAGATTGGGAACCCACGCACATACAGTACATGTACTCCTAGTACTAGCCAGGAATCCTACCAAGCAGTTACTAGGCAAGACGTAGAAAAGAACAATGTTCAAGTAGTGTTAGAGCGGGGATACTACACAACTATTGGTCCCAACTAACTACATTGTAATTACTTACTTAGCCCCCCTCCTTTACCTGTGCCGTGTGTGACAGGAGCATGTCCACACGCGGACAGAAGAACAAACTGGTGTGAGCTGACCTGTCAGTACATTATTTTCCGTGCGTGGGTGCGAATTGGAGATGGAACTATCACGATCTCCATTCAAGAACGGCACAATGTACCACTGTCACGTTGCTGGAAACTTGGGGGAAGGCGTTCGCAACACGATAATTACACTCACACGTGTACAATGTACACGGTCGATGTCTTGCTCATCTCACCATGCCACTGAAATGCGTAGTACATGATTGTATCGTTATCGTACATTATGATTGTGTTCACTTAAATACTCGTAGTCAACAATGCAAGTCGCTTTAAACAACACCTACAATAGTACCTGCTGTTTTTGTGGCATTCTGCAAAAATAGCTTATTAGCTAAGCACCAGGGTAACCAATACTAACCATTGAAGTACTTCAAGTAACATATGGACAGCATGATTCAGGCCCATGCCATTTAATAATTCAGCTTTGGTTTCCACATGATTGACATTAACTGTTGACACCGAGTCCGGGAGGCTCGATAATAAAGCCATTGGCCGAAGTTGTTCCAGTTTCAGTGCTGTTTTTAAACGTCTTCATTGAAGTCTTGTTCCTCACTATCAATGCGTTCCATTCTGAGCTTTAGGCGTGTAAAGAAACGGTACTGCAGTAGCCCTAGGTATTGAGTTGAAGCTAGTGAAACTAATGGAGCTGATTACTTGGCCAACGAGCAAGAATCCAAATGGTGTCGATTATCCTGTAATTGTCGCTCACGCTGTGACTCTCCATGGCCAAATTTGGTCACTGGTGGTCGATCAGCTGACAAGTTTCCAGGCAGCAATTGATGCTGCGTCCAACAGAGGTGTTGATGATGAATGTCGTGCACTGCGGGTGACCGGCGATAAACAGTATTGACCTTCAAGTAACCGTAGTTGTGCTGACACTTGACGTCAGTGAGTGCGAAATTGTCCACTGCATGTACATGTACGTGCCCGTGATTATTGTAGTGGACAATTCTAATTGTTTCCAGCGGAAGCAGAATACTACTAGGGCGGTCGGATACATGCACTATGGCATACATGCTCACCATCTCACCCCTAAACTTATAAGTGCCTCTTGATCGGGCTGTTATATTTGTTTGTAGTGTTAGTTTTTTTACCAGTGGGTGTAAAAATAGAATCGTGTCCAATACACTAGGTACGTACGTGTAGGTCACAGTGACCATTGTCAGTGATTTATCACGTGTGCATACATGAATAATACTGTTAGTGTACATGTACATGTATACTCAAAGTCTACCTACTGTCTTTGGGACCAAGACCAGGGCTAGGGTGCTGTTTCTTGTTTGAGCTGAGTGCTCAGACCATCCGAAGTTATAGTACGACTGTAGCTGTACGAGTACAATTTTGTTGTTTGGCAACATCCTCCTTGATTTGCCAATACTGTACCAGGCAGAGGCCAGGATCGAACAGCACTCGAGGAGGACTTTGTGAAATAGTTTGCCATGATGATATGTGTGATGATGTCCTGGATGGCTTTTAACTCGAACTGAATGGACTCTGTGGCGACGAGTTGGGAAGTGGTGGGACATGTGTCTTTACTGATTGCAAGATCATGATGTGTGTGTGTGGACTCTATGGAGAGAAGACTCGTTTTCTATACTTAATTCAAAGTAAGAATCGTACACCCAACTCGCAAGTGTTAGGATGGGAATGCATGCATTGTATGGAAAAAGACAAATGAAATAAAAATTGCAACATCCTTGGCTCATCATCTGAGTTCGAAATGAAAATTTTAAATTTCTTAAAAGAACGAACAGGACGGAAGGAAAGGGCCAAGACAGAACAAACAGGTTACAGGACAGAAATTGAGTGAGGCTGCATGAAACAGCGGTGATGACGGAAAGCTACTGGTGGGCTCCGCCGACCTATGGCCTAGGTTGTTGGTCCCAATTCCTCCTCACACCATACATGTGCAATGTAGTATTCCTGTCGTGTATAATCATCGCATTGGTGCTGATGCTGGCTATGATCATTGTACGTGTTCAATACTGCTGTGTCGGGAGGAGGAATTCCACCAACGAAGGAGTCTTGACGGTGAACGGCATCATCTAATCTAGCCATTGGTCTGTCCCTTCATACCTCTCAGTCTAACTGAGTCTTGCGCACCAGTGACCTGTGCTCCATGCAATAATGGTCATGGTAAATCTGTCAATGGTACCATGCCAACTGCGCTGATGCACATCAATATTCCACAAGGGTTGGTTGTTACAGTCGTATAAACTCGTTCTCATGTGTTTCTTCTCTTTTTTACATTTACTACGGGCTCAGTATCCGAGTTTAAAGGTTGGCGAAGAGTTTGCATTGTGTACTTTTTCTTGCCGTTGCGTGTCTTCTCCTTGTACTTGAAGTGGTTTACAATGTATTTCTCCTCCTTCCTTTCTTCTCATATTTGGCAAGTACTGAGTTACTTTACATGGTTGTGACTGAAACGAACCAAGTGTTTCGCGGAGCTAACACGTACCGGTGCTGCGAGAGTCCTCAAATTTTGTCAATACCGCCCTGATAATAACTGTGCATGATGGCATTGTCATGTTTGTTAGGTCGTGCATGTCAGGGATTCATCATCCAGTGTCCCAGGTGACAGAAACTTGTGTTTTGAGATGTTCATGACTGTACATTGTACACGTATTCAAAAACAGCGAATAATCATGTGCGAGTACATGCGCTGTGTGTGTGTGTGTGTGTGTGTGTGTGTGTGTGTGTGTGTGTGTGTGTGTGTGTGTGTGTGTGTGTGTGTGTGTGTGTGCAAAAATTAATAGTATTGAAGTTGGCTTGATGTCATATCAGCGCGAGAAGCAATGAATGCCATTGGACCAGACCACCCCCAAAAACAAATTCCCATCGTCACATTGGTGTGTGAAACATACAAATGATTGCAGTATCTCTTGGCTTGGATTCATTCAACAGGACTAGCAAGCGCTCGTGACAGGTAAATATTAGATATGATTATAGACACACCGTTCCCAGCCGGCCCATCTTCACACGTTATTGTGATGTGCGTGAAACGTGCAGCTCGTACAACATACGCCTAGTGAAGCAGCCTCGACTAGGAACTGAAAGATGGTGGATATGATCCTTCTGATGGGTGATTCGCTTCATCTAACAAACAAATCAAAGACATAGCAGTGAAGACAGTTCAAGTTGTGATGTCGGCTGATTCTAAGGTCTACCTTCAAGATCTGTTCTCTTGGCCAATGAACACTACTCACGTGTCGCTGCTCCTGCCCATCCAGACAGCTTGCAGTGGTGTTAAGACAACATGGAGAAGACGAGTCAGCCACACGCCAACGCATTCCTCAGGTAATTAATTCAAACCATCCTCCACAGCTACCGGACAGTGACAGACACATCCACCTGCTTCTCTCTAGTCCCGCAAAGCTGCTAACTGACTGCTGTGTTTTCCTGGCAATTTGCTCGTGCTCCACGAATGAGTTTGGCACCTGGCTAGCTTGTTAACGTGCTGCACTGTATTAGCACTTCCTCTCCCGGGTCTGACTTTCTGCGGCATAGAAAAATCCGTAGCACGTTCCGAGAGTGCTTCGTATAGAGCGCTCATTCTGGCCATCTGGCCATCAGTGAGTTCGGGTAGAATCTACAATCACGGTATATTCCTGTGTCGGTGGTCTTGGCCACAAGCTTTCAAGTGTTGGAGGGTTGACTAATCCCGTCACCAGAGGTGACTGATAGAATCATGCTAAGATGACCCGACTTGTAAATTTGAGATCCATTTTTCTGCTCGTCTTGACCCTGCCTCTCCTCATTGCCACTTCCATTTTCGTATTGTTATTTCCTTTTCTCTTCATTTCTGACTCTTCTTACTGGTTGTCATCGCTTTCATAATATTGGGCAGAACTGCCCGTTTGACATGCGATGTAAAATAAATAAACAACGACAACTACAAGTAGCAGTGTACCACTCTTCTCCGTCAGACCTATGAAAGAAGCCGCTTACACAATCATGCAAAAACTTTCTGACGACTTTGAGCCACAGTAACGTTACATCAGATTTTGGCTCCTGACCCGATTGTAGTAATCTCTTTTTCACACTTTAACCTAATAAGCAAAAAAACTCCCAGTCCGACCGAGACGAGTTGCATTGACCGCAGAACATCCATCGTATGTTGTGACTTTCTGGTCGTCAGCACTTCAAAGTATGAGGCATTGAGTCTGGGTGTTGCTATCTGTTTGGCATGGACAATGCTGTGGTGCAACTGTCCAGCTCCAACAACACACTAGGCATTTTCCATCCTGATCAAGCCTCTTACAATTGTAGGAACATGTGGGTGACGTTGCCCCTTTAACTTCATATTTTATCCACATTGTGCTCATGAGCAGCTGTGGCTTACATCCACAGTGTACTGTATAACATGTACTTCAAAGTATTATTTTGAACTCGGATAATGAGCCCGCAGTGTTAAAATGTAAAATAGAAGAAGAAAACGCATGGGAACGAGTTACGAAGCAACTATCCACAACTGTAGCAGGAGAATTAGCAGTCAGAACGTGCGATACCAGGGCAAAAAACGGACAGGCTACTGACACATTCAACCACCTAAACCCTACATATAGCTCTAACACGTCTTCAGTGTTCAAACCAACAGTCTTCCAACTTGGAAGGTTCAAGGTTGGGTAGAACCGTTGCCGTGGGACATACACGTAGCTTGTGCGCATTTCCGCTGTGCTCACCTTCCCCTCTTTGGTCTAACCCAACATTGAACCTTCCAAGTTAGTTGGAAGGCTGTTGGTTTGCACATAGTGGAGATGTGTTAACATTAGAGCTAGGTCCTAGGTCGTTGAATGTCTCAGTAGCCGGTCAGTTCTGACTGCTTATCATCTTGCTACAGTCGTTGATTGGTGCTTCATAACTCGTTCCCATGTGTTTTCTTCTTCTATTTTACAAGTATTATTTTAGATGTATTTAAACAAAATCGGTGTAAGGTACCTGCCAGGTTTCAGGGGTAAGGTAGAATTAGATGACCAGCATTCCCGTCGCATACAGTGGGTCCTCTAGTGCCTTTTAGGCAGGCAAAAATGTCGTGTTTACAGTACTTCCAAGGTAGCTTCTGACTAGCTTGCAGGCATATTTCCAACTTAGCAGGGTCACAATATTATCCCGATGGGGCATGGGGTGGCTTCCGACCATAATGCTCAAAGCTTGCCCAGACACGCCCAGAGTGTATTGTAGGAAAGCACTGGAATATCAGCTCCTGAACATGAATTCCTGGATGATGCCTGAACATATTTACACAGTATTCGCGAGGCACTTGGACGACTCTGCACTAAATCACTGCAACATACTGTATGCATATGCAGAATTAGAAGAAGGGTGATGAGTTCTGAGTAGTGGGAATGTGATGCCACGTATGCATTGTACATGTGCATTCTTTGATGAAAATTGCACGGAGTTAGCCAGATACCAGTAAACCATTCCTTGATTTGCACCCACAACACAGAGTTGTATGGGCATTATACAGCCAGGGTCAAGCAAGTGGTGGGTCTTTACTCTGTATCCCTGGAATAGTTGAAAAATTCCACAACTTGCCAGGTGCTACGATCACTTGTTAGTCTTGTTGGCGATCAGTGCTGACTTGTTGGCGATCCGTGCTGACGTGTTGGTGATCAGTACTGAATTCTGACCACATCAGCACGGTTCCTGGAGCAGATATCAACGGCTGGCACCATTAATACCTTATACTCGCACGATACCAGGGAACCTTAACCCTTGCGGAACACTGAGCCATCATGGCTGATGTATTCTGCAGAGTGATGTGTTGCGAGGGGTTCTCATGAAATTGCCACCACGTTTACCCAGCGCAGAACCGCCCCGCTGTAATATGACCTGGCAAACTCACAGGCATCTTGTTCTGGAACCATCTACAGTGCACCTACCACCCTGTCCCTGGTCAGTGGTTACGATCGTGTATTCTCGCCATGCATGGCTCTGCAGCCGTCGCCTAACGTTACATGTACAATCATGTACATGTACTATAGTAGTTCTGGTGAGAAGCTTCTGCTGATGGTAATGTTTATGCCACAGACGTAGGCTTTGTGCTCTGCATAGTTCCAAATTGTAACGTGCAGTGAAATTCCACAACTTTCCAGGTGCTAAGATCACATGTTGGTTTTGTTGACGATCAGAGATAACTTGCCCAGTGTATCGGCCTACAGAGCCTGTATAATGCCACATGGATATTACCTGCAACTTTGCTCGAGACGTTCGGAACCTGCGTTGGCAGTTGTCATTGTCCCACCACGGTTAAGATCATGGAGGTCTGCTTAGCGGTTTAAGAAGATCCCAGACCAGATGGTAGACTCATGACAGGGTCGCAGACACTTGCGACTACTCGCGAAAGCCGCGGCATACATGTATTCGTGTCTCCTAAGGATATTGACTCCGGACGGGATTGCTGTGTCGAGTTGTTACCTGTAAAGAAGCATATTCCATGGAGACACTCGAGCAGCTGTTCGGTGTTGATGTCATTAACTGTTTTGATCAACATCCATAACAACCGCCGCTGTGCTGAGATCAGAGAAGCTGAAGGTGACGCCTGGCGGTTCTCGGAAATCTTACACATGATGACTGTCATCATGATGTTATGACTGTGTCCTTGTAGACTCGTTCTCTTGGATTGGTGTCGTGCAGAATGATCACAATCGGCCTGTATCACTATCACCGAGTAGGGTTGCTTTCTCAACCGCTGTGCATGCATTCGGTAATGCAGGTGCAATTTGATGCGATGCCAATTTGCGACTGGCCCCAGAGGTGTTGCGGCGTCAGTCCGCTCGTTGAAAATTCAGTGGAGATGCACGCTCCTAATGCCTGTCACTCAGCTCTGATCCTCATCTCAGTGTGGGTGCATCGTCGTGCATACATGCGATAATAGTAATACATGTACAATGGCATGCAGCAGAGAGCTGCTTTTTAATAGCGTATTTTTTCGTCTACAAAATCCACAAATCTCCAGACACTGGGGTGAATAATGGAGTGTGGTGGTGGGGCAGCCGACCAGAGGCCTCGGCTTCATAGCTCGATGGACGCACCAAAGGGAGACCGGGTAGAGAAATGTATGCATGATAATATGATTGTGTACATGTGGTCGGACGTGCACCTCTTTTCTTTTCTCCACTGCCCACTTTGTTACCCTGACTGCCTGAGTTGGTAAGTCCAGCGAGGAGACACCCTTCTTTCTCTTTGAGTGTCTGCTCATGAAGCATTGAATGATCATCAATATACTCAGAGGTACTATCATCAAGCTATTCTCTCTTGACGATATTAGCATCTTTCTGACAGGTCGTGTTAGATGGTAAGCGTACCTTGATCCCATTATCGTGAGTAACATTACAGAGGTAGATACATGGCCAGTTTCAACTCCTTTCCCTTCCCAGATTGTCACTAGTTCAATAAGTTGCATGCCCTCCTTTCGCGTCGCTACAATGTATGTATGTATGCATGTATGTGCAAACCTGTATTCCTCCTTGTCGTCGTTCTGGGCACTGCAGTTGCGAGAGCTAAATCCGTTTGAATACTGGGTCGCGTAGCGCCATCAGCACTACTACCACTACTACTCCATGCAGTAGCCAAACGTATGCCTATGATGGTCCCACTGATGGTTTGTATTTCAGCATCTGCGTCTCCGGAAGGCTTCTACAATACTTCTGTATGTTACTAATACTTATACTAGAGACTTGCCAGTAATGCTTCCTGGGATGATGGTCACAGACAAAGTATAACATTGTGTTGATGTTAGCGAGCGGACCAAACATCATAACAGGTATTGTACCTGTCAGGCAAGGAGACAAAAGTGGAATGGAAGCGACTATTCACCCATAGTGTAGCGTTATGTAGTATGCAGTCTATGAACGAAAATACGAACAGTGACCATCGTGGTGGCATTCCAGCAGTTGTTGACCATCAATACTGGACCACATTTTCCACACACGAGTTCATGAGCACGTATCGTCAGTTGTATTCAAGTGACTTAGCAGACAGTCAAACACTAGTACAGCTAGCACTGGTGGGAGGCTTGAAAGGAAACGAATTCATAGCTAGACGCCACTAGTCGTAACGTCTTTTGCATTGCGTCGGGAATACTGATATTGGATATGGGTACATGACCAGGCGTAACCATATGACTGATACTGTTTTCCGAAAGACAAAACACTCCGAGCCGGACCGTCTCTTCGCTAGGTCGGACTGAATCCAGTGGTTTCCAAACAAGCAAGCCAGGCTGGCGCCCTGTGCTATGCAGACATCACATCGTCGTCCCATGTGCATGTAGTACAAGATGCATTCTGTCTGTTTGGTTTCACCTTACGCTACAGCCTTTACTTTAGAAATAGTGTGCTTGGACTGCTGCTGGAGCCGGAGACACAGTTAGGGCCAGTGTGGGCAGCTGGAAAGTGTGTGCAGTGTTCAGTGCGCCAGAGTGCAGAGCAGTATAATACATGTACCATGTACACCAATACAGGAGACGAGAAGCTGTTTGCGCTGTAACAACAGGTTGCTTCACGCACTGCCGGGGGGAGGGGAGGGGTTGGCAAGTGCATGAAACTGTTACTTGAAGTTGTAGCACAGCACAAACATCTTCTCGTTTCCTGTGCTCGGGGTAATGGAGCCGAATGTAAGGCCATACTGATAAGGCCGGGGCACATGTATAGCGAAGCACTGAGGTTGCCAGGACATGCTTGTACATGGGGATCAAAGAAGGCGCCACGTCCTGTTCACGTAGTGCCAGGCACGACTAAACAGCAAGGCGACGCTTGGGCGAGACTTGGAGAGCGTCGGAGACACAGCATGTTTTGGCAGAACAAACAGTCGTGTTTCAAGCCTGCCATTTGCCACATTCCCCCCAACCAATACTGGTCCTCAGGTAGTACCGTTTACAAAATGAGGACGGTCTACAGGTGCACAGTGCACAGTGGCGACTGCATGACCGTCTGTACAGTCAGTGTACAGTGTACAAGAGGATCAGAGTCACTGCTTCTGCTACAGCCTGCACGACTGTAAACCATGCACGTAAAGCGTAAATAAGCTGTGATCAATCCTTCCATAGCAGTGGCATTGGTCCCTTAAAATTAATGATCGATTTCAACAACACATACATACACATTACTACATGTAATATGACTCCAGTCCAGTTGCTGGTAGCTCCTTCTGCTGGCCAATATGCCAAACTTCGTATCGTACACTCCGGTCAAGGCGGCGCACAGCCGCGTGTGTGGCGCGTTGACCGGTTTGCCGCCCCGAAGGCGTCGTGTCACTGATTTGACATGGCGTGCGGTCGCGGATCGATTTCAAGCCTCCGGGGAGTCGGAGAAGTGTTCACTTTATTGCGGTGGCGTATTACACGCGTTGTAGGTTCTAGCAGCATAAAACATACTCGCGCACATTGGGAACGTGCTGGAGATAGTCAGTCCGAGCCACGGAACTCACTCAAATCGATACCTCCACTTGCTAATTACCCAGAGGTCTATTACCAACTCAAACAGTACACGTTCACAGATGCGTTGTGTGTCCCCATTGTGCATAAGGCTACGATTCGTGTCGATCGCTCCTTTTGCTCGACTCCCTTGCGATCCGTTCGCTTGTGGTCGTTACCTCAGTGGTGCCCCGAGGCCTCGTAGATTCCAGAGCCAGCGGCTGTTGCTTCTTCGCGCTGTTCCTCTGGGGTTGGTGGGCCGCTCTGCGTAATGTGCGCGCTTGTTCACGGACACCTGACCAGCAGATGTTCAGTGTCTGCTCCAGAGCCGGGTGAGCCGGGTAATCCACCCGGTTGGGCGGCGCTTGGACCCGGTTGAAAATATAGTACCGGGTCACCTGTGACCCGGCTAGTACTTTACACTTTCGAACTTTGAAAGGACTGACTACATGGCTTGTATGTCTTCTTCTTTCGTAATTTTCTAATTTCTGTCCTCTCTTTTCTAAATGCGGCTAATCCATTCGCCTTTATATCATTGGGCCTAGTTCCCGTTTATTGTCCGAATTAAAATATACCAACCAACCAGTTAAAGCATGTGACTCGGCTGGTAAGACAGCGCCAGGTGTACCCGGCTCCAACCCGGTTGAAACGGTTGCGCCAGGTACACATGCACTTGGCTGTCCTACAATCCTAGAGCAGACACTGATGTTCTGTATCATTTTCCGTGATGGGAAGTGCCTGACGAAGTACCCACTAGACAAGAAGATAATTGTGTAGGAGCATTCGTTGTGTGCCGGATCGACAGTGTTCGCTCTTCGGCTGACTTGGTGAACACCGACTGGATATGTCCGCACCACGTCTATCTCAAGTCGCGGAGAGACGAAAATTCGATCGATGTTCTTACTCGTACTTGGCGTGTGTTGAATGAAACAATATTTCCACTGCGTCTAGGAGCAAGAGCTGAGTGTTCTTGGGGCTTGATGATCGTCATAATAAAGTATGGTTTGAGCATGCAATTACCTGCGAATTATGTGTATTTTGAACCATTTCTTTGACACCCTCTTCCAAATAGATAGCCGTGTGTGTGGCTGAGTCGGTCGACGATACTAAAGCATTCATCGTTCTCCTGCGCAAGCTAGGCCTCTGGCCAAACACTGGGTGTCAGCTCACACCTCAGGGCCTTGCTTGCGTCTCGCGCATTCCTACCTATCTGTATCACCCGTGAGAAGCTTGAAACTGGGAGACGGACAGATATTGTCGGTGACTGCTACCCGGTACCCTGAGAGCGCGAGGCACTATCCAACACACCTGTACTATACACCTATAACTATGTGGCAGTGTGCGCGCGAAAACCCTTTCCCCCTTCGGGCGATCCCACGTTGTCACCTCAGGCGAACTCAGAAAGCGAGGGAGAGAGTCACTCAACTAGACGGTGAGCGAGACCAGTCCAAAGGTTTCTTCACCAGTTTCCTACTAGGTGTTGTCAGTTGCCGCGTGCTGCCCTGGAGGCACATCGGTAGTGAACACGGCGTCAGATCATTATTCTCCCGGAGTGGCATGCATTTGGACCTGTCTTACAACCCATGCACGTTGGAGCACCTTCTTCCTTTGCAGTTTCCCGATGTTCTTTCTCCAGGCGGTGCAGAAAGCCTAGTCGGTTGGGGGTGCAATGAAATGGTACACCCTCTCTCTGCGTTAGACAGAGTACTCTTGACAGTGGAGGGAACTCAGTAGGCCATTGCCATCCTGAAAGACTCTGTACCTCTGGCCTTGAAATGAATGTATAAATGAATGTATGAACAATACCGCCCGGCGGCGGCCCTAGTATAGGCTATGGGTAGGTGTTCTTGTTTGCACTAGGACCAATGACTCACTCTGGACTAGTTTGAAGTCCTGCCCAGCTGGTCTTGTCACGAACGTCACGTTGGACAAGGCGGTCATCCAGCACACACACGCGGGGACGTCTCCGCGTCAGTCATTGCTATGAATGGGCCCGGAGTGACTCCAGACCAGTGATGGGACTCTGTCTGTGGAACGTTGGGCTGACTGGCTGGGCGGGCGGTCTGTGCCACGCATGTCATGTGCGCGGAAGTGTACGTGTGTGGCCAACAGTCTAAAGACTCCTGTCCCGCTGCTGGCATGCCTGCCATTGCTGCGAAGTGTGAAGACTGAAAACTGATTGACTCCTCCCGCGCTCGTGACACTGATCGAAAAGCAGATGATTGTGTGCCAAGCACAGAGCGGCCAATGGCTGGCGTATCATCCACGTATCTTTCGCATTGGTATTCTCCTGAGCAGCTGAAATCCCTATCGACTTAATTAGTCGCTTTTCCACCTTGACAGACAGTCCCTGTGTGTTTATTGCAAGTACCCTGATGACGTTGTCGACCTTCGCACTATCCGACCTGCAGTTCTGACTGTTATTGCTGCTGCCACATGCACACAGGTATCAGTGGACGCCTGTACTGTAGAGCTAAGACTAAGGCCCTGGCCTTAGTAAGGGTGATAGTAACATCCCTAGCCGCCGCAGATCGGAGGCATGGGACACTCACATGATGATTCTCATGATACTGATGTTGGATACGTCCCAAGGTGCTGGACCATATGGCAAGCCAGCTGAGCTGCGTGAAGCGTGATGATCATATCGTGCTGGTAGGCACACGCTTGAGTCAGCAATGGAGGTATCCGCCCTCTCCCAGTGTGTTGCAATAGCTCTAAAAGAGACTTGTGATTGGACGATAAGCACGAGGCTCATCCGCGCCGGCGGGATCTAGCGGCAACCACCCGGAGTCCATAGACTCTCCATCACTATTGCACTTCGGGTAGATCTCCACCTGGCCAGCCTACTGATGAGCTTATAGTCTCAGCCTTATACATCGCTCAAGCATTGTATTAAATTTTGATAAACGTGTGAGTGTCAGCAGGCTCACATTCAATCACATGTAAGTTATGTGTGATTAAAGACCAAGTGAAGAAATCAAGAAGGAAAGAAATAGAAGAAAGAAAGGAGAATGAAGACAGTCAAGGACGAAAGACCGACAGACAGGCCATGTACGTGGTAGATAAGCGAGAGAGAGAAAGAAAGAGAAGGAGAGAGAGAGAGAGAGAGAGAGAGAGAGAGAGAGAGAGAGAGAGAGAGAGAGAGAGAGAGAGAGAGAGAGAGACAGAGAGAGAGAGACAGAGAGAGAGACAGAGAGAGAGAGAGAGAGAGAGAGAGAGAGAGAGAGAGAGAGAGAGAGAGAGAGAGAGAGAGAGAGAGAGAGAGAGAAAGAGAGACAGACAGACAGAGAGACAGCGAGAGACAAAGAGGGACAAATAGAGACAGAGAGACAGAGATACACAAAGGCAGAGAGAGAGAGGGAGAAAGGGAGAGAGAGAAAGAGAGGCAGACAAGCGATAGAGAGTAAGAAGGAAAGAAAGAGAAATCAAGCGAGGGAGGGAGGGAGAAGGCATACAAACAAAGGGAGAAGATTGGGGCTGACTTGATGGGAGTGACAGCTAGAGAAACACCCGTAAGCAAAGAGAGGAAGAGGGGGGGGGGGAGGGGGGACTACTCTACACTATGATGCGGATAGGACGTTGAGTCTGGCGGACAGGGATCGGCATTGGGTCCAGGCGCCATCTGAATAGCTTTGATATGAGAATTAACAAACCGAGGCAACTGAACATCTATGTACATGATTGTACTGGTACAGTTAACTTCGCTTATATCAACTTCGGATATAACGACTGCGGATATAACGACAATTCGTGAATAACGACAGAATTTCCATGCCCAGAGCAAAGTCCCATTCAACTGTCATACATATAATGAGACTTCGGATATAACGACACTTCGCGAATAAGGACACTTTTCTTGATGCCCCGCCGAGTGGCGTTATAAGCGAAGTTGACTGTACATCAGTTACGCTCATGTTGCCCAAAGTATACAAACTGGTGTAAACTGGTTTATCTGCTTGTGATGTTGCGAAACTGTCCCATGTGACTATTGTTAGGACACATGGCCATTATGAAACAGCGATCCTAATCTCGAGAGCCAAAGCTGCTATCTCTTCATTGTATCATCTCTATCAATACACTACCCCCTGGATCACTCACTGGCAAGCAGAATGTCATACACGACGGTTGGCCTAACTGTGGTCTTTCATCGCATGCAATGCTTTCTGATTTCTATCTTCGTACATGTACTTCGGTGTAAACAACTAACTTTTTACTTACCTTTGCAACTAGTAAATTCTGAACTCCAGACAGCATGCACTTGATCCGCCACTCTGTAGGTATGCAGTTATGTACGAGTACATGTACATGTATAATTATGTGCTCAAGAGATGGTCGGATTTCGTATGATAGCTTGATAACTGATAAGTAAAAAAATTAGTAGTAATTTTAACTGTTTACATGCACTGGGCCTGTATTCCTCGGAATCCGATTTACGTCTTTCAGGGACAATTACAGGGAATTACCAGTACCACCCCATGATTAGGGCGTACATCTCCCTGTCGCTAATTACTTACAAGTACTTGTATATTGTATGTAACTCCGTCACTCCCTTACGCCGTTATGGTATATACATGTTGTTGTTGTTGTTGTTGTTGTTGTTGTTGTTGTTGTTGTTGTTGTTGTTGTTGTTGTTGTTGTTGTTGTTGTTGTTGTTGTTGTTGTTGTTGTTGTTGTTGTTGTTTTGTATTGTAATTGGCAGAATGTACATGATCATTTTACATAATATGTCCTTTTTTGCGAATCCACCTTTGTAAAAGGCACCTCTCACCACAATGATGTGAATACTACTCTGCGCACAGCATAATGTCATACACAGCGCTCCCTGTCCGCTGCAAAGTTCTCCCAACGTTCACCACCATCATCTACAGTAGATCAGATTCTGTTGTTAATACATGGAGCCCAGTCGATGCATGGCTGGCACTATCCCGGCACTGTAGCAAGAGTACATAACCCATAATGATTGCACACGTACTTTTGATTGTAGCTGGTTGGTACATGTACATGCACAGTATGACTGTACAGTCAACTTCGCTAATAACGACTGCGGATATAAGGACAATTCGCGAATAACGACAGAATTTCCATGCCCAGAGCAAAGTCCCTTCCAACTGTAATACATATAATGAGACTTCGGGTATAACGACACTTCGCAAATAAGGACACTTTTTTGATGCCCCGCCGAGTGTCGTTATAAGCGAAGTAACTGTACATGCACAGTTTGACTGTACATCATGCCGGTAGCGCTTGGCGCAAATAATTGCAAAGGCGACGACACAGCGAGGATTTGGCACGGATTGCGGGGTACATGTACATTTTGTTCCTCCACGATACACCAGGCAAACTTGAACGTCTTAAACTATTATTTTATTGTCATTATGACTTGGTACACACAGTCACATGGTGTTAGCCAATATAAGTATGATGTGGGCGATTATAACCAGCCATGGCATAGCAGAAGAAAGCAAGTGCAAGAAGAGAGTACATGTATTTGAAAGAAGACGAAGAAGGAAGGGATACGACTTGTGCATTAATTGGTTGGACGTGGTAGGCGAAGAGATCTGAGCAGTACCTGTTCCTGCTCCACGCATCCCCTTGGTTTCTGATATCTCCAACGTGTACTAAACTATCTCGATCACCCCTGCTAATTTTAATTTATTTATTTTTTTACAAATATTGTTTTTATTCCATTTCACATTTTTCATTCGTGTTGGGTTTAACTACTCACTGTACTGATACATGGTGATGATTGTGCTTTGCTTTGCCCGTAAAAGAGGCCTTCCCAAAATCACCCCTGCTAACGTTATTGCCCCCGCTTGTTTTTCATGATCCATTGCTTCCTGCCTCCCCGGTTAATTTCCATCTAGCTGTTTCTGGCTAGTACCGGTTCTATCACACTTATCAATCGTCCTTATTGGCGTCACGCCATCGTGGTGTTAGGTACCTCCGCCCGTACAGTATACCCTTTTCCCCTTGCTGGCCTGCATGCACCCGTACTACGTTATTCTCACCTTTCGTTCCGTTGGCCTGGGTAGCTACTTGCGCACTCATGTTTGCCATAGCTACCCAGGCCCTTTATATTGCGTTGCTGCTCTCTCAACTCTCTCTCTCTCAATTCTCTTCAAATAATCGCTCTCTTCAGTCGAGCTCTCTCTCCGATAATGTAGTTGTTGCGTTGCGTTGCGTCCACCATAATAAATGTTTTCCGTTGCGTTGCGTTTGGGAGGATTGAGGTATCAGAATGTCCAACAGTGGAATAAAAGAATAATAATAAATAGACAGCAGTAGACGATGTCAAATGGTGAAGTCCGAAAATGATCCTGATAATGCGGCGATGGGTAATCTCCATTCGATTCATGACATCAATGCCAAAAATACACCGGTACTGTATACTACTGAGCAGTAATCGAGAATAGGTAACATCAAGAGTACATGTACTCTTGGTAACATATAAGCTTTATAGAATGCCATACGGCAGTCATGATGCAAGTGTGGTGATCTACATGTATGGGATTAGAGAACAGCAATAGCAGAGCTAACACGTTTTTCTAGATAGGTAAGGTGGGGTTCCCAAGACAGGTCCCGATCAAGAATAACACCGAGGTGGCTGTGCTGCTTGACTATAGCGAGAGGAGTAGATGAATCATTGACGTCATTTGGGAAGGTGAATGGCGACGTATTAAGTACTGATTATTATGTCAGAAGAGGTACGCGGAGGAATGTACCGGCCGGCAGTTTTGGCAGCGGTGGCCGGTGGGCTTTAGCTTCCACCGAAGCATCCAGTGGGCAACCGCATTGACACTATACTGCAACTCCGTGGCCGCTTCCGGCAGGGTCGGCGCTGAAACATGAAGAGCAGTATCGTCTGAATAGGGTGAGGTATGGGAAAGCTGAGCAAGGTCATTGACATAATTATACAACAAAAAGGAGTGGCCCCAGAACGGAGCCTTGGGGGACTCCTAACTGAGCTGTTCTGAATGTGGACAGAGACGAACCAATCCGGACACATTGCTGGCGATCGGTTACTGGTGACTGGTCAGCCACTCGAAGCAGCGACCTGCAACACCAAAGGCTTTAAACTTATGCAGCAAACCCCATTTCCACACAGTATCAAAAGCCTCGCTCAGGTCGAAAGAGCAGAGCAAGCTGTAATGCGACTTGTCTCTGCATTCGAATAAGCTCTGCACAATGCGCAACATCTGCCAGGTGGAATCTCCTTGTCGGAAGCCGGATTGTGATGGATGGAGGGCTGGGTTGATGTGTTCGGTGAGACGGATATACATTATCCGTTCGCAGAGTTTAGAGATCGTGTTCAAGAGAAACATAGGGCGATAATCAGTTGGTGAGGTTTGGGGTCCTTTGTTGTTGAAGATAGGTGTCACAATAGCCTGCTTCCACAAGGAAGGAAATGTGCCAGTAGAAAAGGATAGATTAAAGCGTAGACTGAGGGGAAATGCTAAATTGGAAGACAGCAGCTTCTATAACTCGTGGGTTACCATGGTTATGCCATCGCACCCAGCTGCCTTTTTGGGCTTGAGTCGGCGAATATACCGGGAGACGTCACTGGGAGTTTTGGAGATTGACGCGAAGGTCGGTCGGTTGTGCGATCGTGCTTCAGGTAAGGGCCATGACGGATCGTCTGTCATGCCAAAGCTGATGAACTGAGAAATCAGAACATCCGCAATGACAACTGAATCGGTGTGACTGTGGCCATTCGCATTGATTTCCGTGACGGTGCAGTGATTTTGGGAAGGCGTTGAAGTGCGAAGCTGCCTAACGAATTTCAACAAGTAAATACAGTCCTGTTAGTTGGGTGCAGTTGGTGTGGACCCTAGAGCCTTGAGGTATTAGAGAGGAGATGTAATGGCGATGAGGAGCGTGAGACATGCTACGGGCTTTATTGCGTTCCATCTTGTAGATCTTGTAGCGTGCATGATTGTGAGCAGTTGGGTATTTTCTAAAGACTCGTAAAGAGGCTGTACGAAATCCCGCTTACGCTTGAGTTGTCCCCTAAGGGCACTTGTAAGCCAAGGTGGGTTGGCTTTCCTGTGCCTTGAAGATGACGGGTGCGTCCGTACTGGGAGGAAGCAGAGCAAATATCGTAGAGGACCTTGTAAAATATTGATACAGTTACTGCTGCATCTGGATCACGGATATGCAGTTTCATGACTCGAGGCCAATTGACACGGTCAATTTTAGCATATTTAAAAAATCATCAAAAAGATTACAAGACTTTAGTAATGGACGGAATGACAAACTTGCTGAAGTTTGGGGCCGAGGGGACAGCCTCAGTGTTGAGGGATTGGGGGAGGCAGGAGATGTAGGAGGTCGAGAGAACGTGGGATGTTGCACTACACACACGTTTCCAAGGACACTGGGATCGATGGTCCGATTGACCAAGGGGCGACAGAGGGCGGAGGGAAACTATGTAGTCGGGCTGGTCCGTCGCCACCAGGTCATGAGCCGCTCCAGAGCCGGCAGAAGGATGATGGGAGGAAAAGTTGACATGTTGATGCAGAGAGAGCATGTTGAAAAGGCAAGAGAGTTGATGGCCAGCGTAGTCTGTGGATGAGCCGTGCCAAATGGAGCACCTGGCGTTGAAATGCCCCATGGCAAGCGTTGATACCCCAGGACTGCGGAAGTGAGATATACAGTGTTCGAGAGATGTGACAAAGGTATCATTTTTTTGAAGAAATGGAGAATGCTGGCCGGTAGACAACGCCACCTTGTATTGGACGAGACACTGGAAGAGAGACACTGGACCAGGGTGAAGGTCCAGCCACGTAGCTTCAAGCTGAGGAAGGTGAAGATCTGTACCGTGAATGACGTACCCGAATGCTCCAGACTTGACTAACATGGCAACGCCACCATATGCCAGAAGCTCGTTGGAGTTAACCCTATTTTCATGCATAGGCCGATCGCGACGGTAGCATTCGCAACCAGGCACTGAAAAGTGGACAAGTGGAGACAGCCATGTCTCTGTGATGCAGATGACCAGAGGGCAGTATGTTGAACAGAAATCAAGCAGCTCAGCGGCCTTGTTCCTCACACATCTCGCGGTTATACAGGCAAAATGTAGAGGCGATAGTGACGGTGAAGGAGAGGGAAACTGCGCAAGGGGATTGGGTGCAGATGATTTCGAGCGTGGAGTAAATACAGCCTCAGGGGCGTTGGGATTTAGTGGTTGCTGCTGCTGCATCATTGTGTTTGTTAGGTGTCGGTACAGTCAGTACTGGTAGTGATCACAGTGTCGCTGTCCAGATGGTGGTAAATATAAATAATAATAAATTTCACGGTTCGCGTGAGACTCGGCTGGAACTTGGAAGCCCAGTTTTCCGCATCCGCCGTGGGAACGCCACCACCCTCTAGGATCAAAGGCGCAGATGCAGCGCCTAAACGGTGGGAGGTGAGTAGATCAGACCCACCACCAAGTGGTCAAAGACCGAAATCCGAGGTATATTATGGCACCGCAGGCCGCGCACCTGAGGGCCTTTCTGGAAGCCTTACTCGATCGGTTAGAGCGAAACTGAGCACCCTGGGATGCGAGCAGTTTTTAGTACTCCCGGGTCCAAAATCTCACCACCAGGCCGGGCTGATCAAAACGTCTGCCGGGTCTGCAGCCTACAAACGTTACGTGGATCTGCCGACACTGTGCTGTCGACGACATGTCCGGCAAGGGGCCTTGCGTGAAAGCAAGGAACGCTTTTTTTTAGAAAGGAAGCTTCTTCTCCAAAATTTAAAAAAAATTGAAAATTATTCCTTCTGAAAATATCATCGCGTTCTTGACCTCGAAGCTGACTGCTGAATGCGATTAGGAAAGAAGATTCCTGAAGATGCACCAGACTGATTCTTGCAAGCCGTCTGTCGTCTGGATATGCACTGTTGTTCATCATGGTCAGCAATCTTCTACGTTCGTCCTTTCGTTTTCCTGACCACGATGATGACAAGCAGCTCTCATGCTCAGGTTAGTGCTACTTGTATGTCTGGGCACACAACACATCTGAGATGCACCCACTGACGTTATCGTACTGAAGAAAGCAGCAAGGGTTCCTCGGATTCTCTTGATTTCGGAACAAATTTCCTTCGCTTTCACCCTCTCCGTCTCTTCCCCATGCCCTCCATGCATGCACCCATGGAGCTTGCATTTCAAATGTTGTTTTTATACTTTGGCAGTGCCTCTGCTACACTTTCATATAGAGTGAGGTCCTGTAAATAGGATCCAACATTGTTGGTGGTGTGTGTGTGTGTGGGGGGGGGTATGTTTGGATGTAGGAATGACACTTCTGCGCAGCAGGTGCCAATAGGCAGAACTGGTCACACTACAAATCCCATACCTGCCAGCCTTTGCAAACCTGAGATCGAATGACATACCTAGGCATGAAAATGTATACAAATGTAGCTCGCGGTGAGGCATGGAACTAATGCACTTTTGGGTGCCTATTACCGCCCTCGATGTCGGGACGGTCCCGGCCAAATCGGGATGGTTGTCAGGTATGAAATCCCAACCGAGAAAACCGAGAAATTAAAAGATAAACTCGGCTGGAACGCCACTTTTCTGGGAATAGAAAATTTGTAGTGCCACTTTCCACTAGTCCTTTTTGCAAAAGTGATTCAGTGCCTCCCCAATGCTGTATGAGGGCCAGGACATAGCAACTTTCTGTATGCCGGGGGGGGGGGGGGTCATCGTCCGCAACATTGGTAGAGTTACGGTTACATTGTATTATGTAGATACATGTGCATCAGGGATTCATAGCACCTGGGGAGACGACATGAGACCAAAGTACCCAAAACGTGTCAGTTTTGACCCCATATTGGGTAGTTCTACGTGATCTGTGTTCTGTGCAGCTCTTAATCACAGGCTTGCTCTGTTAAACCCAAACGTCTAGATCAACAATTCTATAGACCTTATTCGATAACATGATTTTTGGACTCGCCTCCAGGGATTTGTCGTAAGCTGGGGCACGCTTTACGTGAAACCAGTGGCAAGAAAGGCCCACTTCGTACAAGGGAGTAGTAAAATACCGGTATTTTTCTACTCCTATGTTCCCACGCCGAGTCCTCTGTGCACTGAGTGCAGGTCTCTTGCCGCTCCCTGGTTCCTGGGACCCCGGCTCACGTGATTGTGACGTTTATTGAATAAGGTCTATATGCAGGCATGCATAAATCAACCCTTCCACAAGGACGGCTCAAACAGGCAGCCAAGGAGTGAAAATTTCGCTCCTGGGGCTAGGGGTGAAACGAAGGCCTCAATTTGCCAAATGAACCTTCTCCATCGAAACGAACGAAGGTGTCGAATGATTCTTTTACCAGTTCACAGTTCCTGTTCACGCGCACTCCCGGAGGGGGGGGGGGGGGGGCTACTATGCACTTGTAGTGACACTTACCGTAAGCCAAGTTGCACCTATGGAAGCCAAGTGGAACATGACTAGTTGACTGTACAGACTACAGTACAGTATACATGCACATGTATACAGTGAAGATCAGTGCGTGCATGCCTGCCGTAATCGTATGTTGACCTTCGTTCGAATTGAAAAGAGAGGGTCGTTTCGAAAAAGAAAAAATAGCTCAATGGAAGTATGATGCTGCTGACAATTCAAGACTCACTGAAATCGCCTTTCTGGAATGGATCATGCACTCTAGGTTCATCCAATTGGATATGGACTCAAATCATTGTTACACCATTCTTGTTTGGTTAGTTATTCTACATCCCATAGCATATACAATCCACCTTGTGAATAATGTACCTCGGGTTTACAAAACAACTCGCAAATAACGACACAATCTTCAGATCTAGTGACCATTTGATTGCATACTTCCAACCTCACGAGTAACAACAATACACCAATAGCGACACTTTTCTCATTCACAATCGAGGGTCAGTATTCCCCAGGTTGACTGCAATTGCCAATCAAACAGGAGGGGCGAAAGTCGACCACGGCTGAAAAGGCGTAAAGAAAATGTATGTCATGAGCTACATGGCAGAAGGAGGAAGTAGGTTTTCTGAGAAAGCAAGAAACAGAGGTGAATGAAGCACCAGGTCTGTCCATGCAGTGGATAGAATTATTGTATTGAAAGACAGGCTCTTTACGTCAGCTTGCTACTATTATACCTACATTTGCTTTCTGCCTTTTTCATGCAGGATTCTGAAAGCTGGAGCAGCTCTGCGTACCTCGACCACTGAACTTACAACTAACTTCCACCCAAGTTCAAGGCAGTATTATGATGAATCAAGCACGCTTGCCATCATTTCGTCATTGCAAATTACATCGACAATATAGATTTGGTGCTAACTATGTATGATGTAGAGTGTGCTCTATGTATTACTACTGATTGGCCTACATTGTACTTATGTGGGCTGAGAGTAATCGATTGTGCTGTATGGCAGTTTACTTGCATGTCATAGATGTTCACATTGCACACAGCTACTGAATTGCTTTCTGTTGCACTGGCCTACTGCGGCCCACTGCAAATAGATTGTAGTGGCATGGGCCATGCCATAATTATAGTAGTATACCGGTACTACACCAACAGTTTCACTGGTGCACTGTACTTACTGGTACGAATAGATCTACATCATGCACAGCCTTGTCACTGCTTTTCGCTCTTTTTATTAATTTACTGTACTGTACACATTTTGGCACAGCTCTTCCACAAAGAGTTACTAGTATTTTCTTCTGCATACCTACTGTATACAGTGACGTGACTGGTAACATCTATGGCTGTGAAATCACAAATTTCTGGGTTGACAGCCTCGAACCTATACGATTTGTTTCTAAGAACGTGCTATAAGAAGTATTCTATTAAAGTATTCTACTGTAGCGCAGGACATGGAGTGCAATTACGTAAAGTTTGGAACACCACTCTTCTGTGATTTGGATGTCAAATTATGAAATTCAGTGTGTGAGGTAAACCCATGCATGGCATTCACTGCTATAGTATGACTCGGGGTAAAGTGTTCCAACGCATACTCATTATAGTGAATAGGTGTGTGTCGTTAATCGGTGCCCAACGTTGTTGCTGCTGGATAACATATTCCGAGATAACTGAAGCTACACAGCCATCTAATGTTCAAACATGCATCGAAGGGGGCGTAACGAGATCTGCAAGGCATGATTCTATACCTGTACTGTAAGACATGTATTATAACGAGGAAGTAAATCCAACGCTTTAAGTTAACGGATGACATTTCTTCGTTATAATAAGATCCGTTGAGGCCGTACTGCTTCATATGTGTTGTGTGTGGATAGGCCGGAATACTGCAAGGTCATTAAACATATCTTCTCGTTAACTTATGAATTTTGGACAATCGTTAAATTTGCGACTCGTTATAATAACATGTCTTACAGTATTCGATGTTCCCTAGCAGGACATTCATCTGCCTCATTTTCTCTGTGCTGCATTGATGAGCGAAACAGCATGTTGTCCTCAGATTGAGTAGTGTGCATGACAGACGTGTATGGTAGTGGTAAAGCTCAAATACATGTGTGTACAACATAACAATCAATAACAATCCCCGTGTTTTACAACAGCACAAACCCAGCACCGCAATTCTTAATTTTGGGCTATGGTGTTCTTAGTATTCCAGGCTGGATGTTCTAGGCTTCCACGCTCTTGGGCGCACAACTTTACTGTGCCGAAGAATATTTTCAGCCAATGAACCCAGTGCTTGGTGGCAGATGAGTGTCATGGAACAGCTTTTGCATGTGGCTTTCACTACATGCACATGTACAACGTTCAATTGATTCGGACTTTTGCAGTTATGAGCAAGGTCCCCACGAATGGTCATGTCACTTCACAGAATACATGAACTGATAGAGTAGACCGAGGTCCCCTCAGAGAACGCTTGGGGAAGTCGGTTTCAACTGAGGACATGTCCAAAACCATGCTAAGTACTTGAGCTGCTCATGAACCCCACAATTATCAGGCCCACCGGAACCCGTCTGGTTGGTCGGGTTATCACCGGACCAACTTGTTGGCCACCAACAAATGTTTCCTGCTATGGAGGACGTGTGTACCCGCCATATCACACACAAAGTATAAAAGGCCATGAAACTACCAGACCGATCAAAAACTGCTTCCGGCGGTACTGATTATAGTACAGGTTTAAAAAGCAGCTCCATTTTTGCCATACATCAAACCAACTCTGTCATTGCTATGCTACTCAAAAAGAGTAGTGATGTTTATTCACAAAAGAATCACAATGCTAGCAGAGAAATTCGATATTCTCCAATTTTAGGGGCACTAAAGTACTATGCAAAAATTAATGCTGCATGGTCATTGTTATGAAGCAGTCACCTCAGTACAGCAATTAAACAGGCTGATTATGTGAACGAGATTCACGGCAAATCTTCTTCCATCAGTGCTGTTCAGTCTTGAGTGGTCCACTGAGGCAGGAAAACAACCTGTTCGGTCCTTCCATACGCGAAACAGAAATTGAACATGTTCCAGGGTGGAGGTGGCGAGCATCGGCAATGTAATGCACCTTTAGGCCAACACGACCATCATTCCGACATGGATTCTCAAACACCTTCGCTCGTGAGAGTGCCTCAGAGTGGTATTCATCAACAAATGGCAATCCTGTAAAACACATGAAAAGACATAGCAGCAACACAAAGAAATCTAATGTTATAGAAACGAATTCGAAAAACAAAGTCTACTGAACCAAGGTACAACCACACTCCAGGAGGCAAGCAAAAGTGCATATAATCCGAAGGTTGCGATGCCTGTATGTATTGTATTCATTGATTCATGGATTCTCCACAGGCCTTAGCCTAAATCGAGGGAGTCTCTGTCATGCCACACTGGATACAACATGCTCACGAAATCACTTTCCCCAGTATTGATGATCTTTTCTTAGGGTGTTATATAAAACACATCTGTAGCCACTTCATCTTGCTCACGAAATCACACACCACCACACAAACGGGCCCTTTGGCTATTATAATTTGGGTGGTGATGTATGATATTGATAATCTATTGATACTAGGGCTGAAACGATTATATCGGTTATCCGTCTAATCGATCATTACAAGGAAACGATTTCGATTACGCTGTCTGTTTCGATTACGCGATTCTAAAAAAAAGAAACGTCTGCAAGAATCAAAAAATGTCATGTACAGCACTACTAGATACTGTACTTTGTCCTTTTCCTCGTTTCTTTTTGTTGTCCATATGTTTTCCAGTAGGGCTGTGAAAAAATAAAAAAACTGACTGTCTGCACCTGCACGTTATGTGCCACTGCATTGCGTAGAGTACGCGGTTTATCTGCACGTGTGTATGTACATGTATATGTGTATATTTCAACATGGCATGCTTTGTGCTGGTCTGGCGCGACAATTTCTAGGACGCAGTAATCAATAATCATAATCGATAATCGAATCGATACAAGGGTAGGTTAACCGATAGTTGAAAAGTGTAATCGTTTCACCCCTAATTGATACCATATCCAAGTCTGACTCTCACCGTGAGATCCTCGCAACAATATTACCTGGTACATGACATATTCAGACACTGACGTAAGCATCTTTTTGGAACAACACGTGTGCCTATCTGCTAGTGTAATGTGACACACATGCAGAATCAGTCATAGCTAATTTTACCCCCTCACTGTTGTATGCGCAGACTCCACTTTGCGGTGTCAAGTACTCTTCTTTCGGTGGGCTACTTCACTAAGGCGCTTGTCTAAAAGGACTCACGTTCATCCTACAAACCTACACGACTTGCATAGTTTTCACTGTCGGCCGAAGTCCATGCATTGCACACATTGAGATTCACTCCCTCCGTACAGGCCAGTACAGAGCTGCCCACCAATTGAGTCTGTTTTGCGCACTCAGACTTCTGATTTTCCGTATCTTGCAGTGTTTTGCGTACTGCCGTGTACATTGCATGCATACTTGCACTATAAAGTTTTTTGACACGCACATGCATGTCGTAGGCTGCATTTGGTAGTGTAAAACATGTATGACTTGCACTCACGACATTATTTTTTGTGCTACATGTACATGTTGTCGTGGTACGGCATGCACTCACTTTGGTACAAGACTATTCATCGCTCAGCTTACACTTGCAATGCTTCTACACAGCTGATTGATCCTCTTCGATTTTCTGTACCATTTGCCCAAATTCTGTAGTGCGAACAAGGAGTGATTTTCCGCACAAATACAGAAAAATATTTTCATTTTTTTCAGTCATTTTCACGACATATTTTCTTTATCATGATCCCCGGGGTGTACGTGTGGCGTTCTTACGAACGCGGAAACGCAGTCTTTCTAACCGAGTCTCACGTGCACTGTGAATTTGTTCTTCTTTTATTCACAATGCCATGTATCGATTCATCGCTTCTTCGCACCTGAGATCCTGTGCAACAGCGATTTAAAGATTAGCTTTATCAAATAGTGATCAGAGAGGGAGAGAGAGGATCAGTTGTGGGTGCTGTGACAGCATAGAGTGTAGATTGGTGCAAACATCATTGCCCAGCAGAACCGTATTCATAATAATAGCAAGAGTACATAACCCCCAGAGTGTGCAACGCCTGATCCAGCTCTGCATAGGGTCTTGGTCGAGCGGAATCGGATCTTTGCGTCATAATACCGTACACATCTGAGGGGAACCCGGGGAGTCGCGGGTACTCTTGGATCAAAAACAATGGTGCCCTGCCTCGAGACCGGCCTTGCGCTGGTGTGAAGTGTACGCATGACATCAGAAGATCCGATTCCGCTCGACCAAGACCCTACACAGAGCTGGATCGGCGTTGCACACTCTGGGGGGTTATGTACTCTTGATAATAGGGACCTGCGTTTAGCATTACATTTTGGAAGCTATTTTTTAGAAATTTTACAGGCCCAATGAGCCTGAAGAGAAGAACACCTAACTTAGACTGTCCTAACGTTATCGAACGCACTGCCAAAGTAAAAAAATATTTGAAATGCAAGCTCCATTGTGCATGCATGGAGGGCACATAGGGAAGAGACTGAGAGGGTGAAAGTGAAGGAAATTTGTTCCGAAATCAAGAGAATCCGAGGAACCCTTGCTGCATTCTTCAGTTCGATAACGTCAGTGGGTGCATCTCAGATGTGTTGTGTGCCCAGACATACAAGTAGCACTAACCTGAGCATGAGAGCTGCTTGTCATCATCGTGGTCAGGAAAACGAAAGGACGAACGAAGAAGATTGCTGACCATAACGTACAACAGTGCATATCCAGACGACAGACGGCTTGCCAGAATCAGTCTGGTGCATCTTCAGGAATCTTCTTTCCTAATCGCATTCAGCAGTCAGCTTCGAGGTCAAGAGCGCGATGATATTTTCAGAAGGAATAATTTTCAAATTTTTTTAAATTTTGGAGAAGAAGCTTCCTTTCTAAAAAAAAGCGTTCCTTGCTTTCACGCAAGGTGCCTTGCGGGACATGTCGTCGACAGCACAGTGTCGGCAGATCCACGTTTGTAGGCTGCAGACCCGGCAGACGTTTTGATCAGCCCGGCCTGGTGGTGTGATTTTGGACCCGGGAGTACTAAAAACTGCTCGCATCCCAGGGTGCTCAGTTTCGCTCAATCCGATCGAGTAAGGCTTCCAGAAAGGCCCTCAGGTGCGCGGCCTGCGGTGCCATAATATACCTCGAAATCCCATCAGCTGCATCCATGTTACCCTCGTGCCAGGCCACAAGTAAGTTCCCAAATAACTGTGGGTCGCAGCACGGCTGGAAAAATTCCTTCCGCTTCCAAGCAGGACTTGAACCTGGTACCCTCTGTTTCTCAATCATGGTCTTAGACCATCCCACAAATACAGTAGTACTAAATACACGCCTACCTACACAGCACTCTAAAGCTGCAGCGTTCTGGCAAAGAGCGCTCCTTCTCTTCCTCCACTTCTCACTATTAACGCCCCATTTCACCCTGCCGTATCTAGATAAAATTTAAATCAGGCTAAGTGGGGTGGTGAGTACCTTGGACAGTACGGTACTTATCGCAGCACTGGGAGACAGATGACTGAAACAAGTTACATGTATGCCAAAAATAATATAAGTAAGTTAGTTAAGTTTCTCTGGACATGTACTCTATACCCATCTCGCTTACACGGTTGGTACCTTATATAGGTCCCATTCCAAAGTAGACGAGACAATCTGGAATTCCGCAAGTACTCTGTGGAGTATGCAGTGGAATTCAGGTTGTACACGGAGTTGAAGGCAAAAATGTGACAGTGTGTTGCAGTTTCAACAGTATTGTTCCAATGCTCACTTGTCCCTAGTATGGATGGACATCTTATGTCATGCCAAGATATGATAATATAGCCTCGGAAAAGAAAAGGACCGAGAAACTACATCGAACTACATCTGAGTCCAACATATGATTGTTTGGTAGCTCGGACATCAGGCCTGTGATCTACTGTGTGAATAAAAACAAACGAACAAAGCTGCTGGAATTATTCGAGTGTCCGTTGACATTGTAACTATGTGTTTTGTTTCCACCGTTTTCTCGGCAGCAAAAACCGAGCAAAGCGTGGAGATGATGATGAGGAGGAGGAGGAAGACGAGGAAGAGCAGCAAGCGCAGGCATGTGCAGCTAGCAGCGATGTCGACGAGGCCAGCTATGAAGCGGACGATGTTGACGGCGAGTTTGGCGCTGGTGACGATCTCGATGATTTCGATGATGCTCTTGATGAGGAAGAAGATGACGATGCGTTGCTGGATGGTAGCGATGAAGAGGAGGTCTGAGTGTGCACTAAGCAAGCGGTCATGTTCAACATTGTACGGCAAAAGCTCCACTCATCAGAACTCAGTGCGGCAAGAGGAACTGACTAGTAAGTTATGGTGGAAAAGTGTAGTGGCAATATGGGGGTGATTGTACATTGAGAGATTGTCTCACGGGACATGTTTGCATGGTAAAGTTATATACATGTATTCACACCGATCAAGCTATTATTGAGTAAAGGACCATTCTGGAACATTCAGCATAATTGTATTTCTCTAGCTAGGCTTTTCATTACCAATCATTAGCCCTCCACTGTCTGCTATCTCAACCCTACAGCCTCCCATTATAATGGAACTCCCTTCAATTTAGACTACTTGAGTACGTCTTTGGGAAATCCTCAAATATATATAATAAAAAAATAAGCAGTCTACAAGACACTCGCTGTCATCACAGATCACGGTAGTTTTCCCATGTGGTACATAAATATCCAGCCAGTCTTTTTTTTACCGATGGAAACTCCATAACTGCATCGTCATGTTTATCTATTTGCCGCTGCTTGAAGCGTGTCTTATCTTTATTCCTCAAATAATTGTCAAGTACAGCATGCAGTGCCCTAACTTTAAGGTCCAAACTGATCAAACCTATTTCTATTTATCATGGATTTATCTTGGGTTTATTTCTTGTTTCTCTTCTAATGCCAGTCTTGGTGTGATGAAAATCGACCCAACCCATCGGTTGTCTTATTTTGTCTTGAAGTGATTCCCCCACTTTTTGAAGTAATTTCTATTCAATATAATTATAGTATTACTGTATATTCCCGACTTGCCCAGATGGAAGTTTTTGACGGCCACGTCATGGTTTTGAGGTGTTGTAATACCATGCATGAATACTGCGCTTGCAGTAGCGTCTCTGGCAGGTATCTATCATAATAGTAGCAGGCTGTCGGTGTAGTTGTGTACTAGTCAACAATGTAGTTGTAGTTCTTATGTTCTGTGACCTGATCTCCACGTTCTCCAGCTGCCCACAAACTAACTCAGTGTTGTGCCTTGCTTCTACAGTCTACAGTAGCACTGCAGTACGGGTGGGGGAGGGGGCTGCCCAGGTTAGAGGTCCCTGTCCAGTTTTCAGACTTTTTTTGCATGATACAGTCATTAGACAGAGGACAGTATAACTTACTTACACACTATACTACGCGGGCAGTGGGCTTGTCATCCGCGCAATCATCGTTCAGACGAAGTGAGAGTCAGAGTGTTGACTGGGCTGGACCTGGGGTACTGTGTGTGTGTGTGTGTGGGTGGGGGGGGGGGTACTGTGTGTGTGTGTGTGGGGGGGGGGGGGTACTGTGTATGTGTGTGTGTGGGGGGGGGGGTACTGTGTGTGTGTGGGGGGGGGGGGGTACTGTGTGTGTGTGTGTGGGGGGGGGGGGTACTCTGTGTGTGTGTGTGGGGGGGGGGGGTACTGTGTGGGGGGGGGGGTACTGTGTGTGTGTGGGGGGGGGGGGGTACTGTGTGTGTGTGTGGGGGGGGGGGGGGGTACTGTGTGTGTGTGTGGGGGGGGGGGGTACTGTGTGTGTGTGGGGGGGGGGGGTGATAGTACATAATAGACACCCTTAGCAAACAACGGTAACGCTATATTTTACGGTACTCGTACCTTGATCACCCAAATAGCGTTGAAGCTGCAGCGTATAAACGTTATGGGGGCTGATTTATCGTTGTGACCAACGGTACGTGTTTTGGCCAAATACTGCATAGTCCGTACGCATTTCACCTTGTATCGCGTATATGGTGACAACAATGGTTGTACTGCGCGAAATCAAAGCTATTCTCGTGGCAACAGCGTACTAAAAATAGCGTGCATCTTGCTAAAGGTCGAACCCAAATCACGGTATTTTCCCCCTTACGATAATACCGTTACAACATAACGTTTTTTGCTAAGGGTGTCTAATACAGTAAAACGGTGGCCTGAATGATGTAATTGTTCTTTTCTTATTTTCTTTTTATACTCTTTTCTATATTTCTCCAACTTCTGCCCAGTATAAAGACAACCAAGAACGAGCGAAGAATACACGACTGACAGTACAATAACAAAATAAAAAAAAACAAGAAGACTCGAACAACTTCCAAATATCATGAGCGTCAGAACCTGGGCTAACACCCAAACGGTTTAAAACGTTGCAAGACTGGGACTCTGCCAACCGTGGATGGTCGTAGTAAGGGCACTGTTTTCGAACACAGTGTCCTCCGCCTTGTAACATGCTGTCAACTAACAACATGGTTTCAACAAAATATGGTTTATCTGATACTACTTTCTGCAAACCATATTACTACGTAAAGAAGAGGTTGATGCGACTTCGGCGATACTCCCAACGTTAAGTGAAAAGAATTCAAATCAGACTAACTTGTCACCCTTACTGGACATGCACTTTGTATGAACAGTGAATAGATGTTTATGAACAGTGAGAAGGTGCAGGCAGGTCAGATCACAGCAGTACATGTAATATCAGCTGTACAGTCAACTTTGCGAATAACGACATTCGGCGGGGCATCGGAAAAATGTCCTTATTCGCGAAGTGTCCTTATACCCGAAGTCCCATTTGAATGTATGTGAACCCATATTTTTGTATAGTATGACACGCATATCAAAATGAAGCTTTTTTCATGCTCTATGCCAACGTGTACCCCATTTTCATTATTACAATTGAAAGGAACTATAAAGTCGATATGGAAGGGAAATAGTGGTTGATAAATATGGTGGTAAAGACACACCTGGCAATATGGCGGTAAACACACGCCTGCCCACACACGCTCTCTAGGCTGCAAAGTTCTGGCACAGACTGACAGAGCTCTCCTTCTCACCACCACCACCACCATCAGTTCGCGCCTGGCGCCTGGTCGATGCATGGCTGGCGGTATCCGGCATAGCAGGCTGGTACATCAAGTAGCGCATGGCACATAGATGATGACACAGCAACGACATTGCTCGATTACGACGTACGTTTCGTCCCCGCTGGACTCATCAGGCAATCTTCTTCTTGGATGTCTTCATACGGAGCTTGACTCGGGAGAATGAAGTTGAAGACACCACTGCAGCTGTACTTATGGTTGATAAATATGGTACCACATTTATCAACCATAAGTACAGCTGCAGTGGTGTCTTCAACTTCATTCTGGAAGGGAAATAGATTGGAAAAATTAGCCTTTTGCAAGTTTTGGAGCCATCTACACTACAGGGACATGTACAATGTACATGACATGTATGATGATTACTGTACAATGTACATGCAGACCTACATGTACATGTACAGGACATTGGAGCTGTGCTGATCACTCCAACATGTAGTTAGAAGCAAAAAATAAAAGTACCCCTCCCCCCCCCCCCCCCCCCCACCCCTTGGCTGCATCTTCTTGCATGTGTGCCTTTATCCATCGCCATGCATGCCATGGGTTCTGGTACTTCTGCATGACAGGTACTTGAAATAGCTGTCAAAAGCCCAGAAAGTCGTTATTCAAGCAGTGAATATGACCTCGGGGCACTAAAAGCATGTCGTTATTCGCGAATTGGCGTTATTCAGATAGTCGTTGTATCCGAAGTTAAATGTATACAGTTAGATGGGACTTTGCTCTGGGCATGGAAATTCTGTCGTTATTCGCGAATTGTCGTTATATCCGCAGTCGTTATTAGCGAAGTTGACTGTACATGATTGCCACACCACATGCGTCCTGTCACCTTGCCTTCCAATTATTATTATTATTCACACATATCCGCCGGATGAGTACGCGTGGCCCATGCACCATGGGGACCCACGAATACAAACCAGCATATGTTCCCTCAGCAATACAAGCAAGAAAAGATAAATGAGAGCCCAGGCAGCGAAAACAAAACGAAGAGAGATGAGGACATAGGCAACGAAAACAGTTCCAAAGCGTAGCCAGGGATTGAATGTGTGCATCTGGGTACGACAGTTAATACGGCTAGTGCAGCTGTACAGAGCGCAGCAGCAGCAGCACGAAAATACAAAAGTGCCACAGCAGCAGCCAAGAGTGTGCAAACACTAAAAAAGAAGATCAGTCCATGAAAAAAATTATTGTCGCCACAGGTAGACATTTCCGCCAAGAATGCATGCGTGCACACGAGTAGGCAGACGAGTAGGCAGACGAGTAGGCTATTGCCTTCCAATAGAATGACAAAAAAACTCCACTCAATAGTACACTAATGAAAACTGGTGTGAAAATATCCACCCAGCGGATAGAAAAGTATATGCATAAACCGGAGTGTGGGTAGTGTGTGTGTGTGTGGGGGGGGGGGGGGGAGGGATTACCCTATATATGTACGTGTTAGGACTGTAGTGCCCCCCCCCCCCCCCCAGTGATGTATTACATACTAGTTAAAGATCAAATCTGACACTGGGAAACACACATCTAAGAAGTCATGACACTACCTGATCATAAAATAGTCAAGCGGCAATCTGAAGTGTTCACCATTAATTTTTGATGTCCTACACCAGCGTGATTTTATCACCAGGGTCGTAGAGTGCCACAATCCAGTACAGGTTACCCGTGACGTTCGGGATGGTTTCTGTGGCGCCCGTTCTCTCGTGTCTACCAGTTAGAGTGTGACGATCATGATCAACTGTGAGATGAATGATGTCACCAGTTTGCCATGGTTGACCAAGGGCTTTCCCGGTGTGGTAGCCAGCAGCACTAGCGCCATACCAACCAAAACACTGTGCCTTGTCCTGTTGGCAATCTTCCAGTTTTGGATTGCTGGATGAACAGGCAGAGAGGAAGATGTTTCCAGAGGCGGTCTTGTCAATCGTCACCTTCAGTGTACTGCTACCACTACCAGTGACCATAGGTGCGGTAAGTGCATATGACCAAAAACCACCAGTGCCACTGGTCTTGCTCAGTGAGCGACCATCATTGGTGATATTCACCCGGCTGCCACAGCGATTTCCATCAAACGTCTTGGAAGTAACGTTAGTTGCCGACACCACCAGCTTCTGTGGGCTACCCTTCAGATGGACACATCCAATCTTGGCCGAGATGTTGTAGTGACCGGTTTGCAACGCGATACGTTCAGTCTGTATGCGCCCAGAAGCAGGTGTAAGCTGAGTGCACACGTTGGTTGTGTCCTCATCCGGATCGGATATTGATATCTCCAGTCCAATGTTATCCAGTTGATCTTGCTCCATGACGCTTGAGATAGCATTTTCTGGTAGCTCTATAGAGATGCTGATATGGTCATTGACACCGGCTTTGTCGTGGCACTTCAATGTACCATCAGCAACATCCAGCACTGCTCCCGTCTTGCTGATGTCCTTGAGTAGTGATGTGGTGTCCGTCATGCCAAACACAATGCCACAGGTAACACATGGCTCTTTCTCGTCCTCGGCAGTTTTCATGGTCTTGCTGATAGACGCAGCCACCCAGGACCACACACGGAGAAGCTCAACATCGTCCTGAAATGACTGCACGATATTGGCAGCACTCTCTACTTTTGACACACACTCCTGCAGCTGGTGTAGTTGCTTCTCCAGAGGTTCCAGTTTCTTCAACCTCAGCTCATCCAGTTCGGTAAGAAGAGAGTCCTTTCGTTTCTTCACTGCCTCCATCAGTGGCTTGAAGAAACCAGAAACCTTCTCTGAAGCATACTCTGTTTGACTATGTACCATCCGAATGTTCTTCTCCACCGTCTCCACGGCACTGCTGACAACACCATCGCATTCTGATGTACAACTGCTCAGCTTAGTAGAAAGTGTTTCACGAGTGTTTTGTGCAGCACTGGCAATATCCATCACCTTGTGTTCATCATGTCTGTGTGCTCCAGTATGTATGCACTGCGTACACAATAGCTGATTGCAATCCAAGCAAAACTGTTTCAGCACTTCATTCGTGTGTAGAGCACATCTATGCTGGACCACTCTGCCACTGCTGCTACCAATGTTTGTGGAGGATGCAGATAGCGCCTTCACTGTGTGACCTTTGCCAGATTTAGACATGGGATGGCCAGTACCATGGTGCTCACAAAATTTGCCGTTGCAGTTCTCACAACCCACTGTAGCTGGCTTTCCATCCCAGCATTCGTCACAGGTTTGAATGGCCTGACCTCGGCCTGCAGCCGCTCCAGTCGTATCGTTTGCTTGAACTACATTCGGTAGCGATCGCAATGGATCCTGGCCGAAATGCAACTGCGTGCTGACTGAACATAGTGGACACTTTACGCTGCCATCAAATCCCAAGCTGTTCTGCATGCAGGCACGGCACACACAGTGCGTGCAAACACGAAACAAACTTTAGAGTGGTCGTGGACGATCCACAACCATCGCACTGCACTACGGAGGTCATTATTTTACACGCCTGAAGTGAAAGAGGAGAGTCTGAATCTGGGATCCTGGTCCCCATAGGGAGTTCAGTTCCGGTCACAGAAAAGCGAAAAGTGCAGTCACAGCTCGCCTGTACAAAGTGAATGGGCGCCTCGTGACTGCAGTTCGAGATGCAGTTCGAGGCCCGAGTATCTTCTCCTGCGGCCTTTTCGAGTTTTCGGCCTTGTCGTCCGTCGTGTCGATGCTATTTTTTATGTAGCTGAGGTCATCAGGTCATTACCTTTCCATGCTTCCAAAAATAATGTCTCCGCGCTTGGCGCGGATGCACTTCGAAGTACATGACTGTACTCGGCCCCGCGAGGAACACCCGATTTTCGTGTTCAGCGGCCTCGAATTAGCCTAAACCAAGAGGATTCTAGAACATTGAGGCTCGCGCTTTATCGCGGTAGAAGGAAGATAATCACAGAAACCAGTCCTCGTACTCGTAGACGAAAAAAATCGAGTGAACTGCGCGCACACTGTAGAAGCAGTGACGGTGAAAACGTGTGACTTTAACTTGTGCAAGCAGGCGCGCACGGCATGCGTGCACACTGCATCCTGTATCGCCATGTATGCACCAGATACTAGTACAGGTGGAATCCTGATAATTCGAACCCCAAAATGCCAGGAAAAAACTTCTAATTATCCGGACATGCTAATTATCCAAACATGAACCCACAACTCAATATGTATGTCAAAATGCTCTCATGGTCACGCAGAGTTGCGCTATGGACCTTAGACACAAATTTTACGGACACTGAACTGACCGGCACAGCCTGCTCATGCAAACTGAACTGACCAGTACAGTGTACAGTGTATCTTCTCCCGCGGCCTTTTCGAGTTTTCGGCCTTGTCGTCCGTCGTGTCGATGCTATTTTTTAGGTAGCTGAGGTCATTACCTTTCCAATGGTGCCACACATGCCATGCTTCCAAAAATAATGTCTAAGAACTGTATTTCTTTCCTTCTTTTTGCTGGCTTCACGGTAACAGTCAGGGGGGGGGGGGGGGAGGGTCATGGGTTCGAGCCACTGCCAGGCACCAATGTTGCAACGAGCAGGGTTCGGGCACAGCACCCCTGTCTTTCCGACTCTCCGGCACAATGCCCTACCGACTAGGCTTCTTCACACGCACACACACACACACACACACACACACACACACACACACACACACATACACGCGCGCGCACAGCCCCTTCTTGCTACAATACAAGGAGGTGAACTATGATGAAGCACCAACAAAAACTAGAATTCACGAGTCGGCAACACCGCGGGGAATTGAAAGCAGAATAGAGAGAAATACCTATGGATAATATTGGACACAAGCAAACACACACGAGTGTGGGCACATCCCTCTGAGAAACATAAGGTACCAATGCTAAAAGAGAAAAGAAGGATAAACTCATCATAAAGCATAATAGAATAGTCTTGAAAAACATGTGAACTCCACCGCTGTCGCTAAAAAGAAGATAAAATCTATGGTGCAATGAAGTCAAAAATCCATGGAGCCACAAAGAGATAGCGAGAAGAAAGGGCAGTGCGTAGTATAACAGGCTCGGCATGGCTAGCACTGTAAATCGCACGCAGAAACACTCTGAAGCACAGGGTTGCAACTAAAACTATAAAATTGCCAGGAGGTGCTGAACGTCACACGCGCGCGGGCACACACACACGGACGCACACACGCGCGCACACATTACGTATTTGCTCTCAAGATGCTCTTAGAAAGGCGGAATAAAAATCTCACTCAGCACTCAAGGAGGCTCGAAACGGCTGCAACGTTCGCCAACCGGCATCACACTTCACAGTCTAAAAAATTAGCTCAACTCAACGGACCCAAATTGCTGTATATCCATGGAGGGCTAAAGGACTAATGTTAGAAATCAAGTTGGTGCCAGGCACACCCTCACACACGCTCACACGCATGCAGGGACGTGCGCCGAAGAAAAGCACAAGGGGCAAGCACGAGTTACACGGGCTAGCGGACCTTACGGGAACGCCTTCTATCAGGACGATCCCTGACCACTAGCCTCGTCACCAATAGGCCAGACAAAACGACACAGTACGCCCGAGCATATAGCTGAATCGCTGGCGTCAGTCACCTGGTAGTTCTTGTCCAGTAAACCAGCGGAAGGCAACAATTTCCGGGTGGTACTTCGTGGTACGGTCATTCCCAATCGCTCGCAGGATTTCTTCAGAGCAGAGCTCTCTCAGCGTCGGCACCGGAACACCGCTCACTAGAGAACTGACCGAGGTGGGCAGCTGAACGCGTGACAGCAGGCGGCGACAGCTTGCGTTGGCCACGCACACCGGCCCGTCGTGCATGTCGCCGCACACGTACGGCACCGCCTCCAGGCTGCTCAGTCGCATAGCGGGCCCGCAGAACCGGAACAACAGGCGCAGCGTCGCATCGCCGCTCGCGCACGATGCCGTACGGCAAATGTTGACCAGCCGGGCTACCAGCGGTGGCAGGCACTTGGTAGCGACCATGGTCTTGCGCGTTGCGTGAAAATGCGGACAGTGCGACGTCCACTGCTGGCCGCTCATCAGGACTTCAGAATCGGCTAGGTGATACGTGGAGTAGTTGCAGAGGTTCAGCTCCATGAACGGACACACATCGAGAGGTTTCCCATAGCCGGGCATCTCCTGGCAGCCGGCGATCGACACGGGCTTCCCGCGACGGACGTTCATGTAGCGGGAGTTATGGTCGGCGATGTCGTTCCACGCCGCACACAGGTCCACCGCCCGCTGCTGTGACCAGCCGGCTGGGTCGGCGCCGTGATCGACTAAGTCGCGCACAAGCTGCGGCAGGCGGCCGCTCAGGCTGCAGATGCTGGAGCCGTTGCGAGCCAGTGGCCGGGTGGACACCTGCAGCGTGACAGAGTGCAGCAGCTGCTGGCAGAAGACGGCTTTGCAGATCATCTCCTGCGCCGACAGGCACGGTATACCGAGCAGCAGCCTGCCGATATCGTCGCAGTGCAGCACATCCAGGCACAGCAAGCTGTGGCGGCAGCAGTCACGGTCCCAGCGCACCACCCGCCTCAAGAACTCGACGCTGCGCGTCAGTCGGCCTTTCTGCGCAAGCCACAGCGCGGCGACGGGCGCGGGACTCGTGCCGTTGTTGGAGAGCGCTTGGCAAGTGTCGACGTCGTACAGCGCTACCAGCCAGGGCGAAACGACGGGCCCGAAGACGTGTCCAGCGAACAGGGCGTTCTCGTGCTGCGATGCGCCACCCGCAATCAGACACTGTACTATGTGCGGCAGCTGGAGAATGGCCGCCAGCCACAGCGGCGTCATGTGCTGCACATCCGGGATGTGCTTCTCGCCGCGGCACTGGAGCGTGCACTCGGGCGACGCTTTCACCTGCCAGCTCAGCAGCAGCTGCACGATGTCCAGACGGCGCACCATCACGGCGCAGTGCAGTAATGACGGGCTGCCGAACGCGGATAGCTGCTCCTCCAGCAGGCCCTTGAGCGTGGGTGTGAAGAACCCGTCCTGCTCCTGACTCAGCCGCGGGTTGTCACGTCGCCACGTCTTGCCCCGCGTCAGCGACTGCAGCGGGCGCAGTGCGTTGTGAAAAACCAGGACTTGCTGCTGCTGCTGCTGGTGCTGTTGTTGTACCGGTACTGATTCAGCTGTTGCTTTGGTTTCCAGGGTTACTGCACCTAGTGCGTCCGCCTTGCCGAACGTTGGCCACAGCTCTCTCGGGCATTCGGCAAGATCGGGGAATTCGTGAGCGGTGTCGGCGACATCACTATCCCCGACAGCACACCGATGGTAGATGCTGTACGCCCGCGCCACCTCCTTCAGCAGCCGTATCTCACCGCAGCACACCAGCAGCTTCATCCACTCCCACACGTCCCGTACGGTGGTGATATGGTGGTGTGGGTGCAGTAGCCCCGGTCGGCCCCGCGCCCGCACAGGCACGGCCCATGGTCCAGCCCTGTTCTGCTCTGCGGAAATAACGCGTTTCACGTGGAAATCGACCCTCTCGGCCTCTAGCTGTCCGGAACCTGACGGCATGTATGGTAATCAACGTTCAGCGTCAAACGTTTCCCAGCATGATCTGACGGGAGCTCCACTGCGAGAAGCGAAAACAAGGTGAGCTTGACTTCTTGGCTGGTGTGATTCAGATTCAAATCTCCACATGCGTCGTGACAGAAGATTCGTCAGTTCAAACTGTACACGTCAAAGTCAAGATCTCCTAGGATTCAGTCAACCGGAATGGATCTGACGGCACTTTGTCAACTGATGGTTACCACTACTTAGTCTGAAACAACTGTGGCTACTCAAAAACATTCCATTTCTTTCCCCAATCACAATACACAAACACTCACTCACTCATTACCTTGTGTAACGTCTTATGAGGAAGTTATGTTACCATTTCACCATGCACCATCACCTGATCACTCAGTATACGAGTAGATCTACACTGTAGTTCTAGTTGGTTTATTTCAACCTCAAATTTGCAACACTTGACGTGACTCTTGAATTGAGTCTTGACACCTCGAACATCAAAAATGCCACTCGTACATGATCTGATGATCGTGGCATTTAATTTTTGATGTACGAGGAGGTCGAGGTGTCAAGACTCGAGTCAAGACTCAAACCAAGATTTTTTTGGCTGTGTACCGTACTTGTTTGTTGTGTACCGTATACCAATACCATGCCGATGGCCGTACCGTCGCCGCGTAGCGCGTGATCAATGCTGTCGGGAGTCATGATTTGACGACTCCCAGTCCCAGATGTGCTTGATGATGCAAGAACGTGTCAGACTTCAAAAAATAACTGAGAGACCGAATTTCGAACGGAATAGATCACAAAAAATTGTGCTCAAGCTGAGGAAGAACACAGAGCCGAGGGGAAAAAGAGCTGTTGCTGGTGTTTGACTCCTACCCTCCTGCACTACGTGTACCTTGTGTACACTTGCACAGTACTTTCCCATGTCCCTTGCATGAATCAACATAGTGTTGTAGTTATCGGCCTTGTCTGGGGAAAGATTTTTTTTGGAGCAGTAGTATTCAACACATCAACATTTGTGAAGCTAACGGTGAAGGAGAATGCTTCCTGCAACAGGTTTAGCCCGCAGTGGCAGTGGCCTGGGATTAGCAGCAGGCATGCTGTGTAGGCGTTGCATCGCCTCTTCCAATCGGCGGGCGTTCCTGGACGACCAGCTTCTGTCGAAGTCTGAAGAAACTGGCCACAGTAGGTCGGATGGCCAGGACTTCGTGCCAGCCAGCCTGATGGCTGCGCTGTACACGGCCACGTCACAGAGCGAGGTGCTGAACCTTCTGGACTCGTCTAAGAACTACGGCAAGCGGCATCTTCTGGCGGCGGCGGCACGCTTGGGTGATCTGCGTCCGCATTGTCTCACCGACAGTATATACACGCCGGATGACGGCCTGTATCGGCTGGAAGCAAAGCTGTGCTCACGCGTGGAGTCGTTTGGCCCGCACGAGGTGTGCTCGCTGTTGACCGCGTGCAGTCACATGGCACTGGCCTTGCCCAACGATAACCTGTTGGGAGCGCTGTGTGTGCAACTGCGCAGTCAGGTGAAATGGCTGGGTGCAGACCGCCTGGCCAGCGGTTTGCATGCACTCGCCATCCTACGTTCTCGCACCATGCCGTTGCTGGATAAGTACGAGGTGCTGCCGGTGTTGGAGGCAGCGCTCATAGAGCACATTGGGGAACTGCACGGGCTTGCACTCTCCAAGGCCGTCTGGTCATTTCACCGCTTGCTGTACAGGTATAGACCTACGGTTTGTGCGTGTGTGCCTGTGTTTGTATGTGCGCACGTGTGTGTGTGTGTGTGTGTGTGTGTGTGTGTGTGTGTGTGTGCGTGCGTGCGTATGTTTTACGTGTGTATGCATGCGCATACTTGAGTTGAGTGCATGTGTGTGTGTGTGTGCGTGCGTGCGTGTGTCCCATATGGTGCAGTGGTATGTGCAGCGATTTCCAATCGATAGGTTGCGGGTTCGATTCCCGACGATTATGGTCACACACGTCTTTCTTCTCTTTCTCAGACTCTTCCTGACTTTTCTTTCATTCTCCTGGGTGGTTACCAACAGCCAGTGTATGCCGGAGTATGTGGTGTGGTGTGTGTGTGTATAAAAAGAAAAAAAAAAAGAAAAAATGGAAAAATGAAAAATAGGGATTCACTGGCCAGAAAAAGTCACTTCAAACAGCTGTGTGGTGGATACCAGGCTAAAAATAGTGGCGGTCAATTCATCAGCCTTGCAAGCTGTTGAATGGTGTAATCCCAGCACAAGTTGCTATGTCTAACATAGCTGTTCGCTATCATCGCTCCCGCGATGGGCATGTCTGAGGTCTGAGGTGTGTGCACGGGTATGTTTTACGTGCGTATGCATGCACACTTGAGAGAGAGAGTGTGTGTGTGTGTATATGTGTGTATGCATTTGTCACAGAATCTTGCTGACCTGGTATCTGCATGACTATTGATGCAGCTGTATGCAGGTACTAGTAGATGCAGCATGTATAAGGCAACTTGCATGTGCTTACTTGAAGTACATGTGTAGGTGCTACATGCGTACCGTACGTGGATTACTGCAGCTGGGCCGTCGCAATTTTTTCCGCATAGCGGCAACGAGATGCATGCATTGGCGTTCACCCCATGCTGCACCTGATTTCTAGATATGCGTATGCCGGTCACCCCGTGTTCTGCTGTGTTATATGAAATACTGGATCAAGGACATATGCGCGAAACATGAGCCACCCACGGCTCCCCACGTCGTTGCTCTGTGCGTGTACTAGTAGTAGTTACATCAATGACGGCATGGACGTGAAGAAATGTACACTATAGACACGCTCTGGCTTTCTTTCTTAACGTCCTCGTTATCCCCATGCGTTTCTTTTCGTTGCTGCTCAGGTCGGATGCGCTGTGGACCGGCCTGGCGCAGCAAACCGTGCGCCTGGGCGATACGATGCAAAGCTCGTGGCTGGCGATCATTGCACGCTGCTTTGCTGAGCACTACGGCCCGCTGTGTGCCACGACGGAGCTGAAGGCGTCCGTGGAGGCCATGCTGCACCACTCGTCCAACCTCCTGCTGAAGCGCCACCGCACGCAGAGCCAGTTCTCCAGCCTGTCAGGTCTGCTCTGGGCGGCGTCAGTGCTGCGCTGGCCGGCGCCGCATCTTGCGCAGGTGGTCGCCAACGATCTGCAACGCGTCTCCTCCACCGTGGGCCAGGCATCGCAAGCGCAACAGGTCACCGAGGAGCGCCACCACACACGGGAGGCTTTCGCCGCTTCGCCGATCCCGCAGCCGCGGGCAGCACGCCAAGCAGCGTCTGAACCCAAGGCATCGTCCGCTGCCGATGCCATTGGCTTGAAGCAGCAAAGCAACCTGCTCTCCTGGGCACTGGACAAGACCTCAGTCACGCTCGGCGGTATTCTGAAGACACGCCGCGGCTCTGCAGACCGTGCCAAGCTCGCTGGCCTTCACCAGTTCATGGAGCTGCAGACAATGGGCCTACCCTCCTCCTTGCCTGCAAAGTCACAAGCACAGACACCGGACTTTAAACCATGGTCGGCCATGGCCGTCGCTACGGAGGGTCAACCGCTGGAAGTCGATATCGGCACGCTGCGTACTCGAAAGCAGGACCGTCAGGAAGAGGCCACCGCTGCTGGTGCTGATGATGGAACAGCTGGCAGCCACTACGCCGCGCAAGAATCAGCAGCTCACGCTGCACTGCAGGCCTCTTCCAAGACCTGGACGGGGATGGACATCCTCGGCCAGGGAGAAACCTCGCGACTGCTCGGCAATCTTGCTCCACTCTCATCGTCGCAGCTGAAGCCCTCGTCGCAAGCGTCCGGTGATCGGCGAGCTTCGGCCATTGCTTCCAGCCACACACTCGTGCAGCATCTGCAGCGGGCCCTGGAAGAGCAGCGCAAGGCTAAAGCGGCCAAGGAAATCGGCAAGGCCGTCCAGTCAAACGATCATCGCAAGCAGATGGAGTTGCTGTGGCCGGCGTCGCAGAGTCCGTTTGGCTGGCGACTCGACTGGTTCAACAGCCAGCAGTCCGCCGACAGTGCTTCTGTTGCCGGCGGCGCCTGTGTGGAAGACAGTGAGCTGCCCGTGATGAAGACCAGAGGTGGACTGAAGCAGCTGCCTGGCAATCTCCTGGCCGACTTATCTCAGGTTAGTCATACGATGGGGTTCTGTGATGGCTTGTATGGATGTGGTTCAGGTGCCAACCTCCCACTGACACACACGTGAGCGCACCTTAGTGTCATACAATGTTTGTATGTTTGAATACAGAGACCACAGTTTGCCAGTTTTTGTGCTAAGGTTGTACAGCAGCATGCTTGCACATGTACATGCAGCGTTATGTCCTGTGCACACCAAGGTCGGCACTTGGTTGCACTTGATGTGCACGAAATCCCTTGTTCTGAAAGCACGCTACATTTTGAGAATCGCTGCAAGTAGAAACATTCAAAACGAATGACAAAGCAGCTACTACACGGCGCTACTAGCAGGCATAGATGTGCAATTGTGTGTGTGTGTGTGTGTGTGTGTGTGTGTATGTGTGTGTGTGTGTGTTTGTGTGTGTGTGTGTGTGTGTGTGTGTGTGTGTCCCATATGGTGCAGTGGTATGTGCAGCGATTTCCAATCGATAGGTTGCGGGTTCGATTCCCGACGATTATGGTCACACACGTCTTTCTTCTCTTTCTCAGACTCTTCCTGACTTTTCTTTCATTCTCCTGGGTGGTTACCAACAGCCAGTGCATGCCGGAGTATGTGGTGTGATGTGTGTGTGGGAAAAAAAGAAAAAAAAGAAAAGAAAAAAAAAAAAAAAGACCAAAAATAGGGATTCACTGGCCAGAAAAAGTCACTTCAAATAGCTGTATGGTGTAGACCAGGCTGAATAGTGACGGTCAATTCTTCAGCCTTGCAAGCTGTTGAATGGTGCAATCCCAGCACAAGTTGCTATGGCTTCTGCCGTAGCATTGCTATCATCGCCTCCGGCGATGGGCGTCAAAGGTCAAAGGTCAAAGGTGTGCACGTGCGCACATGTGTGTGTGTGTGCACGTGCGCACATGTGTGTGTGTGTTTTTATGTGCACGTGTGTGTGTGTGCATTTGTATGTGTGTGTGTGTGTGTGTGTGTGTGTGTGTGTGTGTGTGTGTGTGTGTGTGTGTGTGTGTGTTCTACATGCTGTCCAGGTGGCTGCACTGTGGAAGAGCAATATGTTCAGTGACCGGTCAACACTGCCGGTTGCCGTTGCCGACGAACTGGACACAGCACTGCGCCGCAGCCGCCCTACCACACAAGACTCACCCATACTGGTGAGTGAGAACTATGCTTTCTGTGTACACAGAGGCAGTGCAGTGCCTTAAGTAGGGATTTCAGTCACGTGATCTGCGGGGGCAAAAGTACCTTGACACGCATGCATGCTTTTTGAATGCCAGGCATGGCACAGCTCAGCGCGGGGTCTTCGGCGTAGATTTTAGGTAGGGAAAGTGAGTTTATCGCTATTTTTATTGGCGCACCGTTGAAGAGTAGGTTTCAAGCTTTCGTTTGGTGCCTCACACGGCGAATTCGTGCCGATATTACGCATCTCGATAGATTCTTGTAGATTTCAAAGTCGCTTTTGAGGTGTTTGCCTTGGTTCCACGCTCAAGCGGCAGTCAGAATCAGATTTTACGGCATCGATTTAGTCTAGGTAGGTTCCTTCAGACGGCATGAAGGGTCGCGCTCGGTCGCGGAAATTGTTTTGAAGTTGAACGCCATGACACAGTATGGAGGTGGAGAAGAAAGACGATTAACTTCCGTCTTCCTCTGTGTTCATGGTGTTGTCCCAGGCAGTTGAGGAATGGCCTAGTAGTAGTTGAACTCTCGTTGAGAGCGAGAAGCAAAAATGATACCAAGTAGAGTTAGCATAATTTGATTTTGCTAGTTGCAGTCGTGGATGGAAAGGATTTCGAGACGATGTGAAAATTGCCAGGAACAAAATCGGGCGTATCAGAGAGTGGAGAAAAAATTTGCTGAAGAACAAGGCAAGTGACGACCTCAGTGAATTACTAAGTCATCCTTTTGAACTGCCTCTCAATCAAATTGTAAAGCAGATAACCACACACTGAACGAAAAATCGTATATTGTGTCTGATTCTTGTCCAAGAAAGAAACATTGAACTGCAAGGAAAATTGTAGGCTGCAGGGATTGCAAATTGCATGAATTGTATAAGTTTGGAAAATTATATCAGTGTTATCAAATTTCCACACCTGAGCAGTCGTACGTGCTGAGGTGTGGACATTTGCAACAGTTCATGTCCATGCTGGACCAGCCGTTGATGTCAGTGCTGAAGCAACAGTTGATGTTGATGCCGGCGCAGCAAATGATGGCGCTTTGGAGCCCGCACCCGGCATAGCAGGTCTTGACCCTGTGTGTGGCACCAGACTTGATCTTCCATGTGTCATACAGGTGCGTGGTTGTTCCAGGCTGGTTTTTTACTGAACTTATCTCTTATAAATACTCACCGCTGGCTGGCTTCTGTGTACAATACTCAATAGCCTCTAGTATGGTCGTTGTGCGGCTAATGTGCGTCTCTGACTCGTTGCAGCCGAAAACGGGCACTGTGTGACATCAGAGCTTGCTGTCTGCTCCTCTAGTTTCCCACATGCATACTATATAACTTAAATGTTGTGTTTGCCGTATTTCTGTCATATTCCACCTATTACCATGTTGAATTATGCGTGAAATATACTGTTGCTAGGGCCGTTGCTAAGGACGCCATTGTTGCGGTCATTTGGAATTTTGAAAAAAAACTTTTATCTTCCGTTCCGTCACAGCCAGGGCCATCCTTGATCCAAGTTTGGCCACGATCGGATGAAGTTTATTTGTTGCTATGGTGTTGCTAGGGAGTATGGGAATTCCATTTTGTGCCATCCTGCAGATCCAATTTGTATGTGTGTTCATCAAGGTTGGTGCGCTATGTTTGAATGCTCATAACTTTGGAAATACTGCTTGGATTCCGTTCAAATTTTCTGTGGACAGTCCTTACACATAGCTGCTTCAGAAAAACTTGTTAGTTGGAGCAAAGCGCTGCTCAGAAAAAACCGCCTGAAATCCCTACCTTAAGGCCGATTCATACTTCATTTTGCATACGGGAAAGTCATCGCGCGATGGGACAAAATAGTTGAGCTCAAGTCAACTTGTTCGCGATGCGACGCGTTTCCCGTACGCGAAATGAAGTATGAATCAGGCTCAAACAGCTATAGTACTCAAGTGCCCGTGATGGGCAGAGCATAGTACACAAGGGGTGCACAGTGGAAAGTAGGGTTGTCATGGCAACAGCCAATCATCAGACAACCTTGCTGTGTGCGTATGCAACTGCGGAGCACTGAACCTGTGTCAGGTGCCTGATGGGCTTCGGATGTAACTTAGACTTGGGTGGCTGGCACCGCCGTGCAAGTACAGTATTTGCTTACTGGCCAGCACCTGGCTGCAAGTACAATACAGTCAACGTTGTGGATAGCAACCCTGGGTATCACAACAACCCGCGAATAAAGACACAATCTTCGGACCTAGTGACCATTTGCCTGCATACTTAAAACCTCACGAATATCGATAACTAGCGAATGACCACACTTTTCTCATGCACGATGCAGGGTCGTTAACAACAAGGTTCTGTATGTATGTATTGGAGATCACACTAGTCGGAACAACAGATGGCTTGATCAGTCACAACTTAAAGTTTCATGCCATCTCAGGCACTCATCAGGTGATCTGTTGTTCTGACTAGTGTGTCACGGCTCTACCTTCCCGGTATCGAGCTCTCTTGGATTTCTGCTGGAATTCACAACAGTATAGGAGATCAAGTACAGCGTGTGTACTAGAAAGTAGAAACGCTTGGAGGTGTAGCCTTCAGGCGGGTGCCTGGTCTCGCTACCCAGATTGCCGTGAAAAGTACATGTTGAAGAGTACTCATAGTGGTGTTAGTCGTTGAGGTTGCTAGTTGACTCTCCTTGTCACATACCTCGGCTAGTTAGAGCGACCTGAGTCCTGCAGTGTTTAGTAAGTTTTGCTGAGAAACCGGCACTCGGATTGTGTCGATCTTGCAGTTTGCAACTTGCACGTGAGTTATTGTGGCTTTGGCTCTTTTGGGTACAGGTGCTAAGTTCTACGGTTCTACCAAACCGTGTTACCTTCGCATTGATTGCTTCTTTGTATTACACTGGTTTAGCAGTAGTACTGAAGCATGCCTGTGTCAAAAATAGTGCTGGAAGAAGCGATGTGTTAGTACTTGTAGTACTAACCGCGACTAAGTACTTCGTAGTGTCGCATGCAGAATAGCTCTGCTCTTTCATATAAGCCTGGATGTAGGTGTCAGTATAGCTATTAAATTGTGTTGGTTTGCTTCGCCTACTGCTCTCTGTGGTGTCAGTCTCGTATGGTGTGGCGGTTGCTATCCTTGTACGGTATTCAGAGTAGTCTTGGACAATCAATTTGCCATTCCCCACCATCCTTACCATGTTGTATTGCAGTTCGGTTTGGTTGTGGACCTTCTAGTATTGCTGTACTGGCACCCGGCCTTCTATAGTCATTGCTCTCGTTGTAGTCTTGCAAGGAAGCTAGCTATTTCTCTTTCTCTCTCTCTCTTTGTCTCTCTTTGTCTCTCTCTCTCTCTCTCTCTCTCTCTCTCTCTCTCTCTCTCTCTCTCTCTCTCTCTCTCTCTCTCTCTCTCTCTCTCTCTGTCTCTCTCTCTCTCTCTCTGTCTCTCTCTCTCTCCTGTTACTGCTGCTATTTCCTCTCAGGAATCGGTAAGCAGTCGCCTGAAAGCGCTCGGCCTGTCATGCCGTCATGGTGTTTCGCTGGACTGCTACGAGTTTGACATTGTCGCTGATATACCAGCCGCGTGGCTGAAGGATCCAGGTAAGCTAGATAACTTACTTATAATTATAAATTATATGGCTGTTGTGGGCACTGTTGGTGTTCCTGAGATATCGTACATGTGTCTATTTCTCTAGTTCAGAATGTTAGGCAGTTGGTTGGAGTTTTCCCCTCAGCTGTCCTTATTGAGTGCAACCGAAGTGGAATGGATGCCGCGATGTCTTGTCCTGGCCCGATCCACTCATGATGAAATTCTAAAATTTGTCCTCTCTCTCTCTCACTTACACACTCACACACTCATATACTCAATATCTCCGAACACAAATCTCCTCCACTAGATTTCCTATTGCCTATTGGCTACAGTAGAAATAGAGCAGCGTTTTGGACACAGCTTGGCCAAAAATGATATGGAAACCCAGTCTTTTTGCCAAATCAAATATTCCAGCATACCTCATCTTGTAGTCATGTAGGGGATTGACCTGCTGATGTTCACCGTTTAACGAAAAAAGAAAAGATCATGTGCGTTTGAATCTGCTGACATGTGCTTCCCAAAATTGTTGTGTTGTCTGAGCGTACATGTTCGTGTGTGTGTGTGTGTGTGTGTGTGTGTGTGTGTGTGTGTGTGTGTGTGTGTGTGTGTGTATTGCAGAGCTGACGGTGTCGATGGCAGTGGCAGTGGTGCTGACCGACCTGGCCTCGCAGCCGCAGCGCCACTCACCCGGCTACATGGTGCTGCTACGGCGCTTCCTGCACAGCCGCACGGCCAAGGACTGGCGACTGCTGGTCATTGATGCCAACGAGTGGAACAAGATGGGTGGCGAGCAACAGCAAGCCACTATACTCCGCAAGCGACTCAATCAGATCTTGAGGTAGAAAGGAAGTTTCTGGTGAGCAACGGCAAGCCACTATACTCCGCAAGAAGTGTCTGGCGAGTACCAATAAACCAGCAGCATACTCTGCAAGCGATTCATTTGATCGTGAGATCTTGAGTAGAAAGGAAACTTCTGGCGAGAACAGCATGCCTCTCGCAAGCAGCTCAATTAAATTTGAGGTAGAAATGAAGCTTGTGAATTGTGATGTTCCTTTTTATTTTTGATTCTGGTGCAAAAAGCTTTTAATTTTTTAGCTTGCTGGTATTTTAAAAGTACTGTCTCTCCCTCCCTCATTTTTGTTCACGAATTATTTCGTTAGATCTCCACCAGCAGATATAATTATATCGGTCTGTTGTCACCCTGAACGTTTTGGGGTAGTTGTGGTTGTGTCGTCTTCATGGTTACAAGCAATTTTTGTGTCAGCTTTGCGAGTTTATTTGAATGCAGAGAACCAATTGTCTCAATAGTTTTCAGTTTTGAATTATTGAAATTTGCAAACGAATAATTTAACTTTGTGTAGCCGAAAATATTACTAGTACCTGAATTTTTTGGTATGCTCACTTGCTGACTGGTTCGTTCCAACAGAACTCGCTAGTAAGGGGTTCAGGAATGCTGTTAGTTCCGTATCTCATTTTTATCTACTGCCTCCACTGACGATCTTTGTTGGAGCGAAACAGCTGTCTGGAAGGTCTGACGATACATTGATCAACGGAATTATTCTCGTTAGAGTGCGGTGTCACAAGTTAGTGGGTTGGCCGAGAATTTCGGGGTGGTGAAAGTTACTCTCATTTCACTAAAATAATAAAAATTGCATCACACATCAAAATGTAAATTTTCAGTATGGCGGTGTTGGATTGGGTAGGCATGTAGTGAAGTTGTGGGTTCACTCATTCAAGGGGGGGGGGGGGCTCGAGCTTCCAAAATCGCTCATTGTTCTTCAATTACATGTACATGTATTAGCGTTTTGTGGAATGCTACAGCTGCTGTAATGCACACAGGCCGGTGTATTGAGCCTGAGGACTGGTGGATTGTCGCGAAGCGAGATAGTTTAATTTTGCTATTTTACATGTTTTAGTTCATGTTTCGGCACTGCAGCAATCTGTAGCTTTGTCTTAGTCTATACGGTAAATATTGCACTGTGAACTCTGTACGGCAAGTTCTGCCACATGCACAGTTGGTAGCCTCAGACCCTCTAGGTTTACACAGCCATGCCAGAGCTCGCTTTTTTCCCAACTGCTGCATACTGCTCTCCCAAAATAATGAAGTGCGCGTGCTCCGTACGATGTTGCACTGCCACGTTCACTTATCGTATAAATTCTCTTTCAGTCCGAGCAAATAAATCAGTTATCAACTCATCTCCTAACTGTGCACTTGCGGGTTTGTGCCGGTTAGTGACAATGGTGCCGAAACCTGCTTCCTAGTTCCTCGCCACTGCCCCCAACCGAGCCTTGCTCCTGGTTGACTCGCCCCTTGGGGCTTGAGTTGTGAAAATGGGCGACACAAGATTGCCGACGGCTATCCAGACGAGCAAGCGTGCTCTCAAGCTCCTGTATGAAGAGCTGCAGGAGGAGACGACAGTCGGCGAAGATCTGCTAGCAGGAACCAAACCCGTCAACCAGATAAGTCCGTTTCTTTGTGGTTTAAAGGAATTGTTGGAAAGAACGGAAGCTAACTTGGATAATTTTGTTGAGAATGTGGAGGCATATGAGCCAAAGGGTAAAGAAAACAAAGAAATTAAGAATGGTTTGGAGGATGAGGCTGGGTTATGGACAGAGACACTAGAGAAGGGTTTCAAACTCCAGAGAAAATTGAGAAAAATGGAATTGGAGTCAGGCTTCCAGCCTACAATGCAGACAGACTCTACCTTGCTTGAGATTACGAAATTGATTGGGACGCAAGCTAACACCCAAGAGTCAACCCAAAATCTTCTAAAGAGATTGGTAGAGCGGGATACTAGACCCATAGTAGAGCAGGATACTAGAACCGAATCGAAGCCCCAGACAACTGCCAGATTACCCAAATTGGAGCTAAAGCATTTTGATGGGGACATAATGGAGTTCCAAGAGTTTTGGAACATTTTCGATGCTACTATTCATGACAACTCCTCCTTGTCACCAGTTGAAAAATTGAGCTATCTCCGTGAATGTGTGGGAGGGAAAGCACAAGACGTGCTGAAAGGTTTAAGAATCTGTAATGCAAATTATGAAGTTGCCCGGGATCTGCTTGAGAAGAGGTACGGGAGTAAGCAAGCTATGGTGGATGCCCACTACACTGCTTTAATGGAGATGTCGGCCTGCACCTCAAAAATCGAAAGTTTGAGGTCCTGTGTTGACAAAATTGAAGTGCACCTCAGGAGCCTTGAAGCACAGGATGAGGATGTATCGCAAAAGGTGTTCATTACAATAATCTTGAGCAAGCTCCCCAGTGATGTGAAATTACAACTTGAGCTCACCAAACAGCATGATGAATGGACAATTAGTGAGTTGCGTTTGGCACTATCGCACTTACTAAAGGCAAAAGAGAATGCAGAAGGACCAGCCGCATGCAAAGGTCAACAATCATGGCAACATGCCAATCACTCAAAGAAGATACTATCAACAGGGCAGTCTCTACTTGCGGGTGCTGGTGTAGCTCGTACTATCAAATGTATGTATTGTGATGGAAAGCATTACTCTGATGAATGTCAAATGTACAAATCGCTAGATGAACGGAAAACACGGTTGGGTATGAAATGCTACATCTGTCTGAAAGCGGGACATGGAGCAAGAGCTTGCATGAATGCTAGAACATGCTACCATTGCAAACGCAAATCCCACCACAGAAGTCTGTGTCCACAGAAGTTCAAGTCAAATGAAGAGCGAACAAATGATGGGAAGCATCATGGTGATGGACAAAAACAGGCACACACTTTGAATGCAATGGCAGAGACATTTGAACCAACACAAGATGAGGCAATGGTTTCTCACACACAAGGGCACAGGGTTCTAATGCAAACTGCTTTGACTACTGCAACAAATGAGGAAGGCAACAGGTCACAGACTGTAAGGATCTTGTTTGACACGGGTTCATCGAGAACATACGTCAGTGAGAATGTCAGCAAAGCATTGGGACTCAAACAAGAGGGAAGTGACAGAATTTCACTTGCAACCTTTGGTGCAACACACAGATCGGTAAAGGAATACCCTGTAGTCAATTTGCACATCAAGCAGAAGAATGGTGAATTAGCTTCCATACAGGCAAATGTTATCAACAACATTTCGTGTCCACTACAGAAAGTACCTTTGAGCACAGCAAAGCACTCTAGCTTACAGAAGCTTATCTTAGCAGAGCCTCTATGCAATACACCTGAAGCAATGCCTATTGATATCTTAATTGGAGCAGACCAATACTTTCAATTTGTTGGCAGCGAAAGATTGGAATACCCAGATGGTCTCATTTTGATTGATTCCACTCTTGGGTTTTTGGTGGCAGGCAAGGTGAAATCGAACGGAAATGGTGATCACACACTAATGTGCCACGAGGCGCTCTCGTTAGTTGCGGCAGAAGCATGTGCACCGAAAGAATTCGACTTGGAACGTTTTTGGAATCTTGAAAATGTTAGCATCAGTGAGAAAGAAATGGAAACGGAAGACGACACTGCGCTAGAATCATTCAAGAACAGTGTGCGCTTTGTAAATGGGCGGTATTTTGTCTCCTGGCCTTGGAAACATGAAGATCACAACATACCGGAAAACTTACAACTCGCCAGTGGCAGATTGCGTGCACTCGTAAAACGTCTTCCCACCGACGTACTTACAACCTACCACCACACAATTCAAGAGCAATTGGCAAGCGGAGTGATTGAAATGGTCGACACATCAAAGGAGCCTGAGGGCACTGTGCATTATATCCCGCATCACTGCGTGATAAAATCCACTAGCGAGTCGACCAAAATGAGAATCGTTTATGACGCGTCCGCAAAGGCTAACAAGCAAAGCCACAGTTTGAATGAATCACTGTATCGCGGTCCCGTCATGTTGCCCGACTTGTGTGGCATACTGTTGCGGTTCAGGATGTCACCGGTAGCCATCTCTAGCGACGTAGAGAAGGCTTTCTTACAGATCGGCCTAAACCAACCAGATTGAGAGTGAACGCATGGGTACAACGATTCATACGGAAACTCAAACACGAAAAGTCGGAAAGTGAAACGAATCTCACAGCTGAAGAAATCGCAATGTCGAGAGTAGCTATCATTCGGTATCACCAAGCTCAGCACTTTGGAAATGAAATTAAGGCAATAGAACAAGGCAAGCGACATCAGCTCGTCGATGCTTTGGGTCTCTTTCTTGATAATGGTTTAATCCGATGTAAGGGTAGACTGGAGTATTCTCACCTACCATTCGAAAGTAAATTTCCTCTATTGCTAGCTTATGGTTCACACTTAACGAGGTTAATTGTAATGGAACAGCATATCTCACTTAAACATTCGGGTGTTAGTCAGACATTGGCTGAATTGAGACGGAATTACTGGGTGCCTAAAGGTCGAGCAATGGTTAGACGGGTGATTAAGGAATGTCTTTTGTGTAAACGCCATCATGGAAAGCCATTTGCAACACCACAATTTGCACCTTTGCCTGAGGAACGGCTTGTCTCTGGGAGGGTGTTCGAATCTGTTGGTCTTGATTACTTTGGGCCAATGTATGTGAAAATGGAAACTGAAACAGCTAAAGTGTGGGTATGCATCCTCACTTGCCTAACTACCAGAGCTATTCATATGGAATTAGTTCGCAATATGTCTACTGAGCAATTCCTAATGTGTTTCAGACGGTTCATTTCACGAAGAGGTACACCGAAGTACATAGTAAGTGATAATGCCAAGCAATTCAAGCTGTCTAAGAATGTTATTGATCTTCTCTGGCTTGAGTCAATTCAACATAATGATGTAATGGAATTCATTGCGGGCAAAGGTATTAAATGGAAATACATCACTGAGTTAGCTCCTTGGATGGGTGGTGTTTACGAACGCATGATTGGTATTGTGAAACGATCTCTGAAGAAATCAATTGGAACTGGACAGCTTACATTCTGTCAACTTGAAACTTTGCTAATTGAAATTGAGGCAATTGTCAATTCTAGACCACTGGTATACGTTGGTGAGGACTTCACAATCGATCATGTTCTCACGCCTGCCAATTTCTTAACTGGGCATAGTTCTTTTGGTCAGCCTAACTTTGTCATTACAGATGACCCTGACTACATCACACATGTCAGTAATGCTCAACAACTCGTCAACCTGTGGAAACAGCAGCAGAAATGTCTCAACATTTTCTGGGAGAAGTGGTCGACAGAGTATTTGCAGTCACTACGACCACAACAACACAGTCAACGAAATTCCAATAGCTTCAAGCCAAGTGTCAACTGCATTGTTCTGATCAAGGATGTTGATCGGCCGCGCAGCTGCTGGAAAATAGGAAGAATCGCGCAGCTACACCAAAGCACAGACGGCGAAGTGCGATCAGTGACGCTACGTATGCCATCTGGGAGTTCCATGAACCGGCCGGTAAGCCATCTCTATCCTTTAGAGTGTTCATCAGGCGAAGTAACCACTGCAGAAGTGCCAGAGCCTACAATTGCGCCACTGCCTGAACGCCCGCGACGCAATGCAGCAACAGCAGCTACAATGCGCACCCGTGATCTGATCGAAGATGGACAAGTATAGTAGCCATATGAATTAACTGCATGTACCTGGTACTTATGTGAACAGTTGCCAGTGTTCTTTGTTATGTTTTTCTAAATTTAATTATGATAGTATTATCTACATTGCTTACGGTTCAGTTATTGAGTCTCATCATGCAAACCTAGCTCTCGATTAATTAAGGTTGTGTTGTGACATACCGTAAATACTGTAGCAGTAATGATGAAACTAGCTCCAGAACTTCGAAATTGCTTAGATATAGTTTCTTGCATTTTTTCTTGAAGTATTGAAGTATTTCCAGCTGGAAATCTGTTTCAGCTCTCTAGTCTTTTAACATGGTTCTTACGGCTTCACACAAATTATGTGTTACTTATCTTTGCGGCGGGAGTGTCGCGAAGCGAGATAGTTTAATTTTGCTATTTTACATGTTTTAGTTCATGTTTCGGCACTGCAGCAATCTGTAGCTTTGTCTTAGTCTATACGGTAAATATTGCACTGTGAACTCTGTACGGCAAGTTCTGCCACATGCACAGTTGGTAGCCTCAGACCCTCTAGGTTTACACAGCCATGCCAGAGCTCGCTTTTTTCCCAACTGCTGCATACTGCTCTCCCAAAATAATGAAGTGCGCGTGCTCCGTACGATGTTGCACTGCCACGTTCACTTATCGTATAAATTCTCTTTCAGTCCGAGCAAATAAATCAGTTATCAACTCATCTCCTAACTGTGCACTTGCGGGTTTGTGCCGGTTAGTGACATGGATGTCACATTGTGTGTTGAAAAACACAGGAGCAGAAGTCTTCTTCGCGAGTTGATCAAGGACGACACTGGCAGAATCAGCATCCCTAGCCGTGACGAACGTTTGTGTAGACCACCCGATAAGGTAAATTGGTTGTAGAAGATGGACTTCAGGCTCCTCACAGACCTGGATATTGACGAGTAGTAACCCTGCACAGTCAATGGGTGCGCCCGAGAGTCGTGTTTTCCTCCGCGGCACATTCAGCTCGCCTCTGGTTGTCTTCCTCTGCCAGGTGAAGTCGGAAGTATTCTCTGGCTAGTCCTCAGACCTGAGCGACTTCAGCACTATTGGGCCTGCACATAAACAGACAGAACAAGAATAGCTCTGTCGCACCCTAGAATAATAGAACCGTTGAAGAATAGACAACGAGAGAGCTTTGAAGCTCAGGGCCCTGCGCTATGCTTGTTGCCTAGCTCATCGTGCATGTTGTTAGAACTGATGAAAATGCTTTTTCCTTTGATTAGCTACATCATTGTATTGCAAAAACGTTTCAATGAGATACTGAAGTAACGCCTTCTGCATAGCTGACCCTGCCGATCACGGGCGTTCTGAAGTGGACGGGATGTCTGTCCTGACGTTTCCTGGGACCGGCGCTGACTCTGCCGATCACGGGCGTTTTTCTTCTTATCATTACTATACTGACGGCAACTAACATCCATTCTGATTGCATTTACTCGTCTCCCTACTTCGTAATTCTTTCCAGAAAATCTCAACATACAGCAGGAAGTCGTTTACATAATATGACTCCCTGCTATACATCTACATGACTGTATATACGTTATAATTATTATGCTATCGGCCTACATGCGATTCCCGGGCTGGTCGACAGGCGGCCCAGCCAGCCTGCTAGTGGGATCTCGGCCTCGCACACAAATCGACACAAAATGTTACTGCACTGAATGCATTTCCCCGATACACTTCGCATATATACTCATTCCCTTCATGGTACCGTACTCTTGATGGTACGGGACAGGTACGGGATAGCGCCAGACATGTCGATGGCACAAACAAACAAAAATATTGTGGCCAGCTGTCTTTGCTGGTACGGTACAGTACGGGACAGATACGGGATAGCGCCAGGCGTGACACAAACAAACAAACACACAAACAAACACCAAATTAAAGCTGTGTGGACCCTGGCTAGCGCCAGACGTTACTGAAGTAACGTCTTCTGCATAGCTACGGGAATAATTGTATTTCAATACGGCATGTAACAAGTCACGAAGCCAAAAGTGCATTCACAAGGAACAACTTCCCTTTGACAATCAGAAAGCTCGAATCAGCAGCAGTTGAAAGAGGCCTAGTGTGCTGTACTTCTGTCCTTTTATTCGACTTCTTTGCGCGGACTTCCCACCTTTGGGTGAGTGTGAAAGCAATGATGATTACCCTGCGCGCGCAGGGAGCGCGAGATTGCTCCCCGCCAGGTTCTTCTCAGTTCTCACCCTCCTCCGGAACTCTCTGTCTGCACAGGAGTTTGCGGGAGCGCGTGAAGACTTCGCACGTCCATGCAAGGTCAAATTAATTGATGATTGTATTGTACTGTATTTTATTATTTTACTTGGGCATTCCCAACAGACCCTAAGGTCTTCTTACAGGGTGCCCAAGATGAATGAAATTGTTAAGTTCCTGGCGAAATGAATTGGGGATATGATTTGTGCGAAGGGATTCGGGAAGCGCATTAAAGCGGTCAGCACCAAGGAATGAAATAGATCTGTATCCAGCTTGAGCTTGCACAATGGGTAAGGAAAGGTCGGAGTCTGGATGGAACGTGCACATCTTCCTCATCCTTCTTGGAGTTGCAGCGGTGCAACCAGTGTCACTCGGCTCATCACCGACACCCGGGGCAGCCGGGGCTCGAGCTATGAAAACACATAGATCTCTGCTCGTCCAAATCGACGACATGTAGATCTACCTGCACAATCATAATCATGTACTTTGGTTGGGAACAGCAACTGTTTGATTTGAGGGACGGTGCAGCCAGTCAGTAAAGAACAGTGTGTCTCGGATAGGAAGGTTTCTGTGTTGTAGAGATGGACACTGAGGAAGGCTTCTCTGTGCAGCCCCAATACTTTCCAAGCGAGACGTACTAGTAATTGCTCACAGGCAAGTCGACTCGATCGTGAAGCTCACATTTCATTCAAGACTCTACAGGCTTTCTATATTGGAGACTGAGTGAAACAGATTTAATACAAGCTTTGTGGTTTAAAGATATTCGATGAACA
>NC_088647.1:24589335-24639335 GCF_964019385.1 Sycon ciliatum
AATGAGATTCTTACATGACTGATAGACGTGCAATTGCTATTCACGATTATAGTCGCATGTGTGCGCTCCTGTGTTTCCTAAGCAATGGCAAGGGCTATAACACCAAGAGTACGTACTGGGGGTTATGTACTCTTGATAGCACCCGGCGCAAATCGTTTATTCAAGAGGGTATTTTCCATGCGCCAGTAAGTAATGTGTTTGTCTTTAGACTGCTTTCCTTTTCAACACCCTCGACTGATCATTAATGGCAATGAGTTTGAGCGGATATCGTGCTGTATACACTACAGTACCCACAGTTGCATGGTCTCAGTGAAAAGTTCCCAATCGGCCAAAGTTTAATGACGGCCAAAAGTCTCATTTCGAGATCGGCCAAAGTTCTCACCGGCCACAATTAGTTGATTTACAGGATACTGAAATAGATTTGCCACACGTGACGTAAGCAGCATCTAAATCTACATGTACATGTACATGTAGATGACGCACCCATGACAAAAACATTTTACATGTACAGTGCTGGCAACTGAAATCCGAACCCCTGAGCGGTGGGTTCACATTCTTTGCGATGTGAGCGCACCGCTCAGGGGGTCGGATTTCAGTTGCCAGCACTGTCTGTACATGTACATGTACATGTATTTGGCATGGGGTGAGAACAGGACCGGCAAGCCAAACATAGCTAGTTGGTGTGCTCTCCTCCGTCTGCCTAAATATGACGTTTGAACCATGAGACACATCTTTCACACTACTACCAGTTCACTGTTATGCACAATGTCATGTACTAGCTCCTGTTCTGCATGGATTTGTATACTGTACCGCACACAGTAGAGCTAAAGTAAAGTATGTGTAGGAAGAATAATGTGTGGGTGCAGCAGCATTACATTGTAATGCTGCTGCACCCACACAGTTGCCTCTAGTTCAACGTATAATTTGTATATACATGTACTTATGCATCCATGCATAGCATCACATACCACAGTGTCTTGGTTCATCTGGAGTTAGAGATCCTCACAACATGCCTAGGAGTCGTCTGTAGGAGTCGCATCTTAGCTCTGGTAGCGGCACCGCCTCTGGACTCGCTCCTGTAATAGCAACATGCACAGTACATGTATTATGGAGGTGTGAGGAAGATGAGATGAATGCTCCACTAGTTGGAAGTCCCCTCAACGCACGGCTGGGCCAATACAACTGCCCTGGTACAATAGAATCGTGCTCATGAGCTCAGTCCCATTGCCAGTGATACGTGTGATACTGGGTGTGTCCCGTCCATCCTCCGCAGCAGCTTCTGGACGAGGTCTCGCGGAGCCAATGTATGGCGCTACGCAAGCCGGAGCTATGTCTCCGAAGGTAGCGGACCCACACGCCTTCAAACCCACACACATTGCACAACTGTGCCTATGTGGAGAAGACTATCTATCTCGATCTCAATGGCCAGGATTGCAAAATGGAATGCGATGGTACATGTACTACCATGGCCACCTCGGCACATTTACGAGATATATTTGGTCGGTCCTTTCTTCCAGTAAGCTGTGGAGGAAGCTGCCTCACTCGTGGGCGCCGCTAGATCTGGCGTCGGGACCGAGGAAACATCGACGCTCAGACGCGAGACCCATTGGGGTCAGCCAGCACCACATGTGCGTCCAACTGCGTTTATCGTCAACGTGCAAATACATCACTCAGATCACGGCAAACTTGGTGGGTGGATGCGAGCAGGACGGCACCAGACTACGGAGCCTAGGAACAACGCACACCGAAACGTCGTCAACTGGGAGTCTGATAAAGGCGACCCGATGTGTCACTATCGCACGAACCATTACTAAGCTCTTTTCAGCAACACAACAAGACTGAAGATGAATGGTATCCTCATTTACCACGTCAGTCAGCAACGAACATCGTAATCCGTCCCACGTAGACCTATTCCTGTCTACACAACTGCTGCCATCCATGCACGAACCAGAAGACGGCCATGCGTGCTGCTAGGGCTCCTAGTCCATCTATGAGCATATGCAAAGACCTCCGCCGCCATGCAAGAGCAGTGCCAGGGCAGCGAGCAGAAGCCCCGGGCTTATCTCCACAGTAGGCAAGCTGGACTGCGGTCGTCCGCACATGGCCAGCGCATATGATCCCTGGCAGACGTGACAGGCGAGAAGAGTTCTCACCTTCTCAACAGCAAGTACACAGACGATGCCAGCAGACAGCTCGAACCTTACCCTTGCTGGCACACGGAATCGACGCCTTGGCCCTCTGCATGCTAGCGCTATGAACCTTCGCTTGTCGAACGTCACCAAAATGCAAAGGTGCAAGAATTGTCATGATCTTGAGCTGGAATGAAGCTAGGAAAAAGGAATGCGTCTCATTTTCACACACGTCGCTCATCTCTTCGGGTTTTCCCCGTATCAGCTTTACTGGACAGTCGTTGACAGTTGCAGAGCTGCGTCAAGATCTCTGCAATATTGTTCCTCTGTACAAAGGAGATCTTACATAAGTCCGCCGCCATCAAGTCGGCCACACGCAGGATTGCTTCCACAAACTAAACAAGAAGTGACAGGTACTAATATGAGGAGTGCATGTACAGGACTTTGTACAATGTTTGGAGTTGTCGCATGGCACAAACCTGTGCAGTGACAAGGTGAGCCTCGCTCCTGCACCACGTCACTGCGGAGCGTTTTTTTGTTGACGTTTGTGCATACTAGCAGTAGTACATGTCTGGCTGATCTTGCCGTTCCTTGAGCAGCCGGTTTCGGATGGTGTAACAGTGATAATGGTTGGTATTGACAGTCCCAATGCACCTGGCAAAGATGCGTACTCCTCATCATCTGATAACGGTCTGATTTGAATGGGATTTGAGGAGGAAGAGAACGGATGGTCAATCGAGAGACGCGATCGGTCCATCCACCCATAGCGTGCGATCGACAACATATCAACTTTCCATCACATCTACAATGTACAACATGCATGCACCCAAATACAGTTGTGGATGAGATGTGCCGATGGGAATATGTGCGTCACGGTATAAATGGGTATGCAAACAATTCAGACGAGTTCTGCCTCTTTACGACTTTAGTAGTACACCCCATCTTCCTCCTTGTAATGTTCACTATGGAGTCTTGTGAAGAGGGGAGAACCCCTCAATAGGCCACTCAAAATAATTATTGGAAAGATCGAAGTACAGTGTACAGTAGAAACACCAGGAATGGATTGCAAGAGCCACACTTTATCAGCAACAACATGGACAGTGGATGGGGCACCATGGACGGACAATGTTCAGTGGAAACTCGTTGTAATAGGCACATCGATTCGTTATCACCGGCATCTCCAATACATTTACACAAGGAGACGAGATGCTGTCTCTACTGCAACCTTTTTCAAGTTTCACACACTGACCGATCTTCAGCTTTTTAAGGATACACAAACCTACCCTTGTACTGTGAAACCTGCCTAAAACGACCGCTCAAGGGACCTTCAAAAATGTGGTCTCTATTACCAGGTGGTCTCCTTATGAAGGGTCATTTGAGTGAAAATTGCATCTATTGATCCTGGTTTGAGTGGTCTTCTAGTACAGGTGGTCGGCTTTTCCGAGTCGTGGCCTTGACAGGTTTTACTGTGTATTTATACTGGATCACATGTCACGTGCGAGCTGAGTTGAGTCATCATAGTCCGACACCAGTTGAAGAACTTCTCTCAGAATCTACAGGACTGATACATGTATTTCGACAAATGTTCGATTGACTCACACCATAATAAATACATGTAGTGGCACAAACATTTTTAGAAGGAACTGCGCCAATGGCAATCAATGATAATTACTCGAAGTATTTTGCACGTCGTTGAATGGACTTGGCTTAGCCGAGGCAACACCTATTGGTGGGCCATGGCTCTGAAGAGTAACACTTAGACCTGAACTCAGGTTCGAGAAGGATCTGACCTGCGGTATCAACAACTGTCGGGCGTCCTCGTATCTCAGAGCGGACACAACAACTACATACATGTATGACAAACCTGTACTAGACGACTTGCTTCCTCGAGACCAACACAGCAACTAGGAGATGTACTAGCAGACGCAATGATTCCCTGCAACACAACTAATGCGGTAGTAATTAGTGAAAATGATTTATGATTGACTTTGGAGAATATTATGGGGGCCTGGTCAAGTCGATCTCCTCTTCATCGTCGCCTTTGTCCCGAAAGGAAGAAAGGTTTTAAAAAGTAGTCACGTGTACAATCTGATCGTGCACGCAAGCGAGGTGGCTGACCTGCCAGGAGGAGATTTCTAAAACTCAAAAGCTGATGATGAATGCTATGAGTTCAACCACTGCGTTTGAGGCAATGCCAACGCGGGGTGCACCCACGCACACACTCACATCATCATTATGCCGGTACATGTATATTATGACTGTGCACGTTATATTCAATGGTCGACAGAGTCACACAGCTGCTGTACACAGTACAGCTCAGGGTCCGGACAAGATTTGTCTTTCAGGAGAGAGGATCTGAAATACAGAGATTGTGAATCCTCATTACTTAGTGACTTGGGTTGCTCGACTTGCGGACATCCACATGTACATGTATGTCCCACCAGTCTGTGTAGTTTCACATGAGTGGTAGACTGGTAGTAAGTTTCTAACTCAGAGGAAAGTGTTCGTTATCGTCATGCATTATTGTACTCACGGTTTCGGATAGTTGCCGTGGTTGGCTATGGCCCTTCATTTCACATTCAGTTGTTATTGGCAGCGGTTTGACGAGCTAGGAAATGTTGAAGACAATACAAGAATGATCTCTGCTTGGGAAACCACTGCACCGCAATTGTGAGCATCGCCGGTGTACGCGAAGGTTTCAGGTTCGAGTTCTGGCGGGGATAGTCAGTTTTTGTTTCTCTACACTTTCCCCCCTTAGCAACTCTGGCACACTACAGAATTATACACAGGTTGCTCGCATACATGCCCTTTGAAGCGCCATTGTTTCTTCCAAGACAAGACCACAGCATTGGTGACACAGTTGGATCTTGACCGCAACATGGTAGGGGGTTGCATCGCACCTTTCACCACACAATACCGTCTACCGGCCGGGTGGAGGGAAGCCCTGCGCGAACGTTGGGAAGCAACTAAAACGGGCCAAGGAATGCACAGGGCATACTACTGCGTGAACCGGTTCCAGCTGTGAACTTCCAACTGCGCTAAACTCAGTCAGAGAATTTCCCAAATAAGCCCTGTGCGAGAAAAGAAGAGGCACATGGTAGGCTCTGTCACTGGTCGCGATCCCATAGTGATTGTCCATGTAACTGTTATTGAAATAGGATTGTCGCTTCAGTTTCGTTTGCATTTCCGTGACGGATCCAGCATGTGCTGCTTGAGCTGGTTCCAGCGGTAGTGACAATTCACGGAAAACCAGTGACCGCTGCGTGCGTCTACATGTGGAGGATTGTCGATACGTGGCTGTTGTTACATGGTCCGTGTCGGACTAAGTAAGGATAGTGGCGCATGCAGCTGTAACGGTCGTCACTGTGGGCCAACTAGCTACTTTATTTGCATGTTTTCAATAGGTTCCACGTCTTCAGCGCCGTTCAGGCAACGCGATCAAAAGTTCCCATCTTCCTCAAAATCTGAGTAGAAGGTTCTGTTCATCATGCCACTACACTAAAGTAGCAGTACATCTAGCTACCACTTGTGCACGATGCACCTCGGATCAAACCATGCATAGCCTAGGCATAGGCTTACACACAAAACCACATGTACATGTACACATTCAAGGATCAGTCGGGGAAGTGAACCGCCTGAAATTTGAGAAACCAATACCAGACCCACCAGAACTCGAACCGGGGGGATGTCAGTTTTTAAAGTTTAAAATCACAGAGTCCTGAGCATGAGGTAGCCATTATTATGCAAAATGATCTTGTATTCCGACACTTCACTCGCACAGCCTACCTGACAGCCTAGCGCTACATGCATTTCAATCTACTAGAAGTACTGAAGTGACGTTTAATATTAGTTTTGATAAACATGTAATTCAAATGTACTTCTGATGTTCGAATTCCTCTCTTGTCCCTCGTCAACACTAACAAAAGGCCACAGCTGTGAACAGGATGTGTCCGTTCTGATTTCGTACTCAGACGAGATCAGCACCGGCTTGATCGATTACAACACGCTCATAAACTCCGGCCTGGCCCACTGTTATGCGCCCAGCCCGAAGACTCAGGAGCCATGGATAATAGTCCGATGATTCCCTGCAAGATCGCAAACAGTGCTTGTGCCGAGTAGTGGAATACGAGACACCAGGGAACAGGACACACGTCGATTATTGTGGTTTGATTCCTGGACGCGTCCTGCTCCATCTAACACGAGTTTCCGAGTAGATTGGTTGGAGAAGAATAGGGCAGCTTCTGTTGTCGCCTGTCTAGGGTGATCTGAACATACGGCGTTAGATTGAGGGCACTTGGATACCACTCGAGTTGATTCACAGAAGCAGCAGGTGGGCCTGAAACAGCGTTGATGGATTACTACCATTTTAGACCCTGGCCAAAATTTTCTCGGTGATGCAGCGATTGTATTGATTGCCAGCGACGCTGCGTTCAGCACTGTGCCACATGGGGCGGAAAGACTGGAAGGCTGAGCGTTTCAGAGCAGTGCCAAGTAACTACACAGTCACCTGATCATAGTACAATACTATAGATGTGCTTGTTCACTCAGTGGTGCGAATCACCCTGACCATTGGGCTTTGTATATTTACACGGCCGCCCACTGGAGACCTTGTGATGCCTAGCGCCCTTGATCTTTGTGGCACAGTTTCGAGAAGAGTTTGTATTAAAATAGCTATGACACATCACTGGTTATCATCAGGTTCGTGCGATTGTGGCCTTGATTCATCACACAGTGGCTAGTCTAGGAGCAGGGAGGCATCAATATATGAACTCATACTACGCTGTCGACATCTGTCCTGAACGCTGGACTGGCGGCTGAGAGTGGAGTCAGAACTTCTGACGCCTCGCACTGTCGTCCACGATTCCGTCGTGTGAATCCATCGGCACAATCCTGCGATGTGTGTACTACATGTGATTGAAGTCACCCCTGCGTAGATACGAGGTGAATGATATTCATGCATGTATAATCTCTGTTGGACTGAGAACAAGTAGGTGTAAAAATGGGCTCAAGCCAGGGGCGTGAGTCACCCATGCTGCGAAGATCTGCAGCGGTCACCACTCCTGTCAACACCTTCTCAGCTTGGCGCTGATCGTGAATTCAAAACGCCACCGCCACAACATAAAATGTACTGAAGTATCGAGCCATTATAATGGTATTGAATGATGGATTTTTTTGTATTTGCCACCCTGCCCTAACAGCTTCGCAGCGGTGATGTTGAGTGATGAGGGTGCGAGCAATGAATTCGATTGTGCGAGGGAGTGTGAAGATGGCGGCGAAGCAGCGAAAGCACCCCGTGACGTCTAGCAAGAACCCCTCCACCTTACAAAGCACTGCAGGGCAACACTGACCGTGAGCGTACGAGCAGCTAACACGAACAGGTGCTGGTGTTGCCGTGTACTGTGTGGAGTGTTAGGTTGGGAGGTGGAGGTGTTGGCCCCAGACCGGCCGGTCCAGCCGACGCGTCTCCAATGCCCTGTGTCTGTAGCATGCTTGACAAGTGATGGACGAAGTATCACACTCTTGCACTCTCACACATCAGTGTTTAGTAGTCGACACAGTCATTATTGCTTCGGAAGTCTTGAAAAGCTTAATGGAACCATTGTATAATACATCGTGTTGACTCAGTGCAGGTCTGCGTGAACCTAATGAAGCAATCGAGGTGCGAGTACTAGTAGTATAGTAGCACTGACTTCAAAGGGAAGGTAAAGGTGGTGATTTGAAACCTGTAAGCACAGCTGAGATCTCAGGGGAATGCAGTGCCTAGGACTCAGTGCAGTAGTCAGTACGATAGTGCAGTGATGATGCATACAGGATTCTTCTGCTTGGACATAGCGGAGCTACGGAGGAGTGCTATTCCACGACTACCATTTACCATGATCATGAATGCACGCATGAGTATGTCATTGGACTGACAGCAGTAGTAGTGCTGTCAATACGACAATAGCCAGCGGCCTTTCAGTGTGGCTGAACTGTAGTGGAGTAGACTACATTGTACAAGTACAAGCATTGGTACATTGTACATGTACGTGATGGTATGCAGGTTTGCGTCCCGGAGTTCGAATGCCAGCTTTCCTGGCTGTACGCTGCGTCCCACCGTCTCGTCCGAGAAAACAGCAGAGACCTGTCGTGTCGTCACCGCAAGCATACTGCTCAAACGTGCGACCAAGACCTTGGCAGGAGCTCACGAGGCGCCGCAGAATGGAGCTGCCATACGGAGCAAGAGTCTTCAGTGCTGTCATATTTTTGTCAAGCAAGTTGTGGTTCTGAGTGTGCACAACAGAATGAGGATTTCTAGACGGGCCAAGTACAATACCTGTCCAGGGTCTACAGTACGTAACGGACACGGTCCTTTTCTGGATACGAATGCTGGAGTTCAGTGAAAGTGACAGTGACGTAGAGAGTGACAGCAATACATGTCAGCTACTCCAGCAGTACAATCATGTAATACACCTTCAATACAATAGTCTTCATCATGTCCACTGTCGCTGAGTCTGTGTCACGTTGACTGGTGGTTGTATGCTGCGTGCAGGCAATGGCTATGCGCACAGTGTGCCATGACCAGTCCGAAAATGGAGGTATATCGTGCCAGTGACTGTGCGTCTGAAGTCTAGGCCTGACGGAGTGACGCCGCGAGTTGGCGTGACGAGGTATGCGCGCGCAGTGGATCAACATACACTTGAAGGTGTCTGCGTGCGACGTCGGCCAAGCAGTCGACCTGGCACGCGACGAGCTGGCGCGGACCATCAATACGCACGAGGCCAAGGAGTCAACGTTACGATCTTAGACTAAAGAGGTGAGATTCGAGTACGAACACACACACACACGTGCACAATACTCAATCGTCTCTATACTATAGACTATACCCTGGCACTGGCAGTGCGCCTGCCAAGGATACACTAGTCACTACTCACTAGTCTACACAATGCCGTAGAGTCTCGCATTGCCAAGGCCAGTCGTCGCTCGCCGGCGCCACCCGCCCATCTGCCAGCGAGAGGGCCCGGAAATCTTCTCCGGCGACAGTTGTACTGCAAATTTCTCTCTCGGTGTTATTCTCGTCGCGTCATAATTTCTGGGGCAAAGATTGAGTGAAGCCTATCGGAGCCTACGTGCGATGAAACGAAAAGCGGAGCAGAGGACATGTGCCATTTCATTAGTTCCCCCCGCAGCATGCATGAACGGGGAAATGCCGCTCAACGAAGTGCACAAATTCCACGCCACCGCTTGGGTCGAGCTCAGAACCGCTTCTGCAGTGCTACCATTCACATACTCTCGAATAAATCGCCCTTTTTGCCTGACCCCGTTGCCGCTTCTATTCAGCATCGAGTTCTTCTGTTGCCTCTGATTTTCACCTCGTTTCAGCCCATCAAGACAAACTTGTACACACTCCCTGCGGCGCAGAACCTCGATTCATAGTCCGCGTGATTTTGGTCTTTAGAACTGCGAGTCTGGTTCGTGTTATGTTCTCAATGGGTGAGACGGATTTACAGGCACGATCTCCCATGGACGAAATGAGGAGCTCAAATGGTTTGCCTCAAGGCCAAAACGCAGCCAGTGTTAGCAACAGGAGTTCACCATCCACCGAGGAAAGTAACGCAGCCCACGTTCCAGACAGCGAACTCGACTGGTTCTTCCCCGAGGGCACCGATATGGACGATTTCGACGAATCCGGAGCGTCGGCGCGCGCCCTGCAAGGCATGTCGGATGACGATGTGCGCACCATCATCGCATCGGAGAACTTACGAGAGCGAGGACTCACCAATACAAAGAGCAAGACGCGAATCTCCGACAAGGATATGCGGCAGGCACGCCGTTTGCTGACGAACAAGCGAGAGCGCTGGAGACAACAGCTGGTCAACGAGGCATCGACGAACCTGCGCCAACTCATTCCGACCTTTCCGCCGGAGAAGAAACTGTCAAAGCACGACGTTCTGCGCTTCAGCGCCCGTTACATTGTCTATTTGCAACACCAACTGAACGAGATGTTGGAAAAGCAGCAGATTCAGGCGGGCGAGCATCCATCCGTGGCCAAGAAGAATGCACTGGCAACGCGTGAACATCAGGATTGGCAGTTCGCCAGCATGTACAACCACCTACCGCTAAACAGTGTGAACGCCGCTACCATGATGACTGCAACCACCGCCTACGGACGCGCCGCCAGCTCCCTGCTACGCGAGACGCGCAGCACGTTCACTCGCACCTACGCCGCGCCGAGCAGCGGCGCCACGCCATCGTCGTCACCTTCATCGCCGCCTCCCGCACAGCCGCCGTTCGCGCCTGGCACTGCACAGCAGCACGTCCAGGCGAGGAGCAATCGGACCACCCCGCCGCACACGAGCATGGCGGGGGGATTTCCCGGACCGCAGGGGATCGCCACCATACCGACCCCCGTTCTGCTGTCCGCTGGCGGCAATGCTGGCAGCAACGGATCAGTAGCTGGCACATCTGGGAAAGCGGCAGCTGGAAACAGCGACGCAGAGGTGAGTAGATTGTTCTCAAGTAGGTGAACAAGCAGCCAAAATAGCAAGATGTGTCCTTAGTTGTTGGGGCAAGCTTGAAAACGACTGCATCTGTTTTAGCAACTGCCTGATTCCACTAGGATGTCATCAATTATGTCAAGTGCAATGCAACTAGGATTCTACTCAGTGACATGTCGACAGTCTGGCAGTGACTGCCTGATTGGTCTCCAGAGGTTTGCCTGGACTGAGTTGGCTGATGGGGGCATGCTGGATCACTTTCTGAAAACTTGTCATCCACAGAGCAAGCTTGTCCGTTGGGCTAAACGCAATGGGCTGAAGTATACGAGTATGCAGCATGTAGACTAGAAATGATAGCCCCTACATGCATGGATAGCGGTGGAGAGGTTCAGCACGTGAATGCACACACGCTGACCATGTTTTGGCCGATGTTGTGTGCCCAGCAACTTGCTAATGACTGAAAATTTTACTTGCATCCTTCGCAGGATCAAACAATAATTATTATAATTATGTTTGATTGTAGAAAACATATGGTTAACTGGATGATATTTTGCAAGCTGACTTTTGACCTCCTCCATGTTTGCTTTCTTCTATTTTCCTTCATCAGCCTCACACTGGTGCTGGTGCAGTCGAGTCTCAAGGCTTCGCCCCGGCTGCCATGGAAACAAGCTGGGCGCCTGGCAAACCGCCCGGTGTTCTCCCGATCGGCAGCGTCGGCGGTGGCAGTGCAGCGGAGTTTGCGGCGCTCGGAGGCGGCCATCATGCACACCACCACCATGCGGCGGCAGTGGCGCACAGGGGATTTCCCGGCTCTTCCCCGGTGTTCAGCCAGGCCATGGTGCCCGCTGGACTGCACTGGTCCTGAGCGGCAACTGAGCAGCACTATGACTGCATCTATCCATTGAACTGTGCAACACTGTGACTACATCTATCCATAAAACTGAGCAACAGTAGTACATGCTCAGACACACTTTATTTCACCACTCTCTATTTGATTTCTACAATCCTATTTAATTTAAAAATGGCATTCAATGATGAGAACCGCAAACATATGTCCCCACAAATTTCCCCTGGTGAAATGCTTGAGACTTGGAATTGAATTTCTCAATTTTCCTAATGAAGTGGACTGACACGGCTGTATCCGTGTCTCCACATGCCAGTATGAGATAAGACTTAGTGTATTTCGATTGCAGAGAGTGTGTATCTTTGATGGCGACGAGTCGCCTCTCAAGCTGACCAGATGCTGGGCATTGGCTGTTGTGGTGCAAGTGAGTGGACATGAGGGCATGTGTCAACGTGTTCTGCATACGCTGAGATGATGATATCGACACATCAAGTACATCTACATGCACATGTACACGCACAGCCATGCACATGCACATGTTTTTGCTCTGTGTGGGGACAAAGAGGAGGCATGATCTTCGCCAAGGAAGCTCTATGCAAGATTGGAGCTTATTAGAGAGATTATCAGTCAGTCTCATAGACTTGCATGCAGGTACTCAAGTTTGTCCAAGGCCAGTGGCATGGAGCACTGCATGGAGCACTGCGCCATGATACAACAACTGGTGTTTAGTAGTGTTCAAGTCACCAGTACCACCGGCCACGCAGTGCAATTTCATACTTCTAAACCCAACACCTTGTGCCACGAACAGGGCAGCATGGGTACACATTATGTTAAAGCGGAATTCACGTAATTGTCCGCCACGATAGTTTGCAGCCTTATGGTGTTGCCCAACGATACAGTACAATCATGCCCATACTGCAATACATGTAGCCTTAAGCCCTTGAGCAATCCAGAAAACAAGAAAAGACAAAATATGGGTATGTGATGCCAGCTTGTGGCAAGCGTTGCCCAATGGGAAAAGCAAAGGAGCAGGCTTGGAAACATCATTCCTTTATCTTGGAAGTAGAACACTCAACCCAATCTCTGCAAGCCTAAGATGATTATTTTTTGGGTCCGGGAGGGGGGGGGGGGGGGAGCCAACAGAAGGCAACCGGGTTTTCGCATGCTCTTTTATGCTTTTCGGGACGATCATGTATTTCTATCTGCACAAAAAAGTGCACATGTGTGTGTGTGTGTGTGTGTGTGTGTGTGTGTGTGTGTGTGTGTGTGTGTGTGTGTGTACATGCATGCATGTGTGTACACGTGTGTGTATGTGTGTAGGCGTGTGCATGTGCGAACACAGTTTACAGGCGTGCATTCCGAGGCTAGTTCTGACAAAGTTCCTCCACATGCAGTGACGGTGTGATCCCTGCACTGCCTTGGTAGTAGCCTTCGTAAGGTGTCGTACCCGTGCAGTCACCCCGGGCAACGGTCGACAGGGTCATCTCACCGGCAGTGTTGATGTTGCATATTCCGCTGACTATCCCGGGACTGAAATCAGTCGTGCGTGCCGTGCCACCGACTCCGTTACTGATCGGTCCGGGATCCGAGCACTCCTCACCATTTATGAGCACGGAAATCCTCGCGCAACGCCAGTTAGAGTACCTGTAGCCCTGTACGGCAAACCCGAATGTTGATGTGTATACAACACGGAGGGCTGTGTCGTTGCGAGTCTTGACAAAGGTCAGGTTACCCATGCTCTGAGACGTGCGACTAACCTTCTCCGGCGTGAATGTCTTCCACGAATGATCCCACACTGCACAGAGGAAACAACAGAGAGAGAGAGAGAGAGAGTGAGAGTGTGTGTGTGTGTGAGAGAGAGAAGAGAGAGAGAGAGAGAGAGAGAGAGAGAGAGAGAGAGAGAGAGAGAGAGAGAGAGAGAGAGAGAGACGGAGCGAGAGAGGCGGGATAGAGAGAGAGAGAGAGAGAGAGAGAGAGAGAGAGAGCGAGAGAGAGAGAGAGAGAGAGAGAGAGAGAGAGAGCGAGAAGAGAGAGAGAGAGAGCGAGAGAGAGCGAGAGAGAGAGAGGAGAGAGCGAGAGAGAGAGAGCGCGGATAGAGAGAGAGAGAGAGAGAGAGAGAGAGAGAGAGAGAGAGAGAGAGGGAGTGAGAGAGAAAGAGAGTGAGAGATAGATAGATGGATGGATAGATAGATAGATAGATAGATAGATAGATAGAGAGAGAGAGAGAGAGAGAGAGAGAGAGAGAGAGAGAGAGAGAGAGAGAGAGAGAGAGAGAGAGAGGGAGAGAGAGAGAGAGAGAAGAGAGAGAGAGAGAGAAAGAGGGGAGAGAGAGAGAGAGAGAGAGAGAGAGAGAGAGAGAGAGTGAGAGAGAAGAGAGGGAGAGAGAGAGAGAGACAGAGACAGAGAGAGAGAGAGAGGGAAGAGAGAGAAGTGAAGGGAGGAGGCCTAGCTAAATCATATGATGTAATCTGAGCCCAGCAGGATACATTTGAAAATACAGCACACCATTCCATGTTACATGAAATATTTTGGGCACATAACCCTCAAACTTTGATACGTGTATTGTCACCATCCATCCATCCAGCCATCCAGTCAGTCAGTCAGCCAGTCAGTCAGTCAGTCAGTCAGTCAGTCAGTCAGTCAGCTGCTGCTGCTGGGCTGCACAATCTACCTTAGATGCCTCCTCTTTGCGGACTTCAGCAATTTCTCCGGATAGCTGCAGAACAGAGAGCAAGAAGGGTAAAGAACTTTATTGGCGCCGTCTAGCCTGATATGCTTGCAACAATTTTTGAGACTTTTTTAGACCAAATAGTGCCACGGTGCGCACACAGAAGAATATGATTGCATGAGTCATTAGCATCGCCTGTTTAGACTTCACCAAAGGAGGGTGAGGACCGGACTGAAGGGGTGATGTGTGAGAGAGGGGGGGGGGGGTACAACTGAATCTCTCCAACTTACTTCGGTAGAGCAGCTGCCGCACTCCCTTCACCCTACATGTATATTCTAGGGCTGAAACAATTATGCCGATAACTCGCATATCGATCGTTCAGCGTGCAATCGATAATCGTTAGTGTTCAAAACGAGTGCTAATGCATTTTAATGCATGCATATCAGTGACAGTATTCTAGCCCTTGCACTCCATCTGACAGTGAATACGAGTACAATCATGTACATGTACTTGCAAGCACAGTAAAAATGATTTGTGGCTTTGAAAGAGATCGGGAGAGAAGGCATTGTCTTTTTGGTTCATGTGTGGGAGAAGTCGGAGAGATGAGAACAGTTGCCAGAGGGTGATGACAAGATTCTTCGCTCTACAAACAATATGAAATTCTCTAGTTGTTGATGTCACAGTAGTAAAAACCCGCCAGATACCCGCCAGATGTCAACAGTGCGGTGCCACGGATTTCTTTCTAACGTAGCAAAGGCATTATGGACTTGAATTTCTCCCATCTATTCGAGGTACACGAGTACAGTCGACAGGAATCAATAAAAAAAATAATTATATCGATCATTAAAATGATACTGGTTGATCGTTAGGAGTTATTGAATGATCGCTTCAGCCCTTGTATATTCCCAAGCGAACTCGAGCAATAAGACAGGAATTTGTGTGGACATCTGTCTATGAAATTGTTACTTTGTTCTCATTCAGGTGCGGAGAAGATGAATCTCTCGCAACCAGCAGTCTTCTGGATCCCAAATCAAATTTCATTGCCCCCCCCCCCCCCCCAAGGGGCTGCGATACCGCATTTGACCCTTATTGCCAGTCAAAAGTTCACTGCAGGCCCACACTAGACTGGGAATCAGAGCCAAACGATGTATCGCAATCTCCACGCACCAAGACCATTGCCGAAAATAGACAAACTGCGGCGAGATGCAGCGATTACCTTGGCCGTGGCGTCCTTCAGATCTTGGGAAAGCTTGTCGACTTTCTCCTCCCGCCGCACAAAGATCGACGCCAGTAGTTTCATGTCATCAACCAAATGGCCGATCTGCTGATCGCGCTGCATAAGGCGCATCTCTAGCTTCTTGTGGTTTGCTTTGATATTCTCGACTTGTTGACACAGGGCATGGTTCTCACTTCTGATGCATGGATCGGCTTAGCAAACACAACAAATTCAGGATATCAAAGAAATCAATGAACTGCAGAAACACACATACATGTCACTACTGCTACATTCACATACACCACATACACACACACATACACAGTTACACACACACACACTCTCTCTCTCTCTCATAGAAAAACACATGCACATGTGCACCCACACACACAAACACATGTACACACAACCCTCTCCCCTCACACACATGCTCACTCATAGATGTGAAGATAGATGCAGGGATAGGTCTGAGGACAAGGTGGGGGGGGGGGGGGGGGCATGAATCAGTGACGCTATGTTGGCTATGGAGTATGTATCATCACTTACCCTCCCATCACCACCACCATGAACTGTACAGTGTAAATTTTTTCCATCACTAATATACATGGATATGGCAAATGGGATTTCGGCCTTTGGCCTCTGGTTGGTGGATCTGATCTATCCTCCCCCACCGTTTAGGAGCCGCATCTGACGCCTGATCATGGGGTGGTGGCGTCCCACGGAAGCGGAAAGGTGGTTCTTGACCCGCCCTGTACGGGGACCCGTGCAATTAAAAAAAAGGCAAGCTGATCACTTACTTTCACAAGTCCTCCCATCTCCAACATAGCCTGACGCACAAGTACATTGGTATGAACCTATTGTGTTGTTACAGTACGCGTGTGCTTTATCACAGTCAGCAGTGCCTCTAGAACATTCGTCCAGATCTGGAAACACATACAATGGTAAAAAATACGTCACATAGCATTGAACGTTCGGACATGCCGGACCAAAATCCCTTTCCAGTCAAATTTGACTAGGTTTTGAGTCAAATCCGGTGTAAATCAGGCTTGGACAGTCCATATCTCAATAATCCGTGAATGGACTGAATACGTCATTAGTCACAGGTAAATTCAGTTCCTCCGTGGCCCATGTCTGCTATGCTCTCTCCCAGTCGATCAACACACTCTCCTTCTGGCTCTCACACACTTATACAACGAAGGATCAGAAAGGAAATTGGATACCATGTACTGATAGTCAGTCCTTCACACAACCTGTTGTATAACGACTACACCATGGCTCAGTGGTAGAGCACCGCTGGCAATGAGCGAGGGTCCCTGGTTCAAGACCTGGTGGTGACAGTCAAATCTTGTTCTACCCACTTTTCACATTTGCAAGTTTCCCTCAAGCTAATGAAACCTGTTGTATGTGTACACATGTACAACAATGTGTGGTGAGGGCTGTCGGCGAAACCTATCCGCGTTCGTGGTCCCCCACTGGCTGAGTCAGACCCACCTTGGCAGCTTCTCCCGTTTCCGCGGTAGCCGTCTCGGCACTCGCAGGCGTACGAGCCGATGGAGTTGAAGCAGGTGGCGACATCGTCGTCAGCGCAATCGTTCAGAGCCGCTGACGAGCACTCGTCAATATCTGCAGGCAAGCGACAAGTTCGGGAATAGGTCAACATATACAGTGCTGCTCAAGGAAATGCGATTGAGTCACTCAAGTGCGCGCCGGGCGCTGTGCAGTCCTAGCCCTGCTAACACTGCTAACACTGGGCTGAAATAGGGTGCACGGCACCAACTAAGACTCACGCGATCAGATTTCATTTGGCAGCACTGTAGCCTTGTAGGTGAAGCACCTCTCTGTAGCATGCATAGCAGCAGAACCAGCAGGCCAAACCAGCCATTCAAAACTTTCTCGCACGTGATCCCAAAAAGCAGACGTTGGTCCAACCTTGAAAAACCTGTATACTATTTATCGTATTTAGATCTTGTGAAAACAAACAAAAACTACGTGCTGCTAAGCGAGGTCAGCCTGCTAGTCACTATAAAAAATTAAAAAACAACTATGATTGCAGCATTGCTCGGTGAAACTTACCTACGCATTCCTCTCCAGTGCGTCCCGGCGGGCAAACACACATGGCTTTTCCGACGGTGACATTGAACGTGCACCTGCCCCTCTCCTTGCACGGCAGCTGCAGGGCATTGCTGGCGGCCGGGCACTCGGGCTGACGACCTTCGTACACAGACACACGAACAGCATACGCACCGTACTTCAGAGTGGGTTTCAACACCAGTAACTACTGTTCTTTACAGTACACGTGCAGCTAACAGCTAAAAGCAGAACCTACGGCAGCACAAGGCGATGTCTGCGCCACGCCTACATGTTATAGAGGATTGCACAGCTGGATGAAGCTGATCAAAACTGAGCGGACTCCTGGACTCTGTATAGTGGATGTTGGACCAATGGACTCTATAATAGGGCACTGGACATCATAATTATAGTGCATGGACTTTATACTGAGTCCAATATATTCACGCTGTACTTCAATACACTGTACACTCATGCTTCATTATGAGTCATGTCTAAATGCAAGACTCTACCGTGGATGTTTGAGCATAATTTGCTGTACATTGTACCAGGTGCAATGCTATTTAACGCCCAACCATCAAATGGGATTGTATTTTGTATACCCCCTCCACATCCCCTTCCCATTCTCATAATGTTACAGCCCAGACAGTATGATTTAGAGGTACTGGTACAATCATGTACAGTCAAATCTGTCGTAAGCGACCGCCCCTTGGTGCAAGAAAAAGCGGTCGCTTACGGCAGATGTATGGTAAATCCGGCATACCAGGTATATGCTTCCATGTACTCAAATCGACGAGAATAATGTGATTTTTAATATCATTTTATTGGATATTCAACGACGACCATACCCGTATAGTACGCGTATGCGACACGGCAGTAGATCGACACTGCCTGGACTTGAGAGCTACAGCAGAGCCTCAGTACAGGCCAGGCGCCAGTCGACCGCACTTGCAAGACAGCGCATTTTCACACTTTGCAGTTGACAGTGCACTGGCAAGTACAGTTTCGCACCTGACTGAACCTGGGTCGCGGTCGCTTACAGCAGATTTGAATACAGCCACCGTGCATGAAATCGCGGTCGCTGGTCGCGCACAGCAGATGGCCGCTCTGGACAGATCAGTTTGTATGTGAAACCGTCGGTGCTCGGAAAATCGGTCGCTAACGGTAGGTGGTCGCCTACAGCAGAGGTCGCTAACGGCAGATTTGACTGTGCTGCTATGGAATGCGTATGCGAGGAATGCTCGTCAATGCAGCACCGTACACCGTCAATGCAGCACTGTACACAATACTGCTGGCATGGTCCACGTGGCCAAGGCTGTGTGTGTGCTGTGTCTCTTGAGCGTGACATGGAAAACGCTTGGCAACAGCTTTGAGCAGGGTTCGCACAATATAATCAAGAGTATTATAAACTCCCAAGCCGGTGTGACACTCTGGATGCCCCTTCTACAGGGTGCGCCGATGGCAAAATCTTACACCACGTGGTGTGGCGTTTCCGTTGTACCTCCCCACACCGAGTTAAGCCACCAATTAAGTAGTAAAATTAGCACTCACAACAGACTCAGCTTACACGAGTAATCAGCATGATCATGGCAGATATTCGAACTGCATGCACCATGGGCACGCATGGCCTTAAAAAATATTAAAAAGTAAAATATTGTGTCCGTTCCCGAAGGGAACTCCAGGCAGGCACAGTGGGTTGGTCAATGACCATGATTGAGATACTAGAGGTACAGTCAAATCTGTCGTAAGCGACCGCCCCTTGGTGCAAGAAAAAGCGGTCGCTTACGGCAGATGGTCTCTTACGGCAGATGTATGGTAAATCCGGCATACCAGGTATATGCTTCCATGTACTCAAATCGACGAGAATAATGTGATTTTTAATATCATTTTATTGGATATTCAACGACGACCATACCCGTATAGTACGCGTATGCGACACGGCAGTAGATCGACACTGCCTGGACTTGAGAGCTACAGCAGAGCCTCAGTACAGGCCAGGCGCCAGTCGATTGCACTTGCAAGACAGCACATTTTCACACTTTGCAGTTGACAGCGCACTGGCAAGTACAGTTTCGCACCTGACTGAACCTGGGTCGCGGTCGCTTACAGCAGATTTGAATGCAGCCACCGTGCATGAAGTCGCGGTCGCTGGTCGCGCACAGCAGATGGTCGCTCTGGACAGATCAGTTTGTATGTGAAACCGTCGGTGCTCGGAAAATCGGTCGCTAACGGTAGGTGGTCGCCTACAGCAGAGGTCGCTAACGGCAGATTTGACTGTACCTGGTTCAAGTCCTGCCTGGGAGCGGTTTTTCCAGCTGTGCTGCTACCCACAGTCAACTGGGAACTTGTGGTCTTTATTGTATGCAGTAAAACATGTACATGTATATGTACTTGGAACACGTGATGCGAGTTTCGCCACCAGAGACCCCGTATGCACAGTTGAAAACTCTTTGGAGTCTATTAACTCTTGATACAATGTACAGTCACGTGTTCCGTGTGGGCCCTGTACGTTGTTGCATTTCGCATTGCAAGACAGTTATTTTGAAAGTGGAAAAAATGGGTCAAGTGGTACCTGTTTTCCCTACTCCTCCTTCCCCCCCCCCCCCCACTGTTTTGATCTGGGGTTTTCCCTACTCCCCCCCCACTATTTTGATCTGGGTAGAACCCTGCTTGTAAGTAACATTAAAATTGAGATACTGGTCTGCATTCATGATGTAGCTAGTACGCGGCAATGTTGCAGTTTCCCCAGTACAAAACCTTGAAATAGAAAGGTTAAGATTAGGCATTTCCCAAATCGGCCAGCCGAAAAATTTGCCAAAAACAGTGGGTTTGAAGAAATCACCGATCTTTTCGCCGACTATGCAATTTTCGCACTGAATTCGCCGAAAATCGATGTTTTGGTGCTTCTACAGCATGCAAATACAATTTCTGTTACCATTATACTGCAAAAAGTGACTTCAACTTTAGGCATTTCCGAAATCGGTCAACAGGAAAAGAAGCGGAAATCAATGGCTATCAAGAAATCCCCGATAATTGCGCCAAAATTACAAATTTCGTGATGAAATCGCCAACAACAATTGATGTTTCAGTGCCTCTATAGCGTGCATGTACATGTGTGTGTGTATACTGTGAGAGGTGACTTCAAGGACAGTGTACTGCTTTGAACCGAATTCTGACTTTGGGGCTTATAATATGGCCGAATTTGGACATTCTCTCAGCCGATCGAAAAGCCGATTGGGCGAAAAAATGGGGCCGATTTGGGAAATGCCTAGTTAAGATGCACGTTATTTCCGACGTGACGCGCAATTTGACGTCAAATTTGGCGTAAATCACCAAATTTCGACGTGAGCTGCAAGTCACTCGCGTTGCTTTTCGACGCGCGAGCCAAATGACACTAGCTGAACTTTCGCGTCACATCAGAAATACTGTGCCTCTTAGCCTCTCTAATAGCCATGCATGTTTGTTATTGTTTGTTTATCTAGAGTCGAAGAACAAACAGGCAAATTTGCCTAATTACATGATATCGACTAAAAAGGAGAATATAGTATAAAAGGCCAGTGAAGGTAATGATACTGAATAGATGTTTCAGCTGTGTATCTGCAGCCCACTGTGAACATGGTGAACCCGAATGGAGGGAGGAAGGGAGGGGGGGGGGGGGGGCGTCTCTGAAATGAACTATCAAGCATTTTGTTTGTCCATTCTGTAACAGTTTTCCCATGTTCGCTATAACTTTACACTCCCTCGCACCGCATGCATCTTACGCCTGTCTATTAGCACCTTCATTGGCGCCATTGCCACATGTATACTATCACCTTTTGCATATAACTGGTCGAGGCACGCTCAACCGGGTCTCTTACTTTTCAAGTTTGAATAACCTGTTACACTGGTAGCAGAGGATGGCTACTACTCTGCTTTTGGCAGGTGTTCTGGTCGTACTCGTCGTTTGGCTGATAAACGAGATCAAGACCGCTTAGCGCGTTAGCCAAGGAAACCGAACGATTCATCCGAACTCGGAACCGTGGGAGCCAACAGCAACAGCCTTACGAAAGAGCCGCCTGTGTCTGGAGGAGATTCAGCTACATTCAAAGAATGGACGTTTGCAATGGACATGGCCCTAAGGTCGTTGGCACTCCCAAATGCGGCACAGAGGGTCGACTACGTGGCAGGATTTTTGACTGGAAACGCTCGTCTTTGGTTGATACCGGCATTGGAAGCTAACCAAGTGTTTTCCGACTGGCCTGCTCTGAAAGCGGCACTTGGCGACGTGTACAGACCATGGCACAACGAGGAAACATCGCGTATGGGACTAATTTCCGCAGCGCAGCACGGGTCGCTGGACGCATACATTGCTGCTTTAACTCGCCTCAGCCTGCAAGTGCCGGAAATCGACCACCACGCCAGAGCGCTGCTGTTCGTCAGGGGGTCTAGTGCCTCACATCCAGCGACAGGTCATGCGTGAGCATCCGCGTACCCTGGAGCAAGCTGTCATGGCAGCAAACGCCGTGGAGCAGTCGTCAGGGCCACTGGCGTCGGGGCCACCAGCCAGTAGAGAGTCGCGTCCCGTGCCCAGCTTCCGTGGCCAGGGCCTCCGCAAGCTGATGGACCAAGAGCGTGTCCAACTGCAAGCAATGGGACACTGCTTTGCTTGCAGGAAGCCAGGCCACCTCGCTAAAGACTGTTCTGAGGGTGGACAGCGCTACCCAAACGCTGGTCGCCAGTAAGAAAGGGGGTGCGCTTACTGGCGACGACCCAAGCACCCACGCCATTACCAGTGGCTAACCGGTTCGGAGCTCTGGATCTTGCTCCCATTATCAGGAGACTGAAAACTTCAAGCCATGACAATCTGCATGACCGTTATCTTCTAAATGAAACACCCGGTTATCTTTATCTCAGATCTTCATCACAGAATCGGTTATGCATTCCAAAGAGTAGCAAACTCCAACTCGCCCTGCTTCAAGAATACCATGACAGTGTGACTGCGGGGCATCCCGGTCGAGATCGCACCTATTTCAGACTCTCTAGATATTTCTATTGGCCCAGAATCGGACTGGATGTAAAGCCGTTTGTCAAGTCATGTGACGTCTGCCAACGAGTTAAAGGCGGTCAGCTAAAAACTGGTCTCTTGCAGAATTTACTAGTGCCCAGTTAGCCGTGGGTGGATATCTCGATGAATTTTAACATGGGTTTGCCTAGGACCGATACAGGTCATGATGCTATATATGTATTTGTAGACCGCTTGACAAAGTGTGTACATTTAGCACCTGCTTCCTCTACTATTGACGCTAAAGGAAGTGCTGATCTGTATATTCAACATGTATTTCGACTGCATGGTTTGAGTTCTAGTACTGTATGTGATCGTGATCCAAGATTTACTGCAGCATTTTTTCAGGAATTGTTTGATCGCTTAGGAACGAAACTAGCATTTAGTACTGCCAATCACCCTCAGACAGATGGCCTAACTGAACGAGTAAACAGAATAGTAGAGGATGTGCTGAGGGCTTTTGTAAATCATAAGCAAGATAACTGGGATATGCTCCTACCTCTCTGTGAGTTTTCTATCAACAGTGCTACTCAATTATCTACAGGAAACATGCCGTTCTTCTTAAATTATGGTCTACATCCCAGAGCACCGCCCGACTTCCTCAACCCTATTAAGGGAGGCAGAGATTCAGCTGATTGGTCGCAAGACAAGACGCGGTCAAGATCTCACAAGATACGCTAGTGGCAGCTCAAGCTCGTCAGGCCTTCTATGCAGATCGGACAAGGGTCGAGGGAAAGCTGAAGGTGGGAGATTTGGTAATGGTCTCCCGGGATTTCCTCCCGACTCCTGAAGCTCGGGACCGACCATCCCATAAATTACGCCCCAAGTGGTTTGGCCCCTTTCTTATAACCCAGATGGTCGGCCCGAATGCCTACAAACTCAAGTTGCCTCATACCAGCCGCTGTCACCGAGTATTTAATGTGTCGGCACTCCGTGCCTACGAGAAGAACGCTATTCCTAATAGGAGACAGCTTACGCCTCCGCCTATCACGGACCTTGATGGTCATACCCGCTACGTGGTGGAGAACATTCTCAGTCACCGCCGCTGGCAGAATCAGCTTCAGTACCTAGTCAAGTGGCAAGGCTACTCTGATGCCACTTGGGAGCCTGAACATTATTTGTGGGATGAATCTGGTAAGGACATTGTTCCACTTCAGAAGTACAAAACCTTGGCTTCTGCCCGCTGAGTTTTGCAGTTGAACTTCTAGTTTTCACCTTACACATTTTTTGAGCTTATTACACTTATTTTTAATTGTATGGAGTTTCAATCCATACATCCTGTACACACACCGTGTACACACTCTCTCTAACGGTCTCTAGGCTACACTGCAATTGATATACATTAGATCAAATTTTCGGGCAAGGCCCATCATCAGGAATACAAGTAAGTCTTATTCCTGATGATGGGCCTTGCCCGAAAATTTGAGCTAATGTATATCAATTGCAGTGTAGCCTAGAGACCGTTAGAAAGAGTGTGTACAAGGTGTGTGTACAGGATGTATGGATTCAAGTATTGGCTACAGTGGAGTCTCCAAACCTTGAGAAAAATGCATGGAGTTTCAGTCGTCTTATTGTGTTACTTCAGTGCGAAGCCTTTTTTTCGTCTCGCACGTGTTTGCGCTTATTGTACTCTATTCCACTTGAGCATTTGGGTTGTAAGATCCTTCCTCTCCATAGTAGGGGGATGATGTAACAGTTTTCCCCTGTTCGCTATAACTTTACACTCCCTCGCACCTCATGCATCTTACGCCTGTCTATTTATTAGCACCTTCATTGGCGCCATTGCCACATGTATACTATCACCGTTTGCATATAACTGGTTGAGGCACGCTCAACCAGGTCTCTTACTTTTCAAGTTCGATTAAACCTGTTACATTCGATTCAGGTATACAAAAATGGTAATCATTGTCAATGTGCGAGCAGAAAACTCACCGACACATTTCTTGACTTGATCGGCCAGTTCTGGATTGTGACCGAGAATCAAACTGAGGACGAACTTGCGAAACCGCAGTACGCCACTCTCGTCCAGCTTAGCGTCAAGGACAGCCCTCGAGCGAGCAATCCTGGCCGCTTCCGAGGCACTTGAACCGGCTAGTTGTAGCCACTCGCTCATGCAGTTGAACTCCGCTGCATGCGTATGTGCAGGTAGGTTTGGGGAAGTGGAGGTAGCCAAAAAGAAGTACAAAGTGCAGGAGATAAATTATTTCGTAACCATGAGCCCCGGGGCCCCGGTACGGACGAGCGAGCTATACTTCAGCACTGACAGTAGTTGTGCCGATGGAACTTACCCGACTGCGGTGCGTCTATGGCGGATGTCGGTGGGAGGGAGAGGCTGCTAACCGAAGCCAGAGCGCTCAGCGCCGTCGCGAGTACGAGCTGAGGCACCGCCATTGGAAACCCTCTGATCCTCATCTTCAGTTTTCCACTCTCAAAGGGTCTATTGCCGGTAGCGAGGCCGTCACCATATATTTCTACAGGCTAAAAGAACCTTCTTTTCCAATCCTAAAGCACGGCCAACTAAGTTAGTTTCGTTGCCTCCGGGCGAAGCTGATACCGGCAAGCAAATGGTGGATACTACAGTAACACAGTTTAGACTCTAGACTAGTTTAGAGCTCGTAGTCGTAGATCTACTCGTAGCCTAGGTGAGCGCTGACCGAGACTCCCAGTCTGTGTTTTGTGATGGCTGTTGCATGACCAGCGGCAGCGGATCGCACCACGTAGTAGAGTCTACTCTCCAGGGCTGAAGCCTGAAGAGTGAAGTAACACCCACCGTCAGCGCGTGCTGGACACAACCTACCACCTTTCCGTCCGGTTCCCATACTACTTAGCCTAGTATTCTAGGGCCATAGATGATGCTCGCGAGCAGCGCAAACAGATCGACGTAATCAACCCCACTCATCGTCCCCAGCCAGTCTGCCAAATCATCATGATGACAATGTGACAACTGATGCGGGCCGGGGCAGCTGCGGTAATGGTGACAACCAGGGAGTGTTAAATTAAAAGCAGTGCAAGTGCCAAAGCCCCTGCGGCAGGCCATCAGATTGGTTTTTGTAACATGCACGATATTAATTAAATTTTATACCGTACTGGCAATATAAACTACTGGCAATATATGTTGCCGCGTAACGCGTAACGCAGGGCCAGGGGGGGGGGGGTGCGGCGTAACGCGCGACCAGGCTAGTGCGACAAATTTTCGTTGAGTTCGTAACGCGCGTCCGGCGGGGTGCGGCGATCTTTTCATTGCAGTTTGCACTCCAAAAAAAGGCTGAAAACTGTGAAAGCACGTGTACCGCGTGGTGAAAAGTCTCCAGCAGCAGTGATGGCTCGAGCAGCGATGACGACTCCAGCAGCAGCGTTATGAGCGGCTTTATTGACATTGCTCTTCAGATTGGATTTTTTATTTTTTATTACTCCAGCAGCAGTGATGACTAATGATAGCCACGGTGACTTTGTAATAATGTTGTACACTCATTAACTTAAAAAAATATACAGTCTTCTATTGATATCGTTGGCGCCCTTTGCCGTCGGGTTTGTAACAGTTGGATAGCAACTGAATTTCTGTGCCTTCAATGTGGATGAAAAGAAAAGATGATGCGGCAAAAGCAAAAAAATGATGCGGCAATAGCAAAAAAGTGATGCGGCAATAGCAAAAAAAAGGACTGCGGCAATATAGAAACCTGTGTAACGGCTCCTGTGCGACTTTGCATGTAACGCCCTGCGTGCGGCAAACATGTGCCAATGTAACGCTTCATGGCCTCACTGCGGCAACATATATTGCCAGTACGGTATAGCGTTACTCTTGTTTTGACTCAATGATCGGATTTCCGAGTTTGGTCTGGACTGTACTTACTCCCGCAGTCCTAGTGCAAACCAGGGAGTAGTACAGTATTGTACTACTCCCTGGTGCAAACTACACGACTGTACTAAGTACAGTACAGGTCATGGGAAAACTCCAGTACTCAGTAGATCTAGACCAGGGAGTCGTGAAATTAGGACTCCCTGCTCTACCCTGATCTGCTGCTCCATATCCATGGCATGGGTCATATCAAAATACCCTGGCTGACTGTAATATTGATACTAAAGAATCGGTCGGTTTGGTAAACTTATGGCCCAGGGCAGAGTTACGACAGCCGTGCGTATGCTCAGCTCTCGCGGGAAGGAGCAGTCTGTTACGCCGGTTCTTGCTATGGATGATGTGGTGCCCGTGGGTGGCACTGATTGCGTGGTTGGCTATATCCTGCGTCAGAAACACCCTGCGCCTGCTGTGCCTAATCCGGATGTGTTGCTTCCCGGACCACCGGGCCATGTGAATGAAATTTACTATGCCGGTGTTAATATTGACTTGATAAAGAATACAGCCTTGGCGGTCCGTGGATCGGCGGGCCCGTCTGGTTTGGGCTCTGGCGCTTGGCGCAGAATGTGTACGTGCTATAAGGGTGCATCGACCGACTTATGTGATGCCATAGCCATTTTTACGCGTATGATATGTACAGTCCAATTGCCTGAAGGATCTTTGGCACCCTATGTTGCTTGCCGTCTCATTGCGCTTAACAAAAATCCTGGAGTTAGACCTATCGGGGTGGGCGAGGTATTTCGCCGAATTTGTTCAAAGGCAGCCTTGTCTGTAATGAGGTCCGACATTATGGAGTCGTGTGGCGTTGAACAGGCCTGTACCGGGATCCCAACAGGTCTTGAGTCGATGCACCAGGCAATGGAAATTGCTTTTCAGCATGGCGAAACGGAGGCTTTGTTGTTGGTGGATGCCCAGAATGCATTAAAAATAGCCTCAATCGATGCGCCGCCCTTCACAACATTGCCAGGGTGTGCCCTCCACTATCTCAAATAACTACAAATACTTACCAGTCTCCAGCAACGTTGCATGTATCTGGAGGCGGAAGCATCCTGTCTCGTGAGGGAACCACACAGGGTGATCCTTTATCAATGGCAATATACGCTGTTGCATTGACACCTTTGGTCAAATCGTTGCGTGCTTCTGCGGGTAGAGTCTGCCAAGGATGGTATGCGGACGACTCTGCCGCAGCGGGAAAGTTTGGTCCGCTCCGCGTGTGGTATGATAATTTGAAAACTCGTGGTGAAGATTATGGATAGATTATTAATGAAAGTAAAACTCAGTTGCTTGTGAAGCCTGGGCTAGAGGTGCCTGGGCTTGAGGTGGCTGGGCTTGAGGTGGCTGCCAACGAACACTTTGGAGACACGGCTATTGTTGTGAAGACGGATGGTGTTCGTTACCTTGGTGCTGGGCTGAGCACCTCCGCTTTCTGTCGTGATTTTGCAATTCAGCGTGCGGATGAGTGGATGCAAGAGCTGAATGTTCTAAAAGAATTTGCGGCTGTTGAGCTTCATGCGGCCTATGCTGCAATGACACATGGTTTAAGGCACAAATGGACATACTTGTTTCGGGCTATGGATTTGGGTGAGGAGGTACTTGCTCCTGTTGAGACTTGCCTCTCTCAGGTTTTTTTGCCAGTTGTTGTGGGCCAACCCGCAGTGTCTGGCGGTGATCGGAGGGTGTTGAGACTCCCTATTCGGCATGGCGGGATGGCTATCCCGGATTTGGTTGCTTTGTCTGCGCACCAACGACGGCAGTCTCGCCACATTTCGGAGCCCCTGGTGCTGGGTATTGTGGGTGGCTGCGTTGGGACATTGCATGTGCCCTTTCGATCTGTCGCCTCTCCGGGTCACAGGAGTGTAGTGTCCGGGAGTGATCACGTTGCCTCTACTCCTGTGGCAGTGATAGTGGACGCTGTGCGGGAGCGTAAGGCCCAGACCCATGCGCAGCAAAGGAAGGAAGCTGTGGCTGTGGCGAGCGCGGCTGCTGAAATTTTGTGTGATCGGGACAAGAGGCGTATTCTCGAACTATCAGAGAAGGGTGCCTCGTCCTGGCTGGCTGTATTACCTATCAGGAGGCATGGTCTTAGTTTGTCACGAAGAGACTTCCAGGACGCTGTCGCTCTGCGATATGGCTGGCCTTTGCAGTGTACGCCTGAGTCCTGTGTATGTGGACATGAGTTTTCGGTCGAGCACCAACTTTGTTGTAGTCGGGGGGGGGGGGGGGGGGGGTTCCTACCCTACGGCATAATGAAGTTCGTGATCTTCTGGCGGAAGAGCTCACAATGGTTTGTTCCGCGGTTGGTACGGAACCGACGCTTGCACCTCTAGCTGGCGAGCGTTTTCGTTTTGGAACAGCGAACGTTAGTGAGGAGGCCAGACTCAAGTCAAAGTGAGCGCTCGGGGGTTTTGGAGCCGTGGGGAGGAGGCTTTTTTTGATGTAAGGGTTTTTTTGCCCAGATGCCCCTTCCTATCGCTCCAAATCTCTCAGCGCTCTCTACAAGCAACATGAGGATTCTAAGCGCCGTGAGTATGAGGAGAGAGTTGTCAATGTAGAGCGTGGTTCTTTCACCCCTCCACTGCTCCACTGCTCTAGTGTTCGGTACTCATGGTGGTTGTAGTCCGTTGTGCACTGGTTTTTTTTAAACGTCTTTGTCGCTTGCAATGTGAGTCTTCTGGTAGTGACTGTTGTCATGAGTCTGCTGCGTGCCCGTCTATCTTTCTCCTTACTGAGATCCAGTATTCTTTGTATCCGTGGTGCTCGTTCTCGTAGGGGTTTCCCCGTCCAATGTTTTGTGGATAGTTCCGTCGTGGTGGCTGAGTCTTAGGCCTTGACAGATTATGCTAATATTTTCGTGAAATTATGCTTTTCGCATTGCTGAAAAAATTGCAGAATTATGCTATTTTATGCTAAACGTTATCATATTATTAAAGGGGAAGTTAAGGCAAAAATTAAAATTTCACCAGTTGTAGTCTTCGGGGTGCTGAGTCGAATGGTCGTGGTCCGAGGAAGCTGAGACGCTCCCTTCCTACTTGAATCCCAATCGAACTCGCGCACTTCCACCGAAACTGGGTGACTGCGCCCTACTAGATGGGGATTTGTATGCAAAATGTCACTAAAAGCGCCATTTCGTTATTATAAAAGCACGGATGACCGCAATTGGCCCATATGTTGTAGTCTTTTGGACGCTGAGTCGACTGGTTTTGGTCCGAAAAGGCTGCGATGCAGCGTTCCTCCTTTATTCCCAATCGAACATGGTTGAACAAGCGGTCACGTGCTCCTGCGTACGCCAGTCACCTGGCCACCGTGCCCGCAGGGTACAACTTACTAGCCTGTTTGACCTTTTTTGGGTGCACTCCTGTCACTCGAGTTGAACCTTGGTGTGAAATTTGTCGCCTGCTGGCGTGGTGACCAGGTGATTTGGGCACCCAGGAGCACGTGACCGCTTGTTCAACCATGTTCGATTGGGAATAAAGGAGGAACGCTGCATCGCAGCTTTTTCGGACCAAAACCAGTCGACTCAGCGTCCAAAAGACTACAACATATGGGCCAATCGCGGTCATCCGTGCTTTTATAAGAACGAAATGGCGCTTTTAGTGACATTTTGCATACAAATCCCCATCTAGTAGGGCGCAGTCACCCAGTTTCGGTGGAAGTGCGCGAGTTCGATTGGGATTCAAGTAGGAAGGGAGCGTCTCAGCTTTCTCGGACCAAGACCATTCGACTCAGCGCCCCGAAGACTACAACTGGTGAAATTTTAATTTTTGCCTTAACTTCCCCTTTAAGGTGGCAGTCTGGGTTCGCGGCCCGACCGCATGAACACAGCCGTAACTTCCATAATAATTGATGAATTTTGCTCAAATCTTGACCACATACCCAGTGTATTTCACTAAGTCCAATGAAGTATAAATCAAGCTCACACATGGGAATCCGCAGACACAATAGTCAAATCTGCGATTATGCCGTACCACCAATACCTTAGACGCAATATGCAAACGCAGAAAGAAGCTGGGTAGAAACTGAGTGCTCCACAGGATTTCCTTCACATATACCTAGGTGCTAAGTGGAGCGGAATTTTGAAATCATATTCAGAACAAAGTACTCAAGCTGTCAAACAAAAATCATGCAATCGCGCAAAATTTAGGTCCTCGATCAGTAGCACTTTACTCAAAGCTACTAGACAAATATAAAAATCCATGACACTTAGCACCTTGATAAATGCTCACAGTTTCCAAAAATGTATGGTTTATGGGGTCTGTGACTTACAGGTTCTTCGCTACGCTGTCTAAGAGGTACGGGACTCAGTGGAAAATGGAGAAAAAAAGTGCTCTGTGCAAGTACAGATGGAGGTATGTCTGTCCAACTAGAACTTACTAGAACTTAGTCGAAGCCACCAGCTTCATATGTCAAACCTTCTTCCTCTTGCTGCTCATCCTGGATGCCTTTCCTGATCCTCCTTCGCTTCTTTCGTGACCTCTTCCCTTCTTCTGACTTCTTTCTGGCAGCATGTGCCTGTCTCTCACGGTCTAGCAGCTTGATGAGACGTGTCGTATGGTGTCCAGTAGGGAGGCCCATCTCGTCCAGAACGCGTTTCACTGCCACACCTCCATCATTGAACCAGGCCACGGCCAGGTAGACGCACATCTGGACAGTGGGAGCGGATGCAAAGCCTGTCTTTGGACACAACTGCCACACGAGTCCATTGAACGCTTCGTTGCGATTCTGCGTAGCACCCTTCTGGCAGCGCTCGAGCAAACTCCGGTCGGACAACCGAATGTAGACCGGCTTCAGTTCCTTCCATACTGCCTCTGGCAGGATATTGTGGTGGGCGTAGACATCACCACCTGCCTGTTGCTGCTGCCATCTACACCAGCTGTTAATTCCAGGCGGACAATACTGGTGCTGAGGTTTACTGTCGCTGGATGCACGATGCATGAGGGATGCCCATATGGCCCTGGCCATGGCTTGCAAGTCTCCGCTGTTGTTCCGCACAGCCATGCCATAGTAGGCTTGCAGCTTGTCGATCATGGCATCCGTGAGGCGACCACGTCCGCCTATAGTGCGCCCATCAGCAAGCTTCTTGCCCGCAAGGTTTTTCTTCAGCTTTCTTAGGCTGGTACCGATGCGTTTTTGAACGTGGCCGACACATTCCTCCTTGACTACAGGCACCTCGGGCCCATACGGACAAGCGTCACGCACAGCCTTAAAACTCTTGGTATCTCCATCACCAATGTAGGTGGTGTACCTCAGCTTGCGGCTCTCAAAGGACCTGGCCCACAGAGTCTTGGCGGCTGCACTCTCCATGGCAGGAGCTGATACAGTGGTGTTGACTGAGCAATCGTGTTCGGCAATCTGTCGATCATAGTCATCTTTGGTTAGCTCTCCCATCTCTTTTCTAGACGCCAAGTGCGTGCACTTGTGGCAAAACTTTGAAAGCACTTCGCAGTCCACCACTTTGCCGACATCATATGCAATTATAGTGAAGGCTCCGAAGAGCGATGCGAATCCTCGGCGCATCCAGGTACCGTCATAGGAAGCAGCAATATCGCTACCCCCATCTGCTGCGGACACTGCTTTCTCAGCTGCCTCAGTCATGCTACGCTCAGCGACGCTCTTGGACGCGGAATGCAGGCCTTTAGCATGGCTGTAAAATGTCGACCGACTCATAGGTGATGGCATATTCAGTGCACCCGCCAGCTTTACCATTGATTGACGTCCACGGCCAATCAGTCGCATTCCGAATACTGCTCGTCTGTTCACCTCCCAGACCCGATTGAACTTCTTGGACATAAATTCGCTTGCTATGTCGCCGCAGTTAACACAGGAAAGCTCCAGGCATGATGCAAGGCCTCCCCGTTGCGATTCGCTGATCGCGACTGCGCCATTACAGCCACTGCAACAAACTGCAGCTGACAAAAGCTGCTGAAGGCACTCGAGATCAATCAGGCGAAATCCATGCGCCCCTTCCTCACACTCTTCATCCAAGTCACTGTCGGAGGAACTGCTGTCGACTTCACCGCCACTTCCATCACTATCGCTGTTTGAAGACGTGGCTTCAGCTGACACTTCAAGGTCGTCATCAGACAGTGGCAAGTCAGGAATTTGTTTTGCAGGCGAAATTTCACCAGAGGGAGCCTTCGGCGCCTGAGACACTCCATAGAACGTTCTTTTCCTTTTCTTAGATCGTCCGGGCTTTCCCTTGGCTCTAGACTTCCCCATAGTAGCCAACGAAGGGGTTAGCTCCAAGAAACAATTACTCCAAAACAATTACTCCAAAAGTAACTAGTTTCAACAGCAGAGCGATCAGCTGAGATCATGAGAGTCGAAATTTGAATTTTTTTTGAATTTGCGCATGCGCAAAAGTTATCTTGGTTGCCATGGTGACAAAGATCGTGCGCGGCTGTCAGTCTGCAGCGCAGAGGAGTACCAGGAGTCGCTCCAGAAAATTTTAATGAAATCGCTCAAAGATTGACGGTAAAAATCGGAATAGTGTGCAAACCTAAATTTTGTAGAAATTTGCTGATATTTCAGTATTTCAAAAACAATTGTGCAGACTTTGCGCGGCTATATCTCCGGAAGGAAGCACCCGATTACGCTCAAATTTTCAGGATAAACCCTTTGGACCATACACAAGACGCTGCCAGTGAAAAAATACAGAAAATCGAAACTTTGTTTTTTGACCCTCTGAACCCAGACTGCCACCTTAACTGGTTTGAGGGAAAGAGACAAACGGGAAAAGTCTGAAGAAAAAACTGACTGTCACCATCATTATTATGCCGCATTATGCTCACATATGCTGATAATGTATACTGGTTCTGTGCAAAATAGCAGGGGAATTTTTTTGTAGAGGGCTTTGTACTGTAGTAGCAAAAGTTCAAGGGGGTCAACGCACCGTCCGACCTAGCTACGACCGTCACTGATTGTACTTTGTAGTGGACTGGACATGTTATCAAGGGAGTCGTAAACCTACGACTTCCTGGTGCATCTACTGTACTTGTACTAATCGAATTGGGTCTTGTACTTGTAGAACATGCATTATACAACTGTATGGAATTTGATGCGAACAGGCGAATTGTTCCAATTTTATGCGATTCGTATGCAATCTGCCTCGAATTATGCGATTATTCGATTTTGGTAGGGATTATGCGAAAAAGTATGCTAGCATAATCTGTCAAGGCCTACTGAGTCTCGCCTTGTTACGTAATTTTTCTGATCTTCTATACTGTGTTTATTTGTTTATCAAGTTTTTAGTTTTTAGTTTTTTAGTTTTTTAGTTTTCTTGATGAAGTTATTGGTGTTCATATTAATTAGTACAGTGTTTTTTTGTTTTGTTATTGTTTTTCTTCTTTTGAATTGAGTTTATTGATTGAGTATATTTTCAATTATAAAAAAATTGATTTGAAGTTCTTTTTTGGTTTGGGTTTGAAATTCTTTATTTTACACATGCATTTTTCTGATTTCTTCTCTAGTGTATGATTTATTGCATTTTTAAAAACCATTGTGTTAATTCGCCCGTAAAAGGGGCCGGAAAAAAAGAAAGAAAAAAAGAATCGGTCATGCTCCACACACATAATGTCATGACTTGCATGTGTGTGTGTGTGTGTGTGTGTGTGTGTGTGTGTGTGTGTGTGTGTTTGTGTGTGTGTACGTGTGTGTATGTGTGTGTGTGTGTGTGTGTGTGTGTGTGTGTGTGTGTGTGTGTGTGCATGCGCGAATAGACTCGATCTGGCCTGGCTATATGTAGCATGCACTAAGCACAATGACGTAGTCAATCGGTTAGTAACCGTGAGTTACGGGAGCCAACCAATAGCAACAACACGACCGTTGTGTGACAGCAATTCCAGAAATTCTGCACTTTGAGCGGACCAATGACGAGAAAAGCAAAATGAAGTCAGCGCTGTACTGGCACTATAAGTCTACTAGTAAAGACCCCACTGACGGGTTTCCAACCTAATTTCAAGTAGCCTAAAATATCTGCTAAAATATCGAAAAGTCTAAAATATCGAGCAGCCTAATTTCAAGGAATAACTATCAGATCCAGCACATGATAAAATTAATGATAGTCATAATTAGCTATTTCGTAAACAGTTTGAGCGCAGAAATTTGCTATTGAGTGTGCTAAAAACTCTAGACGCAAATCAAGCGAAATAATAATACTATCATGAATGATGTCGGACCAAGACCTTACTATTTACCTGGTCTACAAGTAGATGCCTCAATGATTGGCAAAGTGTTCTGGTCATGAGCATGGGTAACCAGGATACTTTGCCAGTGCCGAACCAGTAGGCAGCAGACAAAAATTGCATGCATCAATAACTAGACCTGAATAGGACTCAAACAGCGATACGCCCAGGAGGGCGAACCATATTCGGGAGGAAAGAACACCAGGGAACGTTTCATGATGATGGCTGTAGAGAGCAAGCGTTTGGCTTTGGCTATCCAAAGGCATGCTAGAAATGGGGAAAAGACTGCATTTTATGTTTCAAGGAACTACACTGAAGTAAAATCAATAGGATTAAATTATAGTAAAGCCAGATTTAGCAATTTAGAGAGAGTGAAGACCAACAGTGTCTTCAGTCTCTCTTGTAAATGCACGAATAGCAACCAATATGCACTCAGGTGCCAGCACCCTCGGTCAGATATTTGCTTCCTCTCCAGGTACCCATTTGTAGAGCAGATCACAGTGTCCTTCCAGTCATTCGATCAAACATTAGCAGGGCACATTAGGTGGACTTGAATGACATCATGATGACATCATGTAAGTGTCAACTCCATACTCTATGACAACGTTGATATAGATAATACTGCTGCCATGTGGGCGTGCAATACCCGCTTCACATGCGAGCGAGATCTGCACAGACTGCTTATGTGGCCGTGTAGTCTATGGAGCTGGCCGAGTAGGCAAAGTCCTGAGTGTCGTCGGCGACCTCGTTCAGCGGAGTCCAGCGCCACCAGCTCTTGGGCTGACCCAGCTGCATGTTGGCGATGTCGTTGTTGCTGAACTGCGTTGCACGGATGCGTGCCTTGCGGATGAGAAAGCAGATGATGAGGATGATGGAGAGGCCAGCCACGCCGGCGCTGATCCCAAGACCGTAATCCAGAGCTCGGTGGTCGGCACTGGCGTCCGAGTTGGGCCCCTCTGCCGTGCAGTGAACGCGCAGAAGGTCATCCGTGCAGGTCTTGACGACGAAGTGCGGACACTGAAGCAGACGCAGCTCTTCGCCACTGCAGTTGAACCTGATGCTCTCGGTGAGCTGCGGCAGGGAGCTGTTCAGCGCTACGGATGACGAAGTACGGGACCTGCCAGGCGAGAGAGCGAGAGCGAGAGAGAGAGAGAGAGAGAGAGAGAGAGAGATAGAGAGAGATAGATAGATAGAGAGAGAGAGACAGAGAGAGAGAGAGAGAGAGACAGAGAGAGAGAGAGACAGAGAGACAGAGAGACAGAGACAGACAGATAGAGAGAGTGGAACGCATGATCCACAAACCGGTAAAGAATTGTCCGAGGGGTGGGGTGGGGAGTATCCCCTGACCAGTTCCTGGCAATGTGACTTATTGATAACATTTCATTTGAAGGTCAATTTTGAAATGTAATATTGTCACCGGGCCGGTCTATTGGTGTGTGCCTGCCTCTATTAACCAGTTACTACTAGTATTGCTTCCAGTGCAGACAGTGTCTAGGTCTGGTCTGGACTGGGAGTTTTTTTAATCAAAATTTGCTGATCAAACTCATACCTACAGAGTACAGAGACCCTGACCAGGAACACAATGACCCTGACCAGGAACACAATGACCCTGACCAGGAACACAATGACCCTGACCAGGAACACAATGACCCTGACCAGGAACACAATGCTCAAAGGGACAGTGGGACCGAGTCATACACACCCAGGTGAATTCCCTTCCGCGGCGAGTCGCAAATCAGCCGCACCCCGGAGTCGCTGCGGTTGTCAATTGTTGCTCTGGTGTTTTGCGAGTCTCTGTGGCCATCGGGACGAATCCCGGGCCGTCACAGTGAATGCAAATAATTATGCCAAAAGGTGCAAATCATACTTCTTTTTTTTGGGTCAACTTCGCTAATAACAACTGCGGATATAACGACAATTCGCGAATAACGACAGAATTTCCATGCCCAGAGCAAAGTCCCATCCCACTGTAATAATATGAGACTTCGGGCATAACGACACTTCGCGAATAAGGACACCTTTTTGATGCCCCGCCGAGTGTCGTTATAAGCAAAGTTGACTGTAGTGCTTTGTGAACCTAAAGGGGAAACTCTATTTCTCACAGTGAATATCAGTATACGGTACACAGTACCATGTATGTAACATACGATGGGTTATAACGGACGATTCGGAGGACCCTGGACTTTGTAATTTTTGTTAGACTAGTTGTTCGACTTTTGATAGACGGCATCTCGGTACAGATGTTCAGGCCCATTGCCGTTCCTTGTACTCAAGTTTCACTGTATCCGTGAACGTACAAGATGAGCTTAGCGTTGTTCATGATTGTGTTTGCAAACGTATCGGGTTATAGTTATGCCTGTACGAGTTCAGGCTACTTGAACTCCAGTATGAAAGTCTGTCCATGTAAACACAACCCAGCCCTATGTGTAGTCCTAAGGTGTGTAACGGCACGATGCATGACATCATGACATGTGAGATAACACAACAGCAAGTGTGAGTCACTAGGAGTGCACAGTAAGACCTGGTGTAAGCGACCTCTGTTTCTAGCGACCACCTGCTCTTAACGACCGTTTTTCCATGCACGGACAGTTCTGTACAGAAACTGCACCGGATACAGCGACCACCTGCCTTGCGCAACAAGCGACCGACTTTTTGTGTACCAAGTGCCATATTGGACCTGCACACAGCGACCCGGCAAAACTAACCAAAAGTGCCATCTTGGCTGGCAGAGTTGACTGCAACAGGATCGAAGTGCACTCTGAAGCAAGTGGATGCAGTCAACTGAAGTGACAAGTGACAGTGCAGAATGCGCTGCATGCACTTCAGTGAGGTGTGCTTTGCCTGCACGAGAGTATTCTATGCTCCACACCTGTCGATATGAGTACATTGAAGTACAATCATGCACATGCACGCATAATCCGATATACCACGAATGTATGGGACCTGGTTCTAGACTAAAGACCACCTGGCTTTAACGACCGCTTTTGCTTGCACCGTGGGGTGGTCGCTTAAACCAGGTTTTACTGCAGCTCACGGCTGTTCCATGCTGGAAAGTATTGAAGATGGCCGATCTTTTTGCCGAAAAGTGTCACTGTACACGTGACCACTGTATCTACGGTAACCAAAATGGCGAGTGGGTGCACTTTGTGATTTTTTTGTAAGAACAAAAATGCTTTGGATGCATTTCATAAAATTATGCTGATCTTGTGCGGGATCAGCTTGTTTTTACAACAAATTATTATTACTTTGCATACAGGAATTCTATGTCCTGCTCGAAACTCGGTATATTATTGATTGTTGACTTGGGAAATTCGGAGCGTGGAAGAGTCCAGTACTAGTAAATGTACCTACGCTGACTTACCTTTCCCCACCACCACCACCCGCCATCCTTTGGCGACGCGTTTCAATGTCCTTTCAAAGTTTCCTTCATCCTTACTACTATGATAGTTATTGTCATCAGCTTTTTTTGGATTCTGACATGCAAACGGCATACTCATTTACAGCAACTGTCAGTGCTCAACTAGCTGACTTGTCGGAGTGCTTCCGCTTTGCAGGCTGGAGCCTCATGGCGTTGTATCTTGGCAGCGTGCTGTTCAAATATTGCCAGAAGTGTACTAGTAGTAGTACCTGGAGCCGGTCCACGTCCCTGTTCACACTGCTGATGGATGTTCTCAGGTGCTTGAAGCACTTGTGGATGGACTCACCACCTTGTTCGCCCATCAGTCCAAGGGATACACCGCACTGACTGATGCAGTCCACAGTATGCGCCTCCAGCATGTGCATTTTAGGCGTTATAGTCTTGTTCTGGTCGTAGACTGTCTTCCTTAGTGTTGCCATGAAGAGTTTAATGTTCGTAGAGAGGTGATGCAGCTTGTCAGGAGTGATCTTGTTGCACACTGCGAAGATTGCCCTACAATCTTTGTATTGCGTGAAGAGTCTGCCGTACTTGTCTCGGAGTGCTGATGCTCTATCTGGCAGGTCTTGTTGTTGTGGTGTGTACTGGATGTATGGTGAGTTGTCAGTGTTGAAGATGTTTGTCATTGTCTGTAGAGGAGCACTGGTTATTTCCTTGCATGTGGCTGGCTGCAGTGCTTTATGAATGTGGTTTCCCATGAAAGCCCCGGAGTGATATGCCTGTCTGTCTATTCTGTGTTTTTTTAAGCACAGGCTCGAAAGATTCGTGGCATGGCTGCATTGAATTCTGCGCTCAGCAAGAATAGACGAGATAAAGGAAGAAGGAGATTTTAGCTGAGCTGCCCACAGCTTAGCTTTGCAATCATAATATATATGACATGCATTCTACCTCAAATGCATCTTGGAATAGTTCACGCATATACGACACACACGACAGACGCTCGCAACATGGGTGCTGCACGGCTGCATTCACTTGCCACAAACAGACACAGCAGGAAAGAGAGGGGAGGGTGATAAAAAGGCAGGTGCTTCATTCCCTGAAAAGAAGGCCGGGGAAGCAAGCTCTAGAAGTGCGTCTCGACTGTAGTGGGTGGGATTAGCCCTAGACGCCGTTGAGCATGACGTCGACGGTTTCTTGGGCCTGCACCTTTTCTCCTATCCTCAGCACCTGAGCACACTTTACAAGGGCCAGGAGTGGTACTGCCATGTGGCTGCCACAGATAGAGAGTTGGTGTTCTAAAGTCACTAGAAGAAGAGGAGGATGCCCTTCTCAAGTACGATCTGCATGAATCACAAAATGTTGCAGGATGTACGTCTGGCGTGTCTGTTGTTGTGTTGATGTTGAAATAATGCAGGAGCTCATCTGCGTGATCAGCCACTGCATGTGTAGTCGTCCTCGTCTTCTTGTCTTTCCGAAAGGGTGGTATAAAGAACCCACACACCCTGCACAGAGACTCTAGCACTGAATTGTGGGTTGCCATGGGGGCTGACAACGAGGGACCCTCGACGAGAATGAGTGGCCCTCGACGAAAAAAACTCAATTGGGTTGCAGAGGTAGTATGATCGTGCACCAGGAAAAACTTGGAAAAGACGCTAGAAAACCTTACCTTGGGCAAGAAGCTAGCTGAAAGTATCCCCAGGAATAGGCACGATGCTATGAAAAGGAAGAATACGAAGGAAACGTTCGTCGAGGAAAAGAGCACTTTCATGAGGAGTGAAGCTTCGAAATTTTGGACATGAAGACGACTGCATTCAAGGAGTTTTATAAACCTGAATTCACCTGGAAGGCAGGCTTGGTTTGTCCTATATCCATCGAAGAAGCCATGTATTCAAGGTAATTTCGATGCAATTCAATTTCGAATTTTTGAATTTTCTTGAGCAACCTAGCTGCGCCAGCCGCAAAGGCGCGGATGACGTAGGTGCCGCTTTTTCGGAATCTGAACAGCCGTGAGCTGCAACCATAGCACCATAGCTCTAAACACAGACGGGTGTGAATGCAACTAGCAACAATAGCGCTGGGTGCTACAATGCCAATGCAATCTTACGTGGAGGAGAAATAATACGCAAACTGCTGCCCGCAGTACACTTGGGCATCGGCCCTCGCCCAACCATCGCCGCATATTGTCACCCAGCGGTTGCCAATGTAGATGTCGTACTGCTTCCAGCCCTTGATCAGCTTTCTTCCCACGCGTACGCTGCCCTCTGTACGGACATCAGAAAACATACGCACACACCATTTGACCATTTAACGTCCATCGCTGGAGGCGATGATAGCGATGCTACAGCAGAAGCCATAGCAGCTTGTGCTGGGATTGCACCATTCAACAGCATGCAAGGCTGAAGAATTGACCGCCACTATTCAGCCTGGTCTACATCACACAGCTATGAAGTGGCTTTTTCTGGCCAGTGAATCCCTACTTTTTGGTCTTTTTCATTTTTTTCACTCACACGCATCACACCACATACTCCGGCATGCACTGGCTGTGGGTAACCACCCAGGAGAATGAAAGAAAGGTCAGGAGGAGTCTGAGAAAGACCAGAAAGACGTGTGTGACCATAATCGTCGGGAATCGAACCCGCAACCTATCGATTGGAAATCGCTGCACATACCACTGCACATACCACTGCACCATATGGCACATACAAACACACATACACGCACACACACACATACACACACACACACACACACACACGCATGCACACACATGCACACACGCATGCATGAATGCACAGACAAACACATACATGCACCTGCTGAGACGTCTTCCTCCTTATTCATACCCTACTACAGTATCGTCAGCTCAAATGATCACTCTTCACACTCTACTACAAACAGAGGTTCAACATGCAGACATACACATACCGATGCTGTACACATACAATCATGTACACACAAAGCTGCACAGCTCCATATATACATGCACATGACAGTAGCATGAATTCCTACCTTCAATCAGCATGGTGGTTGGAGGTGGCACTGTGCATTAGAAAGAACGGAAAAAATTAGTGAGTGCTAAAAAGCAAGAGAGCGAGAATGAATGCGTGTGTTTCGTTAACTTTCGTGTGCGTGTGTGTGTGTGTGCATGCGTGCGTGCGTGCGTGTGCGTGAAGATAAGCGTAAGAAAGAGAGTTGATAACGGAAGAGAATGACAGCACAGCAATACAACAAAGCGATGAAAACGCCTGAATACGGCGAAATTTACTACACGCAGACATTTACACCCACAACCCCCCTCCTCTCCCCCCCCCCCCTCCCCCCCCCAAACACAGACACTACTGAACACTACGCAGCTTACGTGTGACAGGCGGAGTGACGGGGAAACATCTCTCATACACTGAAACAACACAAACAGCAGTAACAAAGCCGATCAATTCCAGTGCTGGCCAGCTATTCTGGTTTAGTCAACCCTACCCCACCATGTTCCAGACAAAGGAGAGCATGATAAGTAGGTGGCTAAAGAACATGGACAAGGACCCACGCGACTGCCACACCCAGCATTCCCCGGATTCCGTCTCCTGAATGTGCGGAAAAGATCTGCTTCCGGCCCCAGAGCACCATTCAAGCAGTGGGGCGCTCTATTTGTATGACATGGCATACATGCCAACCATCCAGGGTTTCCCGGGACAGTACAGGGAATAGGGTGTTTGTCCCGGGGTCCAGGGATGTCCTGCACTTGAAAAGTCATGGCATTGAGATGGAGCTTTTGAAATCGAAGTTCTCTAAGTACACACCGCACGCAATAGACAAAAAAATGTGGAACTGCAACAGATTGCCGGTATAACAGTAGTCAACAGAAAGTTTATTTGTGCAGTTACAGCTCAATGCAATGACATCCCTTTTGCTTGAGCAGCAGCCATGAAAGTTAAATCTGCTATTGATGGATGCGCTAAAAAAAATTGGTGTCCAGGGAAAACGGTGAAAATCAAGGGAATTCACAATCATTGTCCAGGGAACTCAAGCCTCTAGGTTTGCACGTATGATATGTTCAGGCCCGAACCCAGGTCCTGAGGTCTGGTGCGGCCCCAGGTCGGCCACAGGGCAGATGATTACCCCATTCCCGGTATCGTGCAAAAATGCATCTCAATCTCGGGAGGGGGGGGGGGGGGGCATGCATTATAAAAACAAGAAAAAAAACGTTGGCCAACCATGTCATGGTTCGCGAACTTCGCGAATCTTTTTTCCCCTTCTTGTCGCTACACTTACCTTTCTACTCTGTTTTACTTCAAATTTCCATTGGTGGATCCAGAGATCTCCACAGAGGGTCCAGTTTAGCCTGCTAACTGAATAGCTCATACAGACGCACATGGGCTTCCAGTAGTACATTTGCGGAATTTAGGGAGTTCTTCGCACCCCCCCCCCCCCGGTCCACCCCCCCCCCCACCCCCCCTCCCCCCCGGTCCACCCCCATTTTCTCTTCTCGTTCGTCTTTCTTGATATGACTGTGTGCATTGTACTGTTGAGACAACAAACTGAAATGACACTTGAAAAAGCCAAAACTAACTACTAGGCTAACCTGTGTGCAGTGTGAATATAGCATTGCCGTCTATAGGCTCGCTTTCTGCTGCTGACTCGGACTCAGACTCTGGTGACACGTAGATGTGAGTAGGGTCCTGTGCACACACATACACACAGACAGACACACACAAAATACACACACACATACACACACACACTGGCACACACACACACACACACACACACACACACACACACACACACACACACAGCACAATACACACGCAGGAGTGAATACTGATGACGGTCTGATGCTGTGCAGTAGAGCATGGTGGACTATGTCGAGAGTGCATCGCAAGACCTGTTCTGCATACGATTACTAATCTGGTCACTGTCATACAGAATACTCTACTGGAGAATGTGATCTGTCACCTTTGCTGTTTCACCTGTAAAGAGCACTATGTGCAGTGAGGAGCACAACCACTTTGTCTAATGTGTCCTTGCACCTAATGAACACCAACAAAACATTGGTACTGGCATTGCTGCACTAACCAGCAAGCAAACATTGGTACTGGCATTGTTGCACTAACCATCAAGCAAACATTGGTACTGGCATTGTTGCACTAACCATCAAGCAAACATTGGTACTGGCATTGTTGCACTAACCAGCAAGCAAACACTGGTAAATTGGTACTGGCATTGCTGCACGTACCTGTAGTACATAGTTCCCGTAGAGAGTGTTGAAGGTGATCAAGGACACACGACACGTACCCGCTGCGCATGTGCCGGGGACGATGCTGAGCGTTTGCCCAGCACGCCATGCTTGACACGGACAGGCACCGATGAATGTGTCCACCCACTTCTGTGTGTAGAGCGTGATGGTATACTCGGTGGGAGCAATACTCAGTTTGCGCACATCCGATGCCGACTGTAAGAAAAGCAAGCCAGCCAGGTATGGGTTGGTGTTACCGAATAGGCCATCTTTAACTTAAAAAGTTTAAGCTTCAAAGTGTGGTGTTTGCAATAATGTGCATGTATGTGAGAGTGTGTGGTGTTTGCATGTGTGTGGAGAAGCACGGTGTTTGCACTGAATATGTGCATGTGTATGAGGGAGTGTGGCCCAGTGGTTACAACTTATAATATGTGCATGTGTGTGTGTGGAGAGTGTGGTGTTTGCAATACGTGCATATGTGTGAGGTATCAACACTGGCTATAGCTATATTGACAATGCACAGTTGGTGGACCAGCAGTTTCTCAACACCAGACTCACCAGCACCTTGGGGCTCAGCGTGTTCAAGCCCATGTCGCTCCACTTTGCGTAGCGCACGGACGTCATCTCCAGGCCAGCCTCGGAGCACTCGCTGTTGTTGTAGACCGAGTGGTCGTTCCGCCAGAGCGTGGTGTTGGTGAAGGTGACGGACGACGTGCTCCACAGCCCACTGCTGTGTGGTCGGCAACGCACCTGACACACACATGCACAGTAAAAACCTGGTTTAAGCGACCACCCCACGGTGAAAGCAAAAGCGGTCGTTAAAGCAAGGTGGTCTTTAGAACCAGGTCCCACAGTGTCTGTGTAGAACTGTCGGTGCATGGAGAAACGGTCGTTAAGAGCAGGTGGTTGCTAAACCCAGAGGTCGTTTGCACCAGGTTTTACTGTGCATGCAGCACAGCATCAGAGATCAAAGGCTGGAGTACCAGGTCCGGTCGGTCAGGCCTTGGCTGGACCTTAGTTTGAAAAAGGAGACCCACCCGAACCGTGCAAAACAGGTTTTGTTTTGTCAATAATGCTCATTTTTGATTATTATTTATTATAAGAAGCTTCTCCGCGTTGGCATCAATGCAATGTAGATATACACAGCATGTATAGCTTTCGCATAAGCCGAAGCGACAACAGCCAAACAGGATATTGATTTTTGATCAAGTAACCGATTTGGCTGGAGCACCAGAAATCCTTGTGCTACGGCCCTAGAGATGGTTCACTGTGTGGCAGGCTGACCATTACAGCACAGGCTTCATGACTGTGCTAATGAAGAATAGATAGCAGCATTCACCATAAGGCAACTGGCCCAATTTGTCAAAGCCCCTAAGCGAACCATTCCGATATACCTGGAGTTTAGGTACAATGTGACCAGTGCAGTATTTGGTGACACCAGTACAATTATAGATATGTTGCCTGATAATCGTGACAATGTGAAACTCGAAGTCGGAGCACAGATTCACTTATCTTTCTATTGTGTAAATATACAGACAAACAAAGAAGACCTTGAGCCTCTGAATGTGCCGATTCAGGAATGCCTCAACCTCACCACCAACAAGCAACTCAGGCTGGTTAACGTTCACTGACAGATGCATGACCCCGTATGATTTGTTTACGCGGGCAATATGCGACCTGTACATATCATCATCATTATTATTATAGACACACTTTGCTGATCAAAGCCTGTGTCACATACCTTGTACAGACATGGCTCGAATTGCTCCTCAAAGCTAGTGCCCCTGCGGAACTCGGTGAGCGCGTCTTGGTACAGGCCGAGCAGCGCCACCTGCTGGGCGCTGTCCAGCGGGTACTTGCTGGTGCCGCTCGTCCAGCGAGGTAGGCGCATTGTGCCCGGCAGCGTGTACCACTCACGTGGCAAGCTGTCCGGGCCCAGCTCTCGGATGTACACCTCCGTGAAGTCAAACCTAGCAATCAGCAAGACGGCAAAAGCAGCAGCACATGCCAACGGCCGAGTTTCAATGCAAATACTTATAAAACTGAGTATACCGTAGTGACCCGCCCACATTTAAGCACATGCGCTTATAATATACAAGGTTTGCAATATTTGGAAATTTTGAAGGTCAATTGGTCTGACATAGAGGCGCATGCGTTACCAGTACGGAATTGGGAAATTGCACATTAAACCCCGTGAGTAAGAATGGTATCGTGGCGGCGCCAGGTGTGTCACGGGATTGGGTTCACTTATCAGCCCGTGTGCTTACATGTGAGGCTTTGCGCTTATGCCCAGATACAGGCACATGCACTTTTATGCACGCTACTACTAAATCCAGAACAGGACCTTACATTGGGTAGAGGTGAAGTGTGCTGGTCTTGTCGTTTAAAGCAACTACATGTACATGTACGCGATTGTTTGTCAGTACAGTACTCAATGGGGGGGGGGGGGGTAAATTCAGTTTACACACCAGGGAAAACACGTCCAACGGGAGGTTGGCAGTGATTCGGAGTTTCATGCCGAAGCAACCATCAGACAACTGACAAGAACATCCGGGGACCAATCCCAGTATCCTTACATATCCACTGGACCTCTATTCTCTGGCGTCAAGAGTACATAACCAATAGTGTGCAACTCGACGATCCCCCAGCCCACGGCGGAATTTTTTTATGACATCAGTCTTTGGCGGCTGTTTGGCTCGCTGATGCCATCATGCGTAGCCAAAGATCAAAGTACAAAGAATTTGTACATCACAGCTACGGTAGTCGAAGCAGAACAACGGACGATAGATCGATGTGTCCTGGACCTGATAAACTCTCACCGTATCTACAAAACATGTGCGGGAAAGCATACGCACTTGATCATACTTCAGCCAAAGAATGACGCAATAAAAAAATTCCGCCGTGGGTGAACCCATCGCTGCTCGAGATAGGAGTTGCACACTCTTGGTTATGTACTCTTGCTGGTGTGTATGTGATGCTGGTGTGTATGTGATGGTACACAAGATCACTATGCTGCTTAGACAGAAATACATCACAACATGGCCCCATCAAAAAAGGCAACGCAGGAGAAAAGGGAGTAGGGGGAGTTCGTGTGGAACATGCAATCAGATATCTATGTGCAGCGGACAGCATACATGGCAGTAACACTATCCATGATTGCCGCCGGAGTGTTGGCACTTGCCTGGATGTGACGAGATGGACACCGCTATCTGTAATCCTCCTTTAACCCTTAACCCTTAAAGCCTCTTCTCCTGACCCTGTGCAGCTATAGACATGCTCTAGTACTGGTGGGGGGAGGGTCCTGCACTCTACCTGATCTAGATGCAGCCTGTTCCACTGGTCCTGCATTCTACCTGATCTAGATGCAGCCTGTTCAGTCCAACTGACTTGCCCACCTACCCCCCCCCCCCCCTGTCCCCTCTTCACCCTTCCCTGTATGCACCTCAAACTGACCCCCCCCCCTCTTCATCCTTCCTTTTATGCACCTCAAATTGATGCCCCCCCCCCTCCCCTCTTCACCCTTCCCTTTATGCACCTCAAACTGATATCCTGCACCCTGCACCCCTCCCCCCACACACACTCCTACCACATTACGCGTGTGCATCCCGACCCCTCTTGATATGTTCTACTCCCCGCATACCTGGTAAGAGCGCTGGACGGTAGTGGGAGCGGCACAGTGAAGCCGTACGTGTTGAACGTGAGCTCAGGATCAGAGCCGACCAGCATGCTCCAGATCGCCATACTCAGGCCTGATTTCCAAATCACATCACTCCAGATCTGCAGCCGGGCAATGGAGAAGCAGAGGAGCAAACGTAACCAAAGCACAGCGCAGTCAGCACCACATGGTAGGTATTCTCAGGCCGCTCAATTAACTTCCCGGCACACCAGCCACTTCCATCAGCTGTGTGAGAGAGTCACGGCTGATTCCTATCCGACTTCATTTCTTTCAGGTATTTGGTATGTCCAACGTTATCTCTTCCGCATATGTTTTTTTATAGTGCTGGATATGCTATTAGAGTTTCAACTTACTTCACCATAGTTCCACTATTTGGCTGGGTTTGGGCCAGGTTTTGGCATAGAAATCTTTAGAAAGGTGATACACAGTACCGCAGGCCGGCATGTACAATTCAAAGAGGGATGTAGTCTCATTTAGAGATGGTGTGGCTTGGTCGTATCTCCCACGCTTAAAACCAGCTAGTGGTGAGCTGATGTTCGCCCGGGGACAATCCTACACGTGTGATTATCCGAATAAGGCACGTTGGGTATCAAAACAAGAAACCCGTTCTCCTACTGCAGAACCAAATCATATTTCCCCCTTTTTCCCCTCCACGCTTACACAGTGTTTGAGATCGCGCATGCATGTGAGAATCGTTGGGCTTTTGCAGTAGATAAATTACAACTCCATGCACTTGAGAAGTGCTACTGTAATGCATGCCTACACAGGTGCATTGCACACATAGAGTAACTCTGCAGAGATTGCTGGTGAGGATCAGCAAGGTGGTCTACATTGCATACATGTCACTGTCAAGGCGCATGCAAGACACAATTGACATGGATGTGGCCAAATAGGGCTTGAAAGTGATGACGTCAAAACGGCCAGGGAGTAGTAAATTGAAATCAGATTTCTATTTTGGATCCACTACGGTGTGACTTTGCTATTGCCTAAGTATGTGGGTGCGTAGCAACCCACTCATGTCGCATGCAGGTGTGACTTTTATTTCGCCACCAGTTGTCACCCCGCCCCATTAGCCAAATCAGTCAGTTTCACTGGCTACATCACCTTGCTGTGAGTAAGACCGCTTGAAATGTGTTTGGATCCATACAAAAACTGGATCCAAGTGGATCCAGTTTTTGAATTTTTGAAATTGTTGCTATGCTGTAACGTAGCACTTTCAAGCCCTATGGGGTTTCTAGGCACTTGTGCCAGTGGTTGTGAGACTTATCCGCTCACCCGCACCGTTAGGCGCTGCATCTGCCGCTAGGGTTTACCGGGTGTTAGCGGCCATCGTGAGTTCCCTTTCGGAACGGACACGATAATTTACTTTTACTTTTAAAGACACCATTGGCAGGCCATCGGCAGTACTCACCAATACGTTGCCGCCGGCAAACGCGGAACTGTCCAGGGGCTCTCCGGCGTATCCTCCGTACGTGATGACGGAGGCGGCGCGACTCAGGAGCATCTGACTGCTGAACTGGCTGCAGGCACTGCCACAGCGGCCGTCAGAAAGAATGGCGACTCGCTCAAACGGTGGCGACGTCGGAAACAGGCCCTTGACGCTCAGATCCTGCAGCACATCGAGGCAGATTTTGGATACGTACTTCTGAGAATAGCGGGATGTCCGACCACCGCGCTGGCGCTCCACCGCACCATTAACGACTTGTTCCAAGGTGAACGCTTCGCCAGTTTCAATATTCGCAGGCTTCTGCATGAGACCGAGAACCAGAGTCTCGATCGGGGTAAACACTACTCGCTCCAAGAATTCAGACACGACCGCGCCTCGCTGAGCGTCACTGATTTCAGGCTCCTGGATACTGGAGCTAAAGTTTTCCATCACCTCAGGTGTCAGTACTACGGGAGTAACCGTTTGTCCGCTGGCAGTTGTGTTCAGTAGAGACCAATAGGTCTGTGCCTCCTGCAGAGTCATGGATTTGCCGGCCAGGGTACTGCGAGAGTGAGTCAGCGCCGTCGACAGCCTGCTGAGGAAGTCTCCGATCCGGACGTCCAGCGGCTGGCAGATGGTGCCGTGCGGGGAGCTGATCCACTCCGGCCGCAGGTAGGCCATCAGCAGCTGCGCCAGCTGCACGAAACCGCCACCATTGCCGGTCAAGTCGAGCAGCAAGGTCTGCGTGCCCTTTTGCCGGGCCAGTGCACGCGTCTGGTTGAAGAACTGCAGGAACTTGACGGGCTCGAGCTTCGTGAACTGGAACGCGGTCATCTTGACAATGACGGCGTTCTTGAAGTAGAAGAGGAACATCTTGCTGTCATAGGATGCAATGGTGGTGAGCACTGCGGAGAAACAGGACAACAAAAACGGCACGGTCTGTTTGACGGCATGCTTGCACCTGGAGCTAACTACCACCCCATGACCAGATCTGCTCCAAGAAACTTGAGCCACACATTACGAGATAGTAAACGGGACCTTCTTCGAAAATAGGTACTCAGGGTATGGTCAGGTTAGTGTCCCAGTATAGTATCCAAGGATAGGATATTGCCATGTCAGGACACAGGTGCATACTCAGTCTGCATTGCATGGCACACATAAACACACTAAAGGTAATCGACTCCGTATGCACATGATTTCAAGGCGCCAGTTCACCTAAGTTCGGAGAGGTACCGGAAGTCGAAGCTGACATGCGCCTTCACCGAGAGCTCACCTTTTGGTGCGGGTTCGTACGTCACGAGTCGCTTTCGCCGCAGCCTCTGCTGGTCCTGCGTGAGCGCCAGTGGAACATTGCTGTTGTCCTTGTACTGGCGAATGAACTGCTCGAAGAGACGCTGCTGCTGGGCCAGCTTGACGAGCTCTTTGACACTGTACTGCGTTGTGAGGAAGGAGCGGAGCGTGAGGCCAGCGGGCACACTGATGAACGCCGTGTATTTGAGATGCAGTGCCGTGTTGTCATCGAACACAATGTCCAGTGTGTCGTTGCTGGGAAGCGGGTACGAGCCAAGAGCTGCAGGAAACCACCAACAGAACAACCAACCCAGCGCGCGTGTCTGGCACTACTAAATAATATATCTTGCAAATGAAAGCGTAGGATAGTGGCATACTAAGCAAAAGAAATGTACTGCCACGTGGATATAGCCTGGGTGTTGCTTCAAAACACCTGCATGAGCATGCACATGTACACACACACATGCACACACACATGCACACACACACACGCACACGCACACACACACACATATATACACACACACACACACACACACACATGCACACAC